>NC_090932.1:1176127844-1176430874 GCF_040938575.1 Ambystoma mexicanum | reverse complement strand
TCTTGGAAGGCCAGCCACACCTTCCGACTTGGGAGAGAGACCGGTCTTCAGCCACTCTAGATTACATCTTCGCCTCCCCAGCACTGTGTGCAATTATTCAAGATTTTCGTGTAGTCAAAACTCTACCAAGCGACCATAATATGCTAACAGTATCCTGGCCTTCTACCGGCCGCACTGCACCGTGCTACCTGACATCAGTCGAAACGAATCCCCAACTAACGCGTCTTCGCTTGACATCGGCCAATATCAGAATGATCACTCAACAGTACGTCTCAGACATTAAGTCAGAAATGGCTCTCGTTCCATCACCAAGGCCGAACTACCTACCTATGCTTCTCAAGCATACGCATCATGTGAAACAGGGGCTGGCGACCCCAAAAGCCCATATTCATCAGTACGATAAACAAATAGCATTGAGAAAAAAAGCACTGAGGCTACTCAGAAGACGCGCCAAGGCTGACAACACCATTGTTGCATGGGACCGATGGAAAGACGAAAATAAAATCTACAAATCATGGATCAGAGCGTGCCGAGCCGCACTTTACCAGCACAACGCTGAATTAATGACGAGAGTCTAAATGACAAAGAAAACCGCGGACTTCTGGTCCCTGGTAAACGCCTCCCATGGTATCACAACCTCAACTATGATCAACGCAGTCCCGGAACAAGTCTGGGTCACATTTTTCACCAATCTTTTCGCCAGTCCGTTCTCTGCCACTAACACGTCTTTTGATACTACGGCCGCCCCCTGGATCGACCTGTCAGCTCCAGCAGACATAAGTGCAGCTATTCAAAAACTAAAATCTTCACAAGCTCCGGGACCAGACGGCTTGACGAACATAGACCTAAAGAAACACCACATGGAATGGTCCAGCTTCATCAGTATTTTGTTTGACCATTGTCGATCCACCAGAAAGATTCCAGCATCATGGTCCAAAGCAATCATCATCCCAATCTTCAAACAAGGAAGCAGGGAAGCGCCTGAAAACTATCGCCCAATCGCCCTATTGGACATAATGGGCAAACTTTTTGCGTCTCTCCTCCTGAACCATTTCAACCATGGGCGAAATTGGCCCCCTGCAGTGACCCATTTCAACTAGGCTTCAAGAAAAACGGCGGTACCGCATTAAACACCCTCATACTCACCATTCTGAAAGCCAAAATAAAACAAGGGTCCCCCACAGTCTACGTGGCGTTCATCGACCTCTCTCAGGCATTCAACAAAGTTGAGAGATGTAAACTGTGGAGAAAGCTGGAAAACTGGAACTGCCCGAAAGACGTGCTACTACCAATAATAGCCCTCCATACCAACAATACACTCAGTGTCCGGTTGAACAGACAGGGAGCTCTGTCTAAAGAAATCCCCGCTCACAGAGGAGTTAAACAAGGCTGCCCTCTAGCCCCTGCTCTGTTCGTGGCTTTCCTGGGGGACTACAAAGACTCGGAAGCCCAGGTCCGAAGCTTCCCGCCGAAGTTTGGCAACAGTTCCCTTTCACGCCTTCTCTACGCGGATGACCTGATTCTGTTTGACCAAACCCCGATCGGCCTCCAACGGCAGCTGGACAATCTGGAAGCCTACATGACCTTCAACAATCTTCAGATCAATCAGACGAAAACGAAAATCATGATCCTCTCCAGATCGGGCCGCTCCAAGAAAAAAACTCGACCCTGGTCAGTGTGTAAAACCAACATCGAAGTGGTTTCGCACTTCAAATATCTAGGAGTGATTTTCGATGGCTCCTCGCAGGAACTCACAATGCAACAACATCTGTGGTCTAAAACCAAACAACTTACTTCTCAACTAAGAGCGATCAACAGAAAGTATGGCAAATTCTCGCTAGTGCCGGCCATTAATTTCTACAAAGGCAAAATGGTACCGACCCTGACCTATGGTATGGACGCCATGTTCACTGTTCCGTCCACACTCTGGCGGTCTCTGGAAGCCTACATTTGGAAATCGCTCCTAGGCCTACCCAACGCCATTCCAATCGAAGCCATCAGACGAGACCTGGGCCTCTTATCACTAAGTGCCTCCGTTAGTGGGTCCTCATTGGCCCTCTTCAGGAAGATTCTTATTAAGGACAGCCTACCAATTTCCAACATCATCGGTCAAGAACTTGAGTCATCGAACTGTAAGGCTGTCCAAAAATGGACTCAACTTCAAAAAACCAAACTGGAGGACTTGCACTGTACATTAAACGACCTGATCTCAAACCCGCAAAGAGTCAGTGAAAAATTGAAACTACAAGACTGGATTAATACTTCTGACAAAGCGGCCGCAACCAAGTTCCTTAATCATCTTCCACCGACTTACAACAAATTGAAACTTCCCATGGCGTACTGTCTGAGATTCCCGGACAAAAAGCTTCGCTCTATATTTCTAAGAGCGCGCTTAAATCTGCTCCATACGCGGGAAATCTTAGCGATGAGAAGGTTGGCGACCGACACCACATGCAGACTGTGTAAACTTCCGGACTCTACTGAGACCGTCCGCCACCTTCTCCTAAACTGCCCCGCTTTAACTCAGTTCGTACAGCTTTTCTATCTCCCCTATGGCTCGACTCGGTACTGATCGATGAGCAAACATGGTGGTACTGTTTGATATCTGGTGAAAAATCCCGCTGGGCTGCTGCGACGGCCAAAATAATGGAAGCTGCCTTCAACAAAATCAATGCTGCAACCTAGGCGCTCCCCTGGCCATTCACTTCCAGTGGCAAGGCTCCTAGCATCTGATGTCCGTGTCACAGAAAACCTTTGAGACCACTACTGCACTTGACACGCTGAGATTTTGACCCCAAATCTCAAGATGCCCCCCCCTTATTTCTTAGGTCGCATCCTTGTAAAAATCTTTCTCTTTGATTATATACAAGTATAATAAAAAAAAAAAAAAATAAATAATGACTTCAACCGACAAGGCTTTTATGTTAGACTTTGCTTCATATGTGAAAGTCACTGGGGGGTAGATGTGTACACTGTAAAAGGATATTGTTTTTTTTATATTGTTTTTTTAAAGAGTTTTTTATAATATGTACTCAATTGTTTATTTATGATACATGTTAATGGTATACACCGAATAAACCTTGATTGACTTGACTGCTTCCCGACATTGAAAGTAACAAAGGCTGTTTGCTTCCTACTGTATGATCCTGGGAACATGTTATTTGCAAAGTGCTGCCAGCCTCTGCAGCCACTAAGCAAGTTAATGAAATATGAACATGTTTCTAAAAAAGCATGCTTTGAGGCCTGTTCACAGCGCCTTGGCCTAACATTAAACTTTGTATACTTACCTGTGACTCAACTTTATTGACTATATGTTATTAGCTTAAAACACAATTAGTAAGGGCATTCTCCAGCCTAGTGCATGTAACATTGTGGCTATCAATAGAGCCCCCTTCCCTTTTAATGGGCTAGTCCTGCAGCTGGTAAGTTCGCGCCTTTTCACTGCTCTGAATTTGCATTTTTACCACACAATAATAGAAGAAAGAGGAATAGTGTAAAGAGAAAATAGAAGGGGAGTAAGCTCAGAGCATAGTAGAGAAGTGTTATCAGCCCAAGTCACAAAGTAAGGAGGATCACAGCGGTACGAGTGAAACCATTCAAGCACAGATCTCTGAAAGCCTAAGAAGTGAGAAAAGAGCAGAAAGAAGAACAGAGCGAACGACGTTGTCCCAAGCTGTAGAAAGAACCAGGAGAACAAGGGAAGAATGTTTATCTTGTCATGCAGAATGGAGAGATTTAGTGGCATAAAGTAGATCTGTCCCAGTTGAGTGATAAGGGTGGAAGCAAGACTGATGGAGAGGTACGAGGGGAAATCGATTTAGGGAGCAGAGACTTATGGGGGCTCTTCCTCTTTCCCTCTTCCCCTTCCCTGCTATTCTCCCCACTGTCGCTGAGACTGGTCCCTCATGAGTCTTACAGGATATCAGGCCCTCTGCCCAGTCAATTCCACCACCCACCCCCCTTCGCCCCTCCCTCTGGGCCCTCCCCTTGACTGCGGCGGCTGCCCTCCCCCCATGGACACCTCCTCCCATCTTGCACTTTGCCATTTGACTCTCCCCTGGCACCCTTTGTCACTTTCCCTCCGAATGTCACAAGGCCTAGTAGGACCGTTATTTATTTTTATTATTAATACTGTGTGTTTGTTCCCCATGCTCCCTCCCCACCTTTGCCTTGTGGCGCCTCGAAACACTTCTGTTGTATAGGCGCCTTACAAATACCCAATAAATACAATATATAGACTATGGTTCAATGAGTTTAAAGAGACTAGGAAGAAGAGAAATAGGTCGAAGATTGGTGGCAAAGAAAGGGCCAAGTGAAGGACTTTTAAAGATATTGCACAGAATTGTCAATTAAGTAAGAAGAGAAGTATAAACCTTGGGAATTAACGGTTAAGGTAGAGGAACCGAAGGGGCAGTGCAGTAAGCCTAGGATATGTAGGTAGTGTTAGGGAGAATTCTCACAAATGTGCTAATTCCCTCTACCTTAGAGGCCTCCAGCTCTTTTGCTAAACTTTGGGGCTTTGAACATTTTAATTCTGTTAGTTTTCTGTGTTTGTTTCTTTTAATAATAATAATAATAATAATAATTAGGCTTTTATATAGCGCTACAAACCCTCAGGTATCTGAGCGCTGCTTATTATTACCCACGGTGTGTGGTGCTCATTTATCGACCTCGGAAGGATGAAAGGCTGAGTTTGGCCCCGCCGGGATTCGAACCTGCGTTAACAGGCTCTGCACGGGTGTCAAAGCGGGCGCTCTACTCGCTGTGCCACTTGACCGGCTTTGGTTATGGAGTTTTAGACAACTCCATAGGCATCATCTTGTTTATTTGTGTGTCACAGCACCTTCAGTGCAGTGACACAGGGAAGCCTTTTAGGCTCTCCCAAGGTTTAAACACTTTCTCTGGGATAAACTACTGTTTCCTAGAAAATGTAAAGTTAAATTGACTTTACTAGTCTTTTTAAATTCCTGGACCCAGCACACACTATCTTCCAATAGAGTGCTGGAGGGGTTGCCTAGTATCCCCAGTGCCTAGAAACTCATGTAGCAGTCAAATGCTACCCTTTCCTATCGAAATGGCTGGTGGCAGTGGTTTTACAATGAACTACCATGATTTTTCCTGACCGTGAACACCGGTAACTAAAATCGCGGGAGCCATGTTTGTCAAGATGGCGTCTGAGCCCCCTTTATTTAAACAGGTCCCGGCTTCTTATTTCGCCATTTCTTTTTGGAAAGGTCCTTCTAGAGTTTGTCTCTGCGTGCCAAACCAGGTTTGGTCCCTTTGTTCCTACGCCTTTGGCGGGCTTCAGGATTGAAGACCGCCTCTGGCGCCCGAGTGTCTGGGCTAGGCAGGAAGTGAAGGAGGTGCCAGAAACTCCCTGTGCTTAGTCTCCTAGGAGACCCAAATGCACTCTGACGTGATTGGCTGGCTGACTGTCCGGCAAGGACGGCCACCCTGCTGGGTGAGCGTCAGCTAGGTTGGAATGAATGGGAGAAAACTGTTTAAAAGGCGAGTTTCTTGGGTTGGAAGGCAGAGTCGACCACTGGAACGAAAGAACCAAAGACGAGCTGGAAGAGGATGGCTGCTGCACTCCTGGACCGTTGGTTTGCCCGGTGAAGCCCTGCTACAGGTCCGAATCGCCAAGTTCATCTCGACAGAGAAGCCCTTCAAGGACGACTTCTCCCTTTGAGTTGGTAGGACCAATCAACTCCTAAGCCACCTGGACACCATTCACAGAGCTGGTTGTATTTTCCTCAGAGTGCTGCAGGAAACCGAATAGCCAGGGAGAATGACACCAGTTTGTGTGCTTGAAGACAGCTACCGGAATCGAAGATTGCCAGTTTGCCAGCTTTGTGACCAGTCCCTGTGCAGTGCAGGAGTCACCTGAAGTCCTCCCTCTTGTCCCCACGACTGAGGCTGAGGAACAGTGAGATCTGGAACTGCCAGGAACAGAAGTCTTCAGCTGCATCTTTTTCTTCAATACAAGGTACTGTGAAAACCTGCCCGAGAGAACTTACCTCTCACTGCAAAGGTGCGTGAAACCTTGGCAACTTGCAGGGCTAGTCATCTTGTGACCCGACATCTGAATCTTTCTTCTATGAACTACTTCGGAGAACCGTGGCAAAGATATTTCCATTTAACTACCAGAACAATTTTTACCTATACGAGATTCTAGTCCATTGACTTTGGCCTACCTATTGCATTGAATCAACTGCACTGGTGAACTCAAACTATTTGCACTGCTTAAGAACTGTATTATTCGTTTTATTATTTTATGCCTTGCCTTTCTGCTCCTACTTCAAATGCTCTGAATGCCATTTTGCTCCTCCTTCAAAGTAGTTTAAATGTCACAGAACCGGATAGTGTGAAGTACTGTAGTATATTTTTGTGTGATATTGATTGCCTCCTTTTAGTGAATGCTTTCTAATTGACTGTGTAATAAATTAATAAGTGTTTTACCAGGAAACCTTGAGTATGTGTCTATCTGAATACTTGTGATTGTAGACCTCTGTGTAACACCCTTACAAGCTCACATTCCCTCTTGAGATAAGCCTTGCTGCTCAGCTCACTACCAAAAACTGTGTGGTACAGACTTATACCAAAGGTTGGTTTTGCTTACACCTGTAGTCATATTTGTGTGTAGTGGTCCCAGAGGATACTGCATGCAAACTTTGCCTAACATGGAGCAACATCCGTCTCAAAGAGAGGGAAGAAGAGGTCATTGGAGAGTAAGTGTTGAGAAAGGAGGCACAAGAATTGTATTTTAAATTAGGAAGAATAGGTGCACAGAGAAGTGCAACCTTCAGAGTGAAATAGCTAGCAGAGTCAGAGGCAAAAGAGGAGAAGATAGAGAGGGAATGGTAGGGGAAGAATATGTATAAGAGCTTGAAAGAGACTATAGGCAGAGGCGTAGACAAGGTAGGGCATGGGCGGGCAAGGCCCACCCATATTCAGCAGCACTCTGTGGGCATTTACAGATGTTAATGTCGCTGAGGTAGGCCCTTCTACATTCGTTTAAGGCCCCATTTGTTACACAATCCTGGCTATGCCTCTGGCTACAAGTATGAGAAGAGAGAGTGAGGTGGGGATAAGTATATTACTGCCGCTTACCAGGTGGCAAAGAAAAGTCGTAAGCACGAAAAGAGGATATTGTATGGAGATCTTGAAGAAAATTATATTTCTTCCAACAGCGTTCAGCTCGACAAAGAGAACGACATAGAGAATACATGTGCAGAGTAACGCAGTGTTACGCAGGTCTCTGGGTTTTGGGTGGTGGAGAGTCAGGATGGCATGTATGGGTCTTATGTTGTGGGGGTAGGGAAGCAGGATGGCAGTTATGGGTTGGTTGCTGGCTCCACTCATGATTGCCCCTCAGAACCAAGCCAGACTCTCTGGCTCACCTCTACTCATAAAGTCTCCAGGTGTGCCACCTTGGATTAGTACAGGCATAGACCCGCAATGTCACTGAAAATGTCGGTGTAAAGCAGGACACCACGTAGGGTTAGTGGGAGGGTGGGGCAGTGAAATGTGCGCCTATGGATACACAGCACTTGTGATAGTGTTCATTTGATGCTCAACCATCAAACATTTAAAATATGTGTGTAGATTTTAAATGGCTGGTGTTGAAGTACAAAGTGAGCCTTTTAATGAGGTATTGATGGCCATCGCTGTACAGTCATTTTACAGTACCAATAGCAAATTGTGATGCACATGTATTTATGTACATGGGATTTATAAGCGCAAACCTAGCTGGCAAGCAACGGAGCACTGCACATAGGGGACGTACAAAGGAAGTTATACATATGGTGCAGGGGAGGCAGAGGTGCTGGGATGGGGGCACGGGAGGGGAGTTCCGGAGGGAGGTTCCGACCACTGCTTGGGGCATTCGTCTGACCATGTTGTGTGTACCCGACTTCCAATGCAATTAAATACCTGCCAAAGATATTAGTTTTTGAGGATATGATGGACTGTCTGGTATATAATACTACATCCCATATGATGCGAGTACCAGAGCATGTCCTGGCACTAAATGACAAATGATGGCAGTACATGACTATGAGGAGGCAACAGTGGGAAATGGTGTAAGTACCACGGTATGTTTTGTGAGTGACTCCAAAATCCTGTCAACGTTTGGCTTTGTCAGTGCTTGTTTTGACGTGCCTCCATTGCTCAGCATTCACAGTGTACCTCTGCGTTTAATAAAAAATGAAGGCATAACCGGTCCTCTGTAACTTTTCATTGACCCCCCCATATTCCTTTCGTAATCCATGTTCATAAGTGTCACAAACTTGTTACCAGCATTTTCAACATTCTTTTTGTTAGTGACTTATTACTTGATCCTGCCCAACAAGCTACCCCATCACTGCCTACTGCTGACACACAGGATGACATCCCACTGTACAGCTTTGTATTTGCTACCGTGCAAGATTGCGTGTTATGTCTCTAGTCCTAAGAATGGGAAAAGTTGTGTGTTAAGTGTTTTTTTTTTCTTTCACCACAGGCGTTGATTACGAAGGATACCAACCCATGTGGTTCGAGAGGAAACTTGACCCCATCTCTGGAGAGATAAGCAGTGTGTACAAAGGCGGTTACTGGGAGCAAAAGGATCGCAATGACTGGTCTCTGTGTCCCGACATCTTCTGACCAGATCAACACCAAACTAAGATGGCCGAAAGATGACAACCCACCTGCCACTGGGAGTCACTTAGAGGAGGGAGAAAGAAGAACGGGGCACGGACATTACAAACCTACAATACGTTTAGCCCGTGGAGGCCCAAAGGAGGTCTTCCACACCTTGAGAAGAACTTCAACCCTTCACAGTAACAAACTCAAAATGAGCGTAGCATTAAAAACAAGAACGCAAACAGACATACAGGGATTCCAAACCTATTTTATATGCAGTAGCAGGAAAAAGGTGTCTTTATTTTCGTTATGATAACGATTTTTTAGCATCTAATGAGGAATAGGAAAAGCTCAAATCTTTGTTTTATTCCGCCTCTGTCCTTTATATGATATCAGTCTTGAGTTCTTTCTTACTGCTAAAATGAGGCTAAGAAGCATGCCAATATGAAATCAGTACCAAGACTCCGGGGAAAAGCAGGATTTTGTTTTTTTAAGATAAAACAGCTTTGCTCTGGTCATTTGCGCTTTGTGATTTTAATAATGATTACATTTCAGGGTTTAAGAAACTAGTTCTTATAGATGATCTTAATGTGTGTAGCTACGGCGATGGATATTTGTGCAGAAGGACTAGTCATGCAGGTGACTAGAGGATGCAGTAGGGTTCCTATCTGAAAGCGCTCTCTGCCTGCCACTGTGTACCATCTTTGGGGCAAGCTTTTTCCAGGTTGAAGTCCCACCTGAGTGGTGGCGGTGTGCAGTGATTGCTCAGGGCTCCACGGTGATTTAGGAGACCAGTTTGCTCAGCTCAAGGAGATAATCTGAGTAATGTCCAGGTTGTTACACAAACCACTGCCACAGTCCGTTTTGTAGGGCAGAAATGCGTGCATTGTTTCTGATGCTGGTTGTATTTTAATTTACCATTTCAGATGTACAAAAGGAAAGTATTTGATGACATTCCACTGCTAGATTTATCCTGATTTTTGCGCAATTCATAAATCAATTACTGATAGGCAGAATAAAAGAAAATCTTTTTTCAGACAGGCGTCTACACCTTTTACAAACATGCTTTCATGGTGGGAAATTAGATGTTATTCTTAAGTTTAAGTATACATAACGAAGGGGTTGTCGTTTGTTATGAAATGGTGCAGGTCAGCCCAGGTTTTGCATTTGCTCCCTCTTTGAGTGAATTTCCGGGTTTCACCTTTGCTCACCGGTTGCTTCTGGCATTTAGCTAATACATACAAGCCAGGTGCCGAAAAGGGGCTGAAGTAGAGATCATAGCAATGGAGTAACATGGGCATGTGTAGTAATCCAAATTGCAGAAAGGGTGGGACAAATACTGCTTCCTCTAATGAAGTTCCTATTACAGAAGGGACAAATACCGGCCTAGGTAAAACCTACTCAACCAGGTTACCACCGGCAGTAATTCTCACCAAGGTTACTTGCTTACAGCAGTAAAAATGCAGCCAGCAGAATTGAATTCCCTTCACCAAACAGTATAATGGAACAAAATGCATCCAGGCCATGCCTGTACTTACTGCCCAAGAAAAGACCAACTTTTTGACTGGTCTTAAAAAAGTTCTTATCCATGTACAGCTGCTGTGTAAAAAGTGTGTCACATGTAAACAGTAGACTCACATGTGGTGCTAGAGGCGTGGTTTGTGTTTTAGGAGTCAGATGCCATGCCCTGAAATTTAAATCTATCATGAGTGGCTGCATTTATACCACCAGTGATAATTATCCATGGTAGTATATCCCCTGTGCTTCATTTCTGTAGCTCATGGAATAGCTGAAGGTCATGTTACACTGGCTGTGTTCGTACAATGGCAACGTGTTATTGCAGTAACTTCGGCGGTATTGCCTGGCAAAGGGGTAATCGCAGCAAAGCACTAATTAACTCCCAGGTGTATTTTCTTTTTTGTAACAAATACCAATGTATGTTAATTATGCTCACTATTTTCAGTGAAAGTCTCAGAAAAGGAATGTGTTTATTTTCTGCGATCTGAAGTGCGCCACGTGAAACGAATTCAGCGTTCAGCAATTCACACTGCGTCTCAGGAAGAGATGCACTACGCTTCCTTGTGAAATATGATCTTTATTTTACCCAGGAAGGCATTTTAGTTTACCACAGAGAATAGTGAAGGTGCTGTTTTGCACGCATTATGCTTCCTGATTACGTATCGTAATCATGATTAATCTTAGTCCTCATGACTCGTCACAATCCTTACTTAGTGAAGGCAGTCCGCCCCCTCAGACAGTTTTCCCATGAAAATGTCCATAAATGTGCCATGATCCCGAGTGGGGATATACGCCCCTCTCTCCCCTACCTCATCCTTTGTTTTTATCCTAACAAGGATGACTGATGATACCAGGCAGGGAGAGGAGGGAGGGCCGCATGGAATGTGACGAGTTGTGGGGAGTACTAATAGTGATTATTGGCATACACAATCAGTCATTATGTCTCTCCCTGCCCCCTCCTCGTCGCATTACTAACTTATTGAAGACATAGCTAGCAGCACTATGGTCTGCAGGCAGTGTGACCAAACAAGCACCAGTACCCAGGCAAACTGCTCTCCAGTAATCGCACACTGATTAAATTGTGTACAGAGAGGTCCTTTGAAGGTTCCTGGAACCAAATGCAAGTAAAAGAGGACCATCCATCCCCAGATTCTTACATCTTATAACGGGTCTGGAAGAGGCTCAAGTAACTGTCTTTCAGATTTCCTGACACTTTCTGGACAGAAGGGCGTCTCACTTTTAGTAGAACTTTCGTAGAAAATCCATGGACATTAGCATATATGTAGAACAGATGACAAGGTAGCCGCATCCATGACTAACACTGTGAAGTGTGTCCTTCCCATTGCTCTGTCTCGAGCAATGAATAGTCACCTATTTGTTTATTTAGGCAAATAGTATAAGTCACAATGGAGCAAACATATCAGAATGCCTTTCTGGAAGCATTAACCCCTATTGCAGGAAACAGGCGAGTCCTGTGCTGAAAACAATAAACTCTGATGGAAACACAGATGAGGATTATTATCATAAGGCTCCTTGTGCCCCATGGTGTGCACCAAGGGTTTGGCAAACAAGTAGCAATTTGACTGAAATAGCACTCGCCAATATTAATGGTCACGCACCCCTTCAGAACCTCTTGAGAGGATAAGAGATCACTGAGGGGTAATCCTGAAGCTCACATTCGTAACATTGTTTCACAAGGCTTCTATCATGGTCATCTCTGAGGCTGAATCAAGACAAGAATGCCTTGGTAAGTGACCCTTGGATATGGAACTGGGAAGAGCAACATTGACCCACTGTATCTTGCATATGAATGCAAGAATGTGACATCAGATGACAGAGCATGGACTACTTTCTGTTAGCCATACACCTGGAGTGGAAAAGGTTCTGCAGTGTGGGCAGGACAAATTCAATGCCAACCATTAAACACAACAGTATGCTTGTTTTAAGTCTTGTTTTGAGGCAGTCCACAGGAATTTTTCAGTTGAAGTATTCACCAAATTTTAAACGATCAATGGCAGGTGTCAGTGGAAGACAGGGGGATTCCACCAGAGTTGAAAATATCAGTATGAAACACAACTATTTCATCCTAGATATTTGCTGACCTCAGCCAAAACCTTAGAATTCTTATCCTGATGATTTAATGTAGGAAAATCAGACCTATCATCAGCTGGCAGAGCTCTGTTCTCTTGTCCACTGGCCTGACCTAAGCCTCATTCATTGTACCACTGGTGGTGAAGCATAAATGGTAGAAGACAAAAGCCCATAGCTGAAGAGGGACCCTTGTGCGCGTATTTAGTTCTGAAACAATCTCTAAACCTTCAACTACCGCCACCCTGATCCCTTTGAAGTGAGAGCATCATAAACGGGTGGCAATTACCAAATAATCTTAGTCTTCGAGAACATACGAACATGATACATAGGTACCTTCTAAATGTTTCACATGTGTTTTACCCCTTGATTATGCAGAGGTATTATAGCAGATGACATTAGGTTCCACCTTGTTCGTTGACTTGGTCTCAGATACTCAACCATGCAGATCAAATTTCAGGATCTTGAAAGTACTGATAGACTTTTAAAGGGCTGCAGCACTCTTCTAGTCACAGAAATCCCATTACACCATCATTGCCATTGGTTTGCATAAACGCAAGAATCAGGGATGCGCTGTCTCCTTGTAATTTTGTATCCATCATGTTCGGACCTTCTCTCTCTATGCCCCAAGACTCTGGAACCAACTCTCTATCAACATCAGACTCACCCCCTTGCTTCGACATTTCAGAAAGGAGCTCAAGACCCTCCCTTCAAGGAATGGCTCCCCCCTAACATCTAGGTCCACTCGCCACCCTACCTAAGAGTGTGTCATCAGATCCTCACTGTTTCCTCCCCTGGTTGCTTCCCCCTCCCCTGTTGTTAGCTTCCCACTCCCTTTCTTCTCTGCTCCGGCTCAACATGCTCTTCCCCCTCTGATTGTAAAGCGCTCTGTAGCTTCTCGAAGCTAGCTGTGGGCTCAATTAATACCCTAAGAAGAATAATAATAATAGATACCTTAACATTAACGTATGACCTTGTGAGATCCTCAGATAAGCCCACGCAATCACATACGTGTACATTGTGGTGGTGGCTTGAATATTGCCACGCAATTCCTAGAAGTTGAAGACTATTGCGTCTATAAGTGTTGGTGAACAGGCTTGTCTGAGGGCTAGGAACCCTAGGAGGGCTGGCCTTGCTGCAACCAGTAGATTTCCTGATTAGAGATACTCATTCCAAATGCTTACACCTCTAAGGAGATTCAGTACAGCTCGTAATGATTCCATTTGAGGCAGGAATCTTCTGCTGCCAAATCCAGATGAACCAGGAATGTTGTGGGAAAAACAATACATGTACAGTCATTCCCGTGAGACCCAACACAGCTGAGAAGACATCTGCCAATGACAGATCATATGTTTGCATGACTAATGCAAAATTACCTTAGGCAGACTTGAAGCCATGACCAGTCGATCCCGTTTTTTTTGGTATGCCTGAGTCCATGACTCGTTGTGCAGCTTACATTTCTACTGAATCATATTAAGACCAATCTAACTTCTTGTATGTCCCATGGCCAGACTGAAGCCGGAAACGAACTCCTTGTAAGGGTTTTTGTAGGTGATCCAATGAATAGTTGATGCTCCACCAGTGAGGCTGCTCCCCTCCCTGATTCCCAATGACCTTTCGTTAGTCCTGTTTGCATAATGGCTGCAATTATTTGACCTCTGCCACACATTCACCAAGGACCACATCCGTGAGATAGATTGTCTACTGGTGGTGGAGAAGGTCCATTACCAGAAATGTCAGACCAAAAATCTTATTTTGGAGGGTGAAGGGTAGCACCAGGAGAACCAGAGTAAGCTACATTTAAAAGCCACTGTGCATCAACTAGAGACAGCTGGGAGACCATCATATTCCATAACCAGGTTAGTGTGCTAGGGAACTGTCCGAAGCAGAATGGACACCACATGGAAGTCTGGCCCTGTCCCACCCCAGAGGAGGTCCAATTCTGCACGAACAACACGCACCCTCAGACAGTTTCAAAGGCCACCTCAGTGATGCCCCAAACCTGATGGCTAGCTTGGGACTTCATCAAGTCCCAGCGAGTTTTGTCAGCATTACAATGTCCAAGAGTTATCAAATGCTTTACCCTGAGAAAAGCATTTTGCTGGTGAGCAGACTGCCAAGCACTGTATTGCTACTCTGGGCCTCCAACCCTCTGCTCAAATGCCCCATCAGTTGTGTGTAACAGGGTGGGCAGCACCGTATTTGGTAGTGAACAGGTTCCACCCAATGAGCACCATGTTTAACCGAGTGTAATGAGTCAGCATTTTTAACTTTGGGATTTCTAAAGCTCTTTATGCAGCCGACTGCTTTGAAAATGCTAGATTTCCTTAATACATCCCTTGTGTGCAAATGTAGGGGAACGGAATAAACCTAAGGCTAAACGAAAAATAATCATGAGGTGAAATACATTCTAGGCAGCAGTCAGATGCACCCGTTGATGAGCCACTGGAGCTCCTCACACTGTTTCCCATTAGCCAGATGCCAGAGTCCCTTATGACTTCAGTGTTACATGATTTTTTGATGTTACTTCAAGGACTCATAACAGCATTTCTTTTTTCAGGCAGCTGAAACACAGGAAATAAAAAAACATTCTCTGAACACCACTGTAAGACTGGTGTCAGGTTTTGCTAATTTAAACTGAGTCCTGATCTTTTTACTACAGTGCCCCCACCCTGTAATGGAAGATGGCCTTGCGAGATCCTCATGAAGGAGGACTGTTAAGCCCTACCAATATGAAAAACAGAAAACATTCAAGGCGTCCCCTTTTACTGCGGCGAAGACATTGTCCCTTAGGAGCTCTGCTACAAGCAGCAGTCTTAGTGCAGCGTGTAGATTATCTGCCAACCAGCGATGACAAAGGCTGACCTGAACATTTTTAAAGTATGCTTTGGCCCGCAACGAGCCCGCAAATGCACACAGGTGCCTGTAACAGCGTTGTATATGCGGAATAATTGCTGACAAGCAAGGATAAGACAAACGTAATGTACTTAGGGTCTTGCTTAACCCCCTAAAATATGGCTCCTTCAGAGCGTGTCCTAAGTGTATGCTCTTTACCTCCTCCCTTGCACATCTGCTCACAGCTAAGTGCTCTATGGGGCAAGGAGAGACAAAATGTCCCGTTTAGCTCGCAACAGCAATGGCAGAAGACATAATTGCTGATTCCATCCAACTCCCAGCTTCCTAAAAAGAGCCTGCAGCAGGACCTGGCCCTAGTCATTTTCCTGGCTTACTATGGGAGACAGAAAACACAGGATTATTATTATTATTTTTAGGGTATTTATTGAGCACAGACCTGGATTTGGGAAGAAACCGAGCGCTTTACAATCAAAGATGGAACAATATAGTGAGATAAGCAGAATTTCTTTTTGCGGAGGGCAAACAGGGGAGGGCAAGGGTTGGCAATTGGCCGAAACCAGGAGAGGAGACAGTGGGGAATAGATCACTCAGTCTCAGGCAGGGTAGGGAGTGCAGGGTGTGTGGACCTAGGTGTTAGGGAGGAGTCCTTCCTTGAAGAGGAATGTCTTGAGCTTCTTCCTGAATTGTATAAGTTATGGGCAAGTCTAATGTTGATGGGGAGGAGGTTCCAGACTCTTGGATCGTAGACGGAGAAGGCCTGTCATCTGGTTCTTTCTTTCTTGTACCATCAGAGTTCAAGTCTGCACATTTCCATCTGATGGATCACAGGCCTCCGGAGATGCTGAGTTTGTCAGTGAGGTTGATTGGGGATTTCAGGGTGACAGCTTTGCAGTTGATACAACAGGATTTGAAGATGATACAGGCTTGCAGCGGGAGTCAGTGCAGTCAATGAGGGTCGGGGTGATATGGTCGAACCTGCAGAGTCCTTTAATGAGTCTTGCTGCAGCATGCAAGACACATCTCAGGGGTACCAGGGCAGTCGCCAGAAGGCCTTCCAAGAGGGCATTGTCACCATCCAGGTGGGAGAGGACAGGGCCAAGGCTGCGACAGCGGATCTGAAGTTGTTTTCTGGGATGAAGGCTTGATTTTCCACAGGAGAGAAAGTTGGTAACGAGCGATTTGTGTCTTCCTTGCTATGTGCTGTTTGAACGTGAGGTGTCTGTCGATGTTGAACTCAAGGGACCTAGCACAGGTGGCCAGCTGGGGTGTGACGACCTCGAGGTTCATGGCAGAGAGCCAGGTGTGGATGTCAAGGTGTTCAGTGTTGTTGGTCAGCAGTAGCAATTCAGTAATGGAGGGGTTGAGCTTCTGGTAAGCACTGGACATCCAGGACTGGATAAAGTCAGCGGAGGGAGGGACCATTATTCTCCACTTGGAATCTTGTGAACATTACAGATATGTTCATGGGAAAACTGGGAAGGTGGACTGCCCTCAAAACGTACAGAATGTGACAAGGAAGGGTGGTGCGTGAGGTAACGAAAGCAACATGCCTCTGCTGCATGCACTATTATGACACACTGTGTTCAGTGTGTGTAGCTTCATGACAGTTACAAGCATTAGGTGTTCACAGAATGGCAAGAATACAGTGCATGTGCTGTGTGCAGGTGAATAAAAACACTGCTTGAATACTGCATAATATGGGGAAGGTTAAACAGGGCATGCTCTATGCATTGTGGCAAAGGTTTCAGTGCTGCTGCCTCTGATGCACATTATGTGATGATAGTTACTTGCTATGCCTCCCCATTGACCACTATAGTAACAAGTTCCCTGTACTGCACTGCTCTACAACAGATGTGCTCAGAATAAATGCATGTCTGAACAGTGCTCTAAGTCTGTTCTTGTTCGCTAGAACACCATGGCTCTATCTCTTGGCTCCTTATAGTAATGACATTTGATTTGTGAATTTAGCAAATGTTATACATTTGGTTGGCCAGTTATTATTAAATTGAAGACATCTTTTGTTATTACAAAATTCAGAAATTGCTCAATTACATCGAACTATGATGTATGTTTACCCTGGGGAGGTGGTACAAGCAACAATCATTATCAATATTCAGGGAATTTTCCTTGTCTCTCTTTCTTAATCCATCACCCTCACTTTGCATCATTTATCACTTTGCCCTCTTTATTGTTCTCTCCCTAAATCTGTCTCCCTCGCTCTTGCTTATTCTTTTGTTCTTACTCTCTATGCCCTTCCTCCCTTAATTTATCTCTGACTCCCATTACTTTCTATTTACCCTCTTGCTTTCTGTTGTTCTCTTCAACATATTACATTCTCTTCTTTTGACATCACTCACTTCATTAAAACGTCATACAGTATAGTTGCTGTACCCCCAATGGAATGCCTACCTAAGGACATTTCTTATGTCAATGTCACTTGATCCCATAGAAATTCTGGAGGAATTGTTCCCCCTAAAATGTTTTGATTACCCAAGTGCTCCATCTCTTTTCTTTTATGGAGAGGTCTCCTCCAAATGTTATTCCACTTTATCCCCATTCCCATCTTCTCCTGCCCATGCTACTACCTCCTATTTTTCCACTTTTTTTCTGCCTGACATGCTATTTTTGGTTCAAGGAAAATGTGCTAATTTTGCAGGAAATAGACACAGTCTCAACTGTTCCAATTTGAATTTAATAATCCGAGGGAGACTGAAATGCCTATGCTACCTCAGAAGAGCCTATTCTATAAGCTTGTTGTTTCTAGTGTAAAAAAAAAACATATTTTTATGTAGAAGTAATTAACATGTAGGGTTATTTTACTTGTGGCCAGTAAAGCTCCAAAGGTTTTAAAATAATACATACTTGAAAGCAAACCTCTGTCCAAATTATTTTTCTCTCTTAAATTACAATTTTAAAACTGTGTAATCAACATAACTATCAATTAAATAAAGTGAATTGTCTACGTTCAAAGAGAACAAATACAGCATGTACCTTTCGTCCAATTTATACTGCAGTTTCGTGGAATTTTTACAGCACATAATGTAATAAAAAGACAACTTCTGCCACACTCAAATCTGAAAAAAACACAATTTTGATTTCTAGGTGCTTGAGGTGCTTTCTCTTTGTACCTTAGATCAATCACAGTTATATAGTAAACCCTGATGTAAACTTTGCTAACTTGATCTGTTAATATTTTTTATGACTAGCATTATTTACATGTGTGCTGCAGCAATACTGCCCTTGTAAATAAGTAGCTTTAATCAAAACAACATTCAGACATCTTCCTGAGTGAAAAATGTCAAACCCCTAAAAGAAATTTAAAAAAAAGATTTAGTGGGGATTTAATACAGTTAACATCAGCACAAAGCACAAAGTAAAGTTGTGCTAGTGAGTTCCTAATTGACAGGCCTTGTGGCATGATTCTAAAAATGCCTACAAATTGGTTTATTTAAATTATAGGTTACTTTTCCAACACCCAAAAATATAAAAACCTTGGTTCTGTTGCTTCGTACTAGGATTGCTTTTGTAGAAAGAAAGATGCAGGTTATTTTGCACATTAACCCCCTTGCAGTTACTTTGTGCAAAATGTAAAATGTTTCTGAAAAACAAAATCAGTTACAAAAGTAGTTTTTAACATAAAATGTATTACTCAAGACCTACAAGTGTGGTATCAGGTTTCATAGGAGATCTTTAAAAATGTAATTTTAAAAGGGTAAATTAGACCAGTATTAATGACTTAGGAAATCCTGCAATCATTCTGACTTCTATTGGTCAGGCTGTTATATAATGTGAGGACTGGCAAATTCAGAAACTATCCCTGCCAAGCCAAAGGGGCTTGGTTTTGACAAGAGTTCATTAAATGAGGCCAATCATCTTGCATGCATGTTTTTACTCAAATTAACATTTCCATAACTATTTTCACAAGTAAATGGCTTAGTTCCAACTAGTAAACGTTTTTTTCGAAATGCTTACATTGAAAATGGGCACATTAAAAAGCTGTGCACCCCCATAACAAATGCTAGAAAAAGACCTCTTTGGGGGGAAAGTTAATGTTCTTCATCCCAGCCAACCTCTCGCGCTGTTTTGCATTTATATTTGTTATCATTATTATCATTCGGAAAACATTTGTTCTAAATCAGAATCTTAGAATGATTGGTAGAAGGGTGCTTTAAACACGAGGAGTTGTATAAAGTAGTTGAGTGGCAGTAGTAGTAAAATATACTACCAATAAAAATAACTGAAAAGGAGGAAAACAGAAAGAAAAACGTTTGAATCAAGAAATCAATACAATTATAAACTGGGAATATTGATTTTACAGCTGTTATTAATTCCTGCAAAGAAATACAGATAGGCTTTCAAATAATGTGTATCAAGTATTTTATGTTGTATTATAAAGATAGGAGCTGTATTTAGTGTGTCTTCACTGTGGTAAGTATTTATGAACAGCGTTAATGTGCCTGTTTAGTTTTTTAAAAAAAACCTTTTGCTGTGACTCCATGGGTGAACTTTCGCAAGTCTATGCCCTAAAATGTGCATGTCCATTCATCTTCCATTTGCATATTAATCTTTGATTACATGAAATATCAAATTAATTGTTTCCAAACATTATATGATAATTGAGTATATCTTAGCAATACGAAGTTTGCTAGTTTGCACCGTCAGGGCTATCAAACTAAATTTGTACATCCTATGTAGTGTACAGGTTCAATGATGTTCACTGAAATCTAGAGAACTGCTGTGTGAGGCCAGGAGTGTAGTGAGGTTTCCATTCACCATGGCTTCAAAGGCAGCTTCCAAGGAGTACTGGAATTACGTATTCCTGAGTGCTTAAAACTGGTTGAAGCTTAACTGTTTTCTGGCGAATTAGCTTTCACAATGAGTCTAGTAATGCGATTGGCCGATATGAAGTGGGAGAATCTCTAGGGCCCTTTTTTTAAAAAAATTGGATGTATAATTGCAGTCTTCCAAGACAGTGTGATGCAATGGTCGCTTTAAAACATATGGTTAGAACTGGAGCCCTTAAGTCAGATTGCGCCCAAAAGAGATCAGCGGAAACTCTATTGGGTCCTGGGCAATGGTTAAGATTTTGCTTGGAAACAACAGCTTTGACACAAGAAATCTATTGTACAGGTGTGCACCTAATGTTAAGAACTCAATGAGTATTCTTTCTATAGGTAAGAGGGTGTGGGAGGGAGGGAGACAACACTGTCACTGGATTGTATAACAAAAGTAAAGAAACCGGTGTCCACTTGCTGTGTGGAACACTCGAGTCCCATGCGCACCATCTAATATTGTAAGACAAACAACAATTCCAATGACTGGCCTCTAATGTTATCTGAATAAGTTCAATCACACATTTCTTTCAAAACACAAGTTTTCTTTAAGGGTAATTTTAGCATCAAGGATGTACAAATTAATCACAGTTTAATACGTAATACACGCAATTTAAAAAACAAAGAAAAAAATCCCTGCTCTACCCAAATAATAAAGAAACAAGTGGATGACCTAGGGTTGGGTCATGCTAGAGTGTACTGCTGATGATATTAGCATGTACATACATATGTATACCCCATACTAAAAAGAGAGTATTTTCTATTCTCTATTTCAAGCTATAGATTACAGTGAAGGTTCTTGAAAGAAACAGTGAGAATTCTTGCTCTTGAAAAAGGGACACAAGTTCCAAAACGCGTAGAGCAGAGCTCTTTTTATTTGTTATTACAAGGTCTGTCAAAACCTCAACATCTCCAGAGCTACTTCCTTATTTGCCCCTGTATGGAGAATTGTACTTCAGTGTGAGGTCAGCAATCCTACAGAACGCACGGATGACAATGTATGTCTCCAATGCCAGGTGGGTGTCCACCTCAGTGGATGGCTCTGTCGCTGCTTCTCTCATTCTACTGCGCCCCAATCCACCCACCGCCTTCTCCAAGATATCTGTGTCATTTCTCTGGTCGTGCTTCTGGGGTTACTACAGCTGACATGCACCTGAGAATGTAACTCTTGCCCACAGAGAGAAAGATAGAGACAAACAGAGAGAGAGCAGAGAGATAGATAGAGAGGACATAGTGAAATGGAGAGAGACAGTCTGAGAGGGAAAGAGGGACACGACAGAGAAAAAGGGAGAGGGAGAACAATAAGCATAGTATGATGCAGCTAGTCTGGCTTTCTTTCATGGTGGGACAAAGATAATAGGACAAAGAAAGGCTTATGGTAGGATACAAATGGTACAGGAGGGGGTGTCATGGTAAGATAAAGGATCTATACAAGGAAGCTTCATGCTGGGATAAAGAGTAAGAGAAATTCTGTCTTTTTAGGACACCCTGATCATGGGCAGTTAGCACTTGGGGAATGGGAAAGGGTCTTTTTCTGTTTTCAATGCAAGGTCATTGTTGCCTTTCATAATTGCAAATATTTAGTCTTTAAAATAGTGTATTGGGTTTTCTGTTACTATAATCACTAAAACACACAGATAATCTAGAGACTTATTTAAAATGTTTTACAAAAGTGAAAAGAATGTTCTTTTAATTATTATTTACTTAAGAGTATATCCCTACTTACCTTAAATAAGCTGATGTGAAATAAAGAGAGGTGAGTATAGCAAGGAAGCATATTGGCCATTTTACATATTCAGTTGTGCCAAGTAGCTTATATATTTCTAATGAGTAATAGCTATACTGCAGATTCCTTATCTTTGAATTGTCCAGGTGTGTAGAGTATATTATATAAAAATGGTATGGACAAATATTCACGGTTCCTTCAGACAGACAGGGCTGTTGTACATCAGCCAGACAATTGGAAAAGGTTTTTAATAGCAAGAACTGTTAATGACTTATCACTCACAACGCAAAGTGCAGTGCAGGTTTTCTAGTGCATGTGCACACAATAGAAACACTACTGTCTACTTAGTAGTGCCTCTCATGAATGAATTGCTGCTTGTCTTTTTCCCCCATCCTGGTGACTGTTTTCCATATGTTTAGCTTTACCCTCGCCTGGCTAAAGAGAGTTGTAGTCCAAACCGTCTGGAGAGCCAAAGGTTGCAGACCCCTTGGCCCGGGAATGAGAAATGATGCTTACCATCAGGTGAGTCAAAGGAATGTTTCCAATAAGTGTTAAACACCCATTCCAAGGGCAGGAATGGGTGTTAACGGCCAGGAGCCCGAGGTAAAGGCCCTAACAAAGAGAGTGAGCTCGTAACGAGGGCCCCAGGATGTTAACACCCATTCCGGCCCTTGGAACAGGGACTTAGCGCTATTAGTATCTTGTGAATGAGTCACGTTCCTAGCCTCCTGATTGGCTGACCCCTGCAGGGTGCTAATTTATCTTATAGATCCCAGTTCTCTTTTAATTAGGCTTAGGATGTACAGAAATTGAATGGGGTGTGTGTGGAGATGTGTGGGCATCTGTGTGGCCTCCAAACACAGCAACCTATGGGTGACATTTTGGAAAACAGCCCACCTGTGAATGGGTCAAACTTTGAATGAGATCCAATGTGCTCACTGCTATTTCCTCCATTTCTTGATCTGCCTCCATTGTGTTGCTTGAGAACATTTAAGAGAGAACAGGGTTATACTGAACCCATCCAGGGCATAATGTGATGTATTACATGAGAAAGGTGAAGGATACCTACTTGGAGAAGAGAAGACAACAATGCAAGAGATTGGAGTAAAGGGATGAGTCTTAAAAGGGGTTTCATGCCTGCCAAAAAGTGAAATAAGCTGAAAGTTATTTCTTGTCAAGGCTCAATCCAAGGTTATAGGGAGAAGATAACTCACAATTTAATTATCAGGACTAGAAAAGGGACATTTGGGGCAATTGGACAGACCAATGAACAATTTAACATCATTACAACTAGAAGAGATTTTGTGCTTCTATGCACAACAACCCAAGCTCCTGTTTCCATATTAGTGATTCATCAAGTGCCATATGGTTTGAAATGGCTTTATTGAAATAGAGAAACCCTCCAACTCTTTTCAGTAGGCCTATTAGCAAGAAGACAACTATCCTGCCGATGTATTTGTAGTTAGGGAGAAGATGACACAAAAGCCAAATGCAACGACAATGCCCTTCTTCATCAAGTCACCAACACATTGTATAGATGCCAGTGTTGCACTGGTTTGAAGAGGATTCTGTCAAATTGAAAAGGGTGGAGTATATGAGCTTGAGCCCAGCATGAGCCTTTGTTTCCAGACATGGACAGTATCTCAAAAGAATTGAGGTTGCCTTTAACCTAGAGCAAGATGTACACAATATTGCAAGCAAAGACAAGGTTATTTAGGATACAAATGGTGTATCCTGTGGCATAACAAAATATTATGTAAATTACAATATGCTCCAATTGTGTGCATATGGATGTCTAACTAGCATGCGTGTTATGTGGAGGCATTATGAAGTAGACACAGACAACTGAACTGAAGTTTGGGCTACAAACTTTTATTAAACAGAAAAAAGGGGTGGAAAAGTCCTAGCTTGCCCTATACTAAGGTGGGATGATTTTCCTACCTTAATGACAACTAATGATAGTTGGTGTCAGTAAGTCCAAAGTAAATGTCTTTCTGTGTCCAAAACCTATGCTTGCCCTCGCATCTATTTTTTTACAATGTCAAAATGATAAGTGTTCAAATAACTGGTCAGAGCTTCTTCCTGCTCTTGATTTGCAAAGGGGTTCTCTTCCCCAAGTTTCGAGATAATTCACAATGCAGATGGCTTCCCTTCCCCAAGCTTTCAAGTCTTTCAATTTCTTCAAAAACACGATTCTTCGTAATACGTCCAAGCTCCACTTGTTTGGTTACCTTTCACTAATTTCACAAATCACAGTTCCTTAATTTCAGTTCACACAAAAGTTCCTTTATATTCAATCACAAGTTTATTTACAAATATTTGAAGTGGATTTTCCATAGGTAGGTGTCCTCGGGCTAGGCGCAGTTATCGGACCACACGGTCCCCCCATTACAGGTCACGCAACTGGCACACCATATTTGCCTCTTCATCCTTGTATACATGTTGCCATGGTTTCATTGCTACAGTGGTGCTTGGTTTATTCTCCTTTCACATCCTCCTGATGCTTTACCATTGCTCATTTTGCCACTATTCACTTGTTGCAATTTCACTTGTTCCTATGGCTCTTGCCAATGCTTTTTCTCACAAGTTGCAGAATTCCTTTATAGCGTTAGATTCCACAAAACTGCTTTCATTCAGATCAGTATTCAACAGTACTTGCTTTCCTTCAGATCGGTATTCAAAAGTGCTTGCTTTCATTTAGATCGACATACATTAATGTTCTCACAGATCTGACATGTTCGCCTGCCTTTCTGGGTTCCCACTGTCTTGGTTGACTCACCGGTTGGTGCTTCCGGCAATACAGCAAGGCTTCCGGCCACCACAAGCGCTCTCTGTCGTGCAGCGCCTCACTCTGTCTCACAGCGGCTCTATGTGTTTTCGCTCCTGCCACTTATGCGTCTCAGCTCAGGCCTCACTCCAAGGCTTTGCCTGGTCATGCCGGCTCCTTTTCTGTAGTCCGCCACAGGTCTCCAACTGCCTTCAGCCTTACTTCCTGCTGCATAAACTCTGCATCTAACCAGGGTTCTCAAGCACTGTGTCTGCCACCTGGCTTCCAGATGAGGTATGTGCAGTCCGGAGATCTGCTTCCACAGCAGACCCCGTTTTCCCGAGTCTTGCTGCTTTTAAACCTCCCACCAGGTTGATTGGTCCAAAAAGGACTTGACCGCTCACTGTCAGCTCGGGAGTTTTGCAGTATTCTTGCTTGCCTCCTCCTCGTCCCAATACTTAACTGGTGTGTGCACATTCATGAGTCAATAAAAAGAGGGTGTATTGCTCTGGTTTGTCTCGTCTTTGTCCGA
Source organism: Ambystoma mexicanum (assembly GCF_040938575.1). NCBI lineage: Eukaryota > Metazoa > Chordata > Amphibia > Caudata > Ambystomatidae > Ambystoma > Ambystoma mexicanum. Next base: position 1,176,405,933 of record NC_090932.1, on the reverse strand, counting down.
GTACCTAAATGGTGTCTATTAGGGTATGATTCACGGTTAGAATAGGGAAGGGACTGACAGTAGCCTATAAAGGCCTGGGGGATGGCTGACTCATTACGACAGGGATATGGGGGATACCGCTTCTCACCCAAGGGTGCCTTGCCTACTCTCCATAAGTCTCTTCCACCCAGGTAGTCCTCCCTCGCATATCCACCCCCAGGGTGAGGATCCGATAGCAATGGCCTTTCCTTGGCCACCTTGGAGAAGTATATCTCGGGAAAGAAGTGTGGACACCCTCAGATTCCTCACAGTCGTGTAATAGCAGTAGTTGAATGATGTAAGGGGATCTTCTTCAAGGGCCTACATACCTCGTTCATATATGTTTATAAAAGGGAAAGTTTGACACCATCAGTGCTAGGTTTTATTTCACTTACTGTACAAACATCAGTTATCTTATTATGTAACTTGGAAGCTCACTCTGGGTCTGTAGTTTCATAATGCTATTTGAAAATGCAGAAAAAGCAGTGAATCTTTCCCACTGGTACATAATATCGGACCCATAAGGTAAAACCAGTTTTGGGTGGATTGGACATCAGTCAGGTATGCTCAGCAACTTCCACGTGAAACCCCTGGCCTGAAGAAATATAACTTTACTCTCTACAGAAGGCAAAAGTCATAGATCTTAGACTCATGATCCAACCTCTGATTAAAACTACAGGTTCAAGCCGGAAGCAGCTTCTTCTTTCAACTCTGTATAAGACAACAAAACGTGCCCTATCTCACATTCAGAAACAGAACCATGGCAGCTATTGCACTACTGCTCTCGAGACTAGATTACTTACTCAAAAAGGTATCACTACAGCTGCTAGGCTTCTTATGCGACTAAAAAGATGTGATACATCACACCAGACTTCTGAACACGCCACTGGCTCACAACCAAATAGGGGATTCCCACCAAATCTCGGTGCATTGCCCACCTCACCTTCCATTGCAGAGGACGAGAATTCATGACAAGTCAAATAATTGACTACCAACCCCCAGTAATGGTGCCGTAGTAACAGTGCCAAACTTCAACCTCAAATGCCACATAGGATCCTCCTCCTTTATCTCATTGATTCTCAGGAGTTCTCTGCCCAATGTGCAAAAAAGACCACCTGACCTTCACAAAACTATTGAAAACCTGGATTTTAAACTAACACATGAGGCCAGCACTAAAACCTCAACCACCGGATTCCTACTCACATTTACATCAACCGGAGCTAACCTCCTCCCAAACGCTATATTGTCATACCACAAACCCATGCACAACTCATTAGCCAAGGACTGTGGGAGAACTGACACATTTGGGTGGGGCCCCATGCAACCTTGTGTTGCATGGAGAACCTGCATTAGATTAAGAAATGTGAGACCTCCAGAAGCCACAGGGATTCTTCGGGACAGGAGCAAGTGCACTCAGAGCACTTGTGGAGAAGGGATGAGAAGCTATCTCAATCCATAAGTGCTTCGCAGTCTTCAAGGCACAGACACTGTGACAAAACCAAGAAGAATAAGTAGAAGACCAAGACCCCCATTAAGGATCCCCGATTAGGTCAAAGGTTGTGGCTGTTACAGAGCAACTTGTGCTGGTAGCCTCTGTGATACCGGCAGACTTGTAAACCCTCCAGCATGAGAGATTAGCAATGTTCGGTGAGCTATGTCAACAGTTAATGGCACTGCTCCTTCAATGCCTGCTTTGTAGTGCTGATCTGGAGTCCTGACTCAGCTGGGCTGTGCAGCACTGGTGGTGTGAGCTGCTCCAGATGCCAGTCCAAAGTAGCTCGAGGCTATGGTCATGGACCAGTTTGGCAGAGGCACCTCTGCAGACTCTTTGGGGTCGCAGCTGTTGAGCACAAAGCTGCAGGAGGATGGCACTGAGTAATGTGCCAGGGGGTCTTCGAAGACCATAGGTTTCGAGATGGAAGGCACATGTCTGTCAAGCAGGAAACTAGATGCTTTATTGTGTAGAGAGGATGACTTCATTAGGGATTGGGGGGAATATTACTCCAGGGCTGGTGATAGCTCTTGGGAAAGACAAACCTGATGACCTAGAGGTTGAGGTCCTTAGAGCGAGTGGTTTAAACACTGCACCTAAGACTGTGCTCAACGAGCAGGTGCCTATTGGCCCCAATGCTGAGTTTGCCTCCTACGTGGCCTTATGGGGAGGGCTTTAGACAGTCACGTGTCATACAGTGGATCAGGACGAGAGGGATACAATTAACAGCTTTAATGCAAATAAACCCAAAGAAGGAACTGCCCTTCTTGCGTTTTCGTGAATGCTTCAAATAGTCTATTATGGATGTCTGGAACAAGCCAATGCCATTTCTTAGCCTTAACAGAATTATTCTGAGAAAATACAGGCCAGTGAGGGTATATCCAAGCTACATGTTTCATGACCCAACCGTGGATGTTCAAGGAGACTCGCTAACGTTGTATCTCCCAGTAGGCAGTAGAGACGCATTGATGCAATGGCTAAGAAGGTGTTTACTTTTTTTTTTTATTTATTTTTTTTAAAGATTTATTTAACATTTTTTCTTACAACAATGTGAACCCCAGACCATTCCCCAACTCCTCCCCAACTCCCACCAACCTCCCACCGCGGAAGGTTTTCGTTTGTTCTTCATTTCTGTGCAGGTTTATGTTCTCATTAAGTCCGATATTCTTATATTATGAGGGCACCATTGCTCCATGTAATCTGATTGCAGATATTCTAGTATTTCTCCACATTCCTTTGTAAAGGTCTCTTTCGTTCCTTGTAATGTATGTGTTAGCTTCTCCATGGTCAGTTGTGTCCATACTTTCTGGAGCCATGTGAACATAAGTGGGGGCTCTTGTTTTTTCCAGTTTTGGGCTATTGACGCCCAGGCGGGTATTAGTAGACCCATGAAGCCCCGCCATTGTGATTTCCTGAATTTCCTAGCTGCCTGATCTTTGAATCCGCAAAGCCATACTTTTTCGCCTAGGAATTCGGCCTCTGGAAATATTTTTACAATTTCCACCTTCAGTTCAGACCAGAAGGTTTTGATTTCCCGGCAGTCCCACCAGATGTGTCTCCATGTGCCCACCTCCGGGCAGCCTCTCCAACACGTGTTTGTTGTTTGTGGGTACATGGCGTGTAGTCTCTCTGGAGTGTAGTGCCATTGGGTTACTATTTTTATCCACATTTCTCTTTTTTGGACTGATCGGGTCATTTTCGGTATGGAGTTCCATAGGTCTTCTCACTGGCGTTTGTGGATTTCCTCCCCCAATGTTTTCATCCACTTGACCATGTATGACCATTTGAGTTCCTCCCCAGTGGTGTTAATGAATGTGTAGAGCGAGGAGATCAATTTTCTTGTTCCTGAGTTGGTGATTAGAAACTTCTCGAATGGCTTGAGATCCCTTGTGGCAGCTGTTTTGATGTCTGTGGTTGTGAGCCAGTGTCTTAGCTGTCCGTATTTGTATTTGTCTGCTTCCGTTAGATTTATTAGTTCTCTTCAGTCTTCGAAAGACCTTATTTCTTTGTCTTGGAACATTTCGCCTATCTTTGTGACTCCTGCTGCTTCCCATTTCTCGTAGGCTCCCTGTTCCATTCCCGGTGGGAACAGTGGGTTCCGACAGATGGGTGTGAAAGGCCCCTCCACTGTGGTCATGGTGCCCATCCTTGTCTGCTCGTCCCAGGCCTCGAGGGAGGTCGTCATGATTTTGCTTATGCGAAGGTTGGGGTGCCTATGTTGTTTTGCTTTCCATAGTGTTTCCTCCAAAGGGGCTCTGGCTACCGCTCTGTCCTGAGACACCCATATTGTTTGTTGATTGTCCCCCAGCCATTCTCTCAGGACCCATAGTTGCGCGGCCATGTAGTATTTGTGAAAGTGTGGAAGGGCCATTCCCCCCTCCTTTGTTGGGGCAGTGAGGGTCGCTCTGGCAATCCTAGGGGGTTTTTTGTTCCATATATAGGATGAGATGGCTTTGGTCAGTGCTCTAAAGAATGATTTGGGGACCTTGATTGGGAGAGCCTGAAAGTAGTAAAGCATTTTGGGAAGGATGACCATTTTTATGGCTTGAATTCTACCCCACCATGAAACCATTAGGGGGTTCCAGCTCTCCAGGTCTCTCTTTACCCTTCCCAGTAGGGGGGGTAGTTCTCATTGTATAATGTTTCTATCTTACTAGTTAGTGTGACCCCTAAGTATTTAATTCCTTTATCTGCTATTTTCAGGTTTTGCGAGATTGCTATTCTTTCCGTTTCCTGCCCCCCTCCGGACAAGAGCAAGAGTTCTGATTTGTTCTTGTTAATTTTGAGGCCCGATATCGCCCTGAAGGTTTCTAGCTCTCTAATAGCTTGAGGAAGTGCTGTTCCCGGGTTCTTAAGGGCTAGCAGCATGTCATCTGCGTATGCTATTACTTTGTGTTGTGAGCCTCCCATTTCTATTCCCGTAATGGCTTCTGTCTCCCTTATTCTAGTTAGAAGTGGTTCCAGGAAAATGGCGTATAGGAGAGGGGACATTGGGCATCCCTGTTTTGTGCCTCGTGTTATTTCTATTTTGTCCGTGATCGCCCCGTTAATGGCTATCCTGATGGACGGGGAGGTATAGTTGGCTTTCACCATTTTTATGTATTGGTCTCCGAAACCCATATGTTTTAGTGTTTTAAATAGTATTGACCATTCCACCCGATCGAAAGCCTTCTCGGCATCTAATGAGAGCAGGGCTGCTTGTGTTTGGGTGATCTCGGACTTCTCAACCAGGTGTATTATTCTTCTCAAGTTGTCATGCGTGAGTCTCCCTGGGATAAATCCAGATTGGTCTGGGTTTATTAGAGACGGGAGAAGAGGGGATAACCTGTTTGCCAGAATTTTAGTGTATATTTTTGCATCAATGTTAATCAGTGCTATGGGGCGGTATGAACTGGGGAGGGATGGGTCTTTCCCTTTTTTGTGGAATACCAGGACCTTTGCTTCATTCATTGATTGAGTCACGTTGCCCTGTTCTTTAAAGGTGTTTAAAAGTCTCGTGAGGACGGGGATAAGCAAATCTGCATATTTTTTATAGAATGGGGCGGTGAAACCGTCTGGTCCGGGTGCCTTCTCTGTTGGGAGTGCCACAATTGCCTTTTTTACTTCCTCCTCCGTGATCGGGTTCTCTAGTGCTATTTTGTCTTCCTCTGGGATTCTCTTTAAGGGGAGGGATTGCAAATAAGCGTTTTGGTCTGCTTCATTCGGTTGTTCCGAGGTGTAGAGATTTTGGTAAAAATCCATGAAGATTCTCCCTATGTTTGTGGTTTGTGTATGTAGTTCTCCCTGCTTGTCCTGCATGCTCATTATGTTTATTGACTTTTGTTTCTCTCGCAGCTGTCTTGCTAAGAGTCTGTCCGCCTTGTTGGCTTTTATGTATAGCCGTTGTTTTAGAAATTGGAGGGATCTTTCTGCTACTTTTGTTCGAAGCATTTCCAATTGCCCCTGTGTGTGTTTTAGGGCCTTTTGTAAGGCTCTAGTAGGGTGGGATATAATTTCTTCCTGTATGTCCGAAATTTTCTTTTCGAGTTCTTTTTCCCAGCGATGTCTTTGCGTGTCTTTGGAGGCTTTCAGGGCTATGAAGTTGCCTCTGGTCACTGCTTTGAATGCCTCCCAGACCGTGCTTAGTGAGGCCTCGCCTGTGTCGTTTTGTGAAAAGTATTCCGATATCTTGTCCCTAATTGATTCTCCCATTACTGGATCCTGTAGGATATCCTGTGGTAGCCTCCAGCGCCACAGCCCTCCTCCTTTTTCTGGGGTTGTTAGCTCCAGCCACAGTGGGGCGTGGTCCGACAGGGATATCGACCCTGTTTCAATATCTTGGATTTTCCCCATAAGGCCCACCGAAACCCAAAAATAGTCTATTCTTGACATTGTGTTGTAGACGTGAGAGAAATAGGTGTAGCCTCTCTGCTGGCCCTTTTGCAGTCTCCACACATCGCAGAGTGCGAGTTGGTCCATTTTTTGTGAGTCATTTGGAGGGGGCACCCTGTGTGGAGGGGCCCGCTGTGCTTCTGTCAATTTGTGGCTGCCATGCCAGGTTTAGGTCTCCTCCCAAGATCACCTCTCCCTTTGCGAAGCCCTCTAGCTTCTCCAGAGCCTCTCGAATGAATCCGTCTTGTCCCGTGTTTGGTGCGTAGATTGTGGCCAGAGTTAGATGGGACCCGTCCAGGTGGACGTTGACCATTGCTAGTCTCCCTTCTTTATCCGTGTGCCTGTCCGTTAGAGTGACCTTAGCTCCTTCTTTAATGGCTATGAGGACACCCGCTTTTTTGTCCGTGGCATTCGACTGTGCCCATATCCGATATCCCCTGAGGCGTATATTCTGCTTGTCCTGTGCTTTGATGTGCGTTTCTTGTAGCAGGATGATGTTCGCCTTTTCTCTCCTCAGCAGGGACTACAGTTTCTTTCTCTTTATCGGGGAGTTCAATCCTCGTACGTTGTATGTTAAGATTCTAAGTTTTCCCATTTCGTGCTGTGAGATTGGGAGAATCCCATTTCCTTACGATGTGAGAACTGTGCGTCTTCCGGAATCTTTCCCTCCCCCCCTCCCTCACCAACCCCCCAACTTCTAACTTTTGAACGTATAACTTCCCGAGGAGGGCCCGGGTACCTATGGTTGCTAGGGCGTTGCGCCTATCGCTCCCGGCCCTCAAAATGCTCGGTAACAGTTTTGCGGGGGGTCCTAAACCCCGCATGATCTCAGACTTTCCTGAGTTGCGATCCCAAGAGGGCCCTTCCCGGGCCGCCAATTTGTGTTTTCCGTGGGCTAATGTTGAGTTGAATGGTTACCCATTTTGCTTCTTTCTTTTCCGTATCTCTTCCCATCCTCTCGGCCTTTTCTGCAAGCCGCCCCTTGTTCTGTCGTGCGATTCCGCCGTTTCCTCTGTTTGTATGTCCATTATTTGCAGTCCCTCATCGCATGTTGTCACTCTTCGTTGTTTGCCTTCCCAGCTGAACAGTAGGCCGAAAGGGAATGTCCATTTGTATCTAATTTCCTTTGACACCAGTACCTTGATTAGCGGTGCCATATCTCTCCTTTTTTGTAGTGTGATCGAGGCTATATCTTGGTACAGTTGTATGTCCGTCCCGTTCATCCTGATGTGGTCCAGTTGTCGCGCCTTTCTTAAAATAAGTTCTTTTTGTGGGTATGAAGATAGGGCTACTAGAACATCTCTGGGTCTTTCTCCGGGCGCCCCTGTTCTTTTTGGGCCCACTCTGTGGATTCTGTCTATCCCTATGGTGACCGTTTCCTGTGCCCCCAGAATGTCTCTAAAGACTTCCTGTACTGCATTCTTGAGGTCCTTGTCGAGTACTGCCTCCGTGATGTTCTTGATCCGTATGTTAGATCTGCGTGATCGGTTTTCTAAGTCCTCGCACTGGATCTCTAGGTTGTGGGTTAGGCGTGCTAGGTGTTCCTGGGTCTCACTGTTTTGGGTTGTCTCTTCTAGGTTTTGGATTATTTTTTCCACCATGTCGGTTCTCTCTTCCAGTTGGGCGATGTCTCTCTTCACTTCTTGGACTACCTGTTTCATTTCGTTTCTCATTGAGGTGAACTGGTCTTGGACCGTGGTCATAAACCTTTCCTGTAGCTCCGCGAACCAGGAGTGCATGTCTTCCCTTGATGGAAGGGCTGGAGTTGCATTGGTGTGGTTGCGGTCCTCTGGGGAGTCTTCCCGGGGTCTCCCCCTGGTGTGGATCTGTGGTTCAGCCGACCACATTTGGACAAGGTTCGCATCTTGTTTAGAGGACTGCGAATTCGGGAGTACCGTGTTCCCCTTTCCCTTTGATTTAGACATGCCTTCCTTGGGGGATCCTCTTCTCCTCCAGGTATGGGGAATGGCGGTGTGCTTTTGAGAGGCCTCGGGGGGGGGGGTGTCTTGCTTGTAGTCCTCTCTGGCTTCCCCCCGGTTATGTGGGGTTGTTGGTGGGGTTGAGGGGCTTTCTGCGGGAGGCAGGTGCCCTCGAGAGGGCTTCGTCTGTGGTCAAGCCTGAATTGTCATTTTTTCCCCCTTCGGCGCTCCCCCTCTCATTCGTGTGCTCTGTCCGGGTGCCGGACCATAGGCTGGGTGCTGCAGCGGCCGCCCGCGTCTCCCTGTTGGTCCCCCTCTTCTGCAGGAGCTCGTGAGCAGCTCCGGGGGGGGAGGGGTGGCCGAGCCTAATTTGTCCTTGTTTATCCCCTTCTTCGGTGCTCCCCCCTCTCCTCTCGGCCCCGGAGTTGGGCTGGTATGATGTTTGGGGGGGTGCCCCCCGAGTTTATTGGTGTTGTGGAGGGGGGGTGGGGGGTGCGCTCACCTTGTGCGCCTCCGGGCGACCGAAGACGAGTTTCGAGGTGCCTGGCCTTCCTTCTTCCAGGCGGGCCGCGCGGTGTGCTGCCGACCCCCACCCCAGCCACTGTTCGTCTCCTCCTTGGGGGGGGGGTCGGCAGCACCCGTTCGCTCTATCCGGGTGCCGCGCCGTGGGCTGGGTGGCGCAGCGGCCGCCCGAGTCTCCCTGATGGTTCCCCTCGTCTGCGGGAGCTCGTGAGCGGCTCCGGAGGGGGAGGGGCGGCCGCTCCGCTCGGTTCCTGCGTGCCACGTCTGGGTGTCCCCCGCCGATGCGAGGTCGTCTCCCGCTGCCGAGTGCTGCCCTGCACTTCCCGGGAATGTTGTCGTGGTAGATTCCACGATTCCGAGGTGCTTTATTTTCAATTCAGCGGCGGCCCGGGCGGAGCGCGACCTATGTGCGTCTCCCTATCCCGGCGGCCATCTTGGAATCACAGAAGGTGTTTACTTTCGGGTTGTTTGACTTGCGCTCTGTCAGTGTGGCCTCAGCACAAAGCTGCCAGCTGTGCGCCTTGGGCAGGTTATGGAGAAGTCAATTGACTGTCTGCCATTGGAGAGCAACCAGACTATGAAGGGAGTGGTTGTTGACCACTGGCTTTCAAGCCTCCAAAAATATCACAAACCCGCCCACCTCACTGCACTGCATTTGGTGAAACAGACTTCCCTGCATTTTCTGCAGCATTTTTTTCCAGATGGGGTGGGTCGGAGAATAATTAAAAATTAATTTCAAGGTTTGCGTGGGGTCATTCTGGAGTTTGGAAGTGTTGCCCCCATAAAAAAAATGGATTTGCATGACATGCATGGTCACTTCTGTTGGCCTTTGGTGCAGGAAAAATGATGAACGTGCCTTTTCAGGGAGACCAGCTCTTTGGTATCAAGGTGGATAGCACACTGGAGACATTTAAGGAGTTCAGGCAGATGGTCCAGTCTTTGGCAACAGAAGCAGCTGTTCTACATGGCTCAGTAGTGAAGGAGCATGCCGGCCACACTGCGGAAGCGGATCTTCGGGCCGGGGTCCTCGGATGCAGAGTCAGTCTTATAGGGAGCCTATGGGAGGCAGGGCTCAGATGATGAGAGTGGTCTCCCAGCCAGCTGCATCTTGAGGTGGTGGCTCAGATAAGCTAATTTGGTATCTTTTCGGTTCACATAATGCCCGTGGGCCTACAGATTGTGGAAAAGGCTTAAAGTCACTTCTTCTTGACTTTTTCCCTCAGACTTCTCACCACAGCAGCGAAGACAAGTGCTTTACCAGGCAAGGCTGCTCCTGGAAGTACAGCAAATTGTCAAAAAAGGGGCTTAAAAAAAGAGCCCCTGACCGGGTTCTACTCGAGCTATTTTCTCATAAAAACAAAAGGGGCCAAGGATGATGAACCCCATTTTAGACCTGTGAGGAAAAGACACACGCAAAATGGTGACTTTGTCTCACGTTTTGGGAGTGCCATGACAGGGCAACTGATGCGTTTCTTCTACCTGCAGGACACTTGTTTTCACGTGCCCATCTTCCCATTCTGTAGACAATTTCTGTGGTCTATTGCCAGCGGCCAGCACTGGCAGTTCACATTGTTTCCCTTCGGCTTACTATCAGCCCAAGAGTCTTCACCAAGATGATATCTGTTTTGAGGTTACACCTGTGGCTGGTATGTGTGAAGGTATCAAAGATTGGCTGGTAAAATCATTCAGAGGTGGTGTCTGCACATCAGCAGGCCATGCAGCTTCTCCATGTTCTGAGGTTCTTGTTAAATGGTAAGAAATCAAATTTGACTCTTACCCTGCAGCTGCAATCCGTAACGGCAGCGCAGGACGCAACACGAATGAGGGCCTTATGAGCCACCATTACTCATTTCCCCTGGAAGTTTTCAGGCCATCAACATAACTTTGGACAAGTTCTAGCAAGGAGCCTTGCTTGCAGCCTGGGTGTTTCTGATACTACAGGGACGGGTGGCCTTATGCATTTTTCTAGTTCCTTGGGCTAGACTTCACATAAGGCAGGCAGCTCCAGTGGGGGCATAATTTTATTTGGAATTTGCTGAACGTATCCCTGACGGACAGATTACTGGTGATCGCCAGTTTGGCGATCTTGAGTCAGGGGTACAGGGAGAAGAATCTGATGGTAGGCAAGCATTTTGCTCTACCAGTGTTTCAAGAGAGGGTCATCAGGGATGCTTCCATGACTGCCTGGGGAGCACATCCCAACAAACCAGCTGAGCGTGATAAATGGTGAGAGAAGGAGGCAAAGCTTCTTATCAATCTTTTGGAGATTACAGCAATTTGCCTCACCATGCAAGCTTTCCAGTAGGTGCTACAAGACATGAAAGTGATGGATTTGCAAGACTGCATAACCGCGATGCACTACATGAAGAAGTGCATGGGTGTGGTTTCTCAAATTGTGCAGAGAGGCACAGGCTCTGTGAATGTGGTGGATTGTCAGGTGCATCTCAGTACATGCATGGCATCTGGCCACTGAGACCAGTGTGACGGTGGACGTCCGCAAAAGGATGCAGTCGGATCTCTTCACAAACCAAGTCAACAGAAAGCAAACGCTGGGTAATCATCTACGTGCCTATATATATATATATATATATATATATATATATATATATATATATATATATATATATATATATATATATAGTCCTGAGGAGGTATACAGGTACTACAAAGGGACTATGATCTTGGTGCCCAGCAGCAGTGGGTGTTTGAATATTCAGGGTTTTACGGATCTGGTAGCTCAGGAGTTAGGCAGGATTTTCCAGCTGGACCAGACAGGCATTAGGTTCACGCTGGCTTCTGAAAGCCTGTGGCTCTACCTCCCTTTAGAGTTGCTGAACATCTTGGTGGGCGCCAGGCGGCAGAGCATTCAAAAGCTAGATTCGTCTAGGTGGCTGCATTTCTGCAGGTGGTGCGACCAACTACAGATTGAGGCCTTCTGGGTGTCACTGGCTAGGTTGCTGGATGTTGCACTGTTGCTCATAAAGAAAGGGTTACAGGTGTCCATGAGGGGATCTCTGGCCATGGTGTCCATCTTTATGTGGAAGCCCAAGCAGGTTTCCTTATTTGAGATAGCAATCGTAGCCCAAGGTTGGAAGGGATTGGTGATACACTATCTGTCAGACCTTAATTTGGTCTTGGCCTAACAAATTGATTTGCCTTTTCAACCAATGCACAACTGTAACTTTACATTTCTAACCTTAAAGATGGCTGTTTTAATAGCCTTAACGTCTGTAAGGCAGGTGAGTGAGCTAAAGGCTCTGTCTGCTGACACGCATTTTGCAGAAGACAGTGAAGCATCAGATGATGCCCTCTTTTCTGCCTAACGTGATCAGTGAGTTTCAGATGCACCAGTCAATGCAGTTCCCAGTGTAAACAGTGCCCATCCAAGGCAGAGGAGAGTCTGCATAGACTGGACCACAAGAGTGTGCTTATCCACTATAAGGCTATTTGAATAGGTAACTCTGTTTGGCCCTCAGTCGTATTTTCATAATTGGTTGGCTGTGACCGAGCAAAGTCCCTCCAAGTGGATGGTTGCATGCATGATGATTTGCTATGAGACAGCGCACAAGACTCCTCCAGAGGGAATTGTGGCAAATTCTACCAGCAATCAAGCAGCTATGATTGCTTTTCTGATGAGGGGTCCTATCCAGGAGATCTGCAGGTTAGCTATGTAAATGTTTGCAAGGAACTACTGTCTGGACTCAGATGCAAGAGCTGACTCCTTGTTTGGAAGTGCTGTGGTGCACAGCATCTTTAGTAGAGATCTGTTTTTTGTCATGTTACCTCCAAAGCTCCAGATTCTCTTTTAAAGGTAAGGAATTAGAAGAAGAGATAGTATCCATTGGAACAAAAAGTTACTTATCTTATGGGTAAAGCAGGTCTACTCTTTAGATTCTGTATCTGCCCATGTCCACCCCTGACCCCGTTACGCCAGTGCTCATTCTCCTCCGAATGTTCCCAGTCCATCTGTGGCAGGATGTATCTGGGGACCAGATGGGTTCACGAAGGTTGGTGCCCCTTATACTTCCTGTGGTGGCCACAAGTTGCGCCCTTGCAGGGTGGTGGGTATGGGTGATGCCACCCGGTCCTGTTCAAGTGTGAAATTCTCCCCGGTCTCATTCTTTGGGCCGGACACTTCAAAGATAATGCATCTTGAGCAAAGATATATCCATTGTAACCAATGTTACCCGTAAGGTGCGTAACGATTTCCTCTCAGTGCCACCACACCTCATTCCTCCACCTATTGGTCTGGGGCATTGGATTTATATTCCTTCAGCTCTTGAATCCTCTTGAATCCTAGCTCCAGAACTGAGCCAGACAAACCCACGCCCTGGATGGTTAGCAAAATGTTATAGGACTTCCTTCCATATACTAACCAAGAGCCCCGTCCACTACGCTCTGTGCAAATCTGCTTTTTCTGAGACTGTATACCGGTTAGCTCATGCTCTAAACTTAAATTCTCCTTTTCATAGAAATATTTTGGAAATACTGTTGAATCCGCATTGAAAGAAAAATACGATAAATGAGTACCAAACACACATAGGGCATCCCACCTAACTCTACTACCATCAGAAGCTCTTTATGACAGATGATTTTAGATTAATAATTGTTGCCAGTGATTGTACTCTGTGCTTGTGTTAAGAAATTTCACTATATGCTCTGACAGTAAGGACAGTATGAGTCTGCAACCCAAAATGGAATTCCTGCTATTATAAGATGCTGGCCTGGGTTTCACAAGGCATATACCCAAATACGTTGAGCATCTTTCAGAAAAACAGCAGTAGGATGCCTGTAGAATCGCAGAAAGGCAGTGCTTTGAGCTTCTGTCAAGGCAGCTTAGGTTTACTGTCTAATGTATCTTAAACCATAGTGGAGGTATGTGTTATCTCTTTGCGATTGCAATGAGAATGGGAAGGGAGTTGGTCAAACCTTTCTATGACACAGGCACAGCACCGTTTACTCTGAATAGGCTATTATCAAGGAGCCCATTGAAGCCATATTGTATGTTGCGAAAAGCCTAAGCTTAAGCTTCGGATGCCCTGCTGAAAGCATGAATACGGTGGATCGAGCTAACTAATTTAATGTAATTGATGGAAAATATATACAGATGGACTAAGACAGCGGAGCCGTTTCCGTATACCAGTGTACTGAAGGATGAGAAAGAAGCTTCAACTAGTCCATTACTGTGCAGGAAAGAAAAGACCATATATTTTCTGACATTGCTTTTCAGAGCTGGTTGTCTAGACCAGAGAGTCCGGGACAGGATTGTATGCTTAAATACAGGACCCATCAGGAAAAATGCCCAGGGTCCTGAAACAAGCTATTCAACATCTGTTCCCGTGTGCGAACCTTGAGGCCCACCAACAAGAATCAGCAAAATGTGTACTAGATGCAGTAGATTATCCTCCATAGCCCAAGATCTCTGGAACATTTTTCCACTGAGCACCGACCCCAAACTATGGTTGATAGGCAAAGCTAGACCCCTTGATTAGTCAACACTCAACACGGAAAACAGCACCTCTCAATCGACCAACTCCCACACACAGACACACTCTAAGGGAACACCATACTTGCTCCCGACTGCCAGCTCTGAGTATGTCTCCCCCTTTTGCTTTCATATAAAAAATGCAACACAGGACAGCAGCTCACTACAGCCATGAACAAACCCAAGATCTCTCACCAAAATGCAGCCAACAGTGGCGTTGTGAGCTTGCACCCGATAAGTCAACCTTGCAGGACCAACCAATGCATTATCAACTAATCCTCAATTTCACCACCTTACCACACGCAAACTCAAACTATTGACACATACAGGGCTTTTAACTAGACTTCAAACAGCACAATCCTTAGACATCTAACGCCAACTGGCACACCCGGCCCCTGGCCATTGCATGGCCACGCTACAAGCACAAGGCCTCAATGTTCCTAACCCATCACACCTAGAGTCCAGGGTACTTTTGATCTGCATGATCAACACTAAACACTTTAATCTTGCTTTTTCCCTTGCTTCCTAACTAAGCAAACCCACCAACGCTCCTTCAAATCCTCTAGAGCACCTGGAGACCATGCAAATGGCAGTGGTGTGTGGTACAAATCCTGATAACAAAACCTACTTTGCAATAGGCCATTCTGTCGCCACTCATGGCGTTAAGTAAGCCTCCGGTGGAATGCTCTTGCAGTAGTGCTTCTTATTGTATTGACACCCTAAAGGTCATCTACAAGCATGTCTTTAGTGTTATAATGCAACCCTCTGTTCCACCCCCGCCCACCATTGCACCCGCCAGACCTTGCATGAAGCAGCTTGCTTGCAAAACTCCCATTAAAAAAAATGGAGATGCAAAAGTGGAGAGGGGGCTGGGAAGGGGGAAGAGGCTGCTGCAGGCTAACTGAGTCGGTGTAATCTCCGCCTCCTAGAGGTGGTATGTCCGGAGTATGTCAGAGGAAGTTGAATCCCTTCCTGAAAGTGGGCTGTAAAATGGCAATGATTGAAAACCCGTGGGAATACCTTAAGCATTCCTTCTATTTGTTTTACTCTGCCTACTGTTACGAAGGAGGGCATTCAGCTGAATATAAAAAGGACTTTGTATTTTATGTTGGTTTTTCTGTGTATACTTATACTTTTAAAGCAGTACAAATGATATTAGAACCCTTTCAAAATATTCTGACTAGAGCAGCAGCCTAACAAGCAGCACAGAAACAATGGTCTTCGGGTGTTTAAAGGCATGTGCAGTTAAATTCCCCAAACTAACAAACAGCAATGAAGCACAAAATGTGAACATTTTATTGTTACTAGGTGCATGTTTGTTAAATTAGCAGTACAAGATAGCTGTGTATTTTCTTGTATTCCAATAAAAAAAAAACACGTTCCCTTTTAGTCGCACAGATCCACATAGCAATAGCCCTATAGCCTTTGCAATGGGTCAAAATTGCTTGGGATGATGACCCTCCCCAATGCACAGCCATTAGCTCTGCCTTGTGCATTAACTTGGGGGAAGGTCATTGCCCCACGATAATAACCCCTGCCTCAGTGTAGAAGACTTTACATAAAAGCACAGTAACCTGGTGCTAACCAATCCAAACACATTCCAGAAGGAGATGTTTGGCCAAAAGTACTATGGCATGTGCTCTCTGCATGACACAAGGATGGTCCCCTTCTTTACTGGAACGGTCAGATCAAATAATATATATGAGGTCCAGGGTATTTCCAGTAATTTAGAACAGTCAACTTAAGCTTGTCTAAACTTTGAGGTCGTAGACGAGGGAAAAAGATGCATTCATTACCTAGGAAGGTGTAAATGAAAAGTTAAAAACTATGTGTTGTTGGTAAGGAAGTGAAACATAAAAATGTCTATCTATTTTTGGGGGGAAATTGGCGATGGCATCCCTTTGGTTTTATGGAGGTTGTGATAAGGTAGAGAGCACGATTAAGGAGGCGTTTTCTCTCATATTGAAGTATCCTGGCAGTGTATCTTTCTCTATTGCAGTAGAATAATTGCAACTTTTGTTTTAGCAAGAAAGAGGGCATTTCAATGAGCCTGTTGGATGCGACCAGTGGCTCAAGTGATAGCCTAGGACATTTTTCTATTGGTTTATTTACACCTTCGATTTCGATCTTTGCTTATTGAAGACTACGGTCACTATAGTAGGGCCTGCCATATTGACCATAAATTCTATATGCTTTGATACCATGCACCTTGCAAAATGGAGTTGATCAACGTGAGTATGATTGCACCCTGAAGCTGGTATCCTGCTTCCTGGGACAGCTTTTGCAGGGATTGGAGCCTGTCTGATAGTATTACTGACTGCTCATAGTTCAGGAGTCTGCACCCTTGTGCTCTCCAGATGTTTTGGACCACAACTCCCATAGTGTCATGGTAAGGAATGGAGCCTTGGGTTGGTGAACTATCAATAATGTAAGTTTGTTGCAGGTTTCCATTTAAACCCAGTCATCCAAAAGAAGCCACACCCAGTTTACCAATGTATGAAGGCTCGTATTCTACTGAATCAAATTAGCAAATCCAGATTCCAAAACGTCCAGGCTAGAAAAGGGAAGCTATCAGACATCCTCCATTGCAGCATCTGCCAGGCATTGGATGGTGTAAGTGTTGAGGGAACATGGAACGTGATTTGGTTTGGTGAGAACACCACAGGCTCTTGCAATCACCTTATCCTTCAGGTGCCCAACTGACCGGCAACATATTGGAAATAATCTCCCATGGATACTTCAATTAATTTGCTATTGTGAATAATGTCCTTTATGATAAATATGAACAATTAACAATGGTTTTCATGTGACCTGTAGGATGGACTTCTCGTTTAACTGCAATATGTGAATATTGTGTTCAACCAAAACTAGGACCTTGAACACATTAGGTGGTTGCAGTTAAAAAACACACACACAATTCTACTTATGTACCTCGTCAAATTGAAGAGAAGAAGGTGAATAATCAGGCAAACTTGCCATCTGTCTGCGTTGAATATTTTGTCTTGGTTTGTGAGATGTACAGATTTGTCGGAGCAGCAGCTCAAAACATTGTTCCGCCCATGAAGTTGGGAAGGTCAGACAACAGCTCCATCAAGGAAACACCTGCAGTTACATGGGTTTGTGTAGAAGATTATTAATCTGGCCACCATGCTCACCCTGTTGTCGCCCAATAGGTTCTTCACAATGAGCATCTTTTGTTTCATTAATTTAGGGGGAAAGGAGGACCACCATAGTTCTTTGTGCTAGTGCCCATGCTAGCTCCTGCTCAGTGGTGCCCATCCTTTGGGTTCATTGTGTGCAATATATACATTCATATAGCATATGTAGCAGTAGAAGACACGCAAGGTAAATTATAACTTTGTGATGAGATATATGTGATGTGAAAACAAGAGGGACTTCAAAGGTCTACTATGTAACCTCCATTTGGAACACTTATAAGATATAGAAAAATGAATGAAGTCAGTCCAGCCCTGTCTGAAATGGTTCTGATAGTGTGACATTTCTGAACTAGAATGAAAAGAGGCATTAGAGTAACATGCATTAAACCTTACAATGTAGACTAGATTAGTTGGAAAGCTTGATAGGTTTAGGTTTCAGACATGGAAGGGTATACAATGTTTCACGATGCAGCAAGGTTTTTAAAGCTGACAAATGTTTTGCATCAGTGGAGACCCAGAGGGGCACCATTCCACACGGCAGTGACACACAATGTACCTCCAGTGCTGTAGCTGGAGCTTTATTGTGCCCTGTACATGTCAATGATATCTACAAGATACATAGAAGTAGAACGCTTTTATCTATTGCTCATGACGATTAAAAGTTGGCTTATTGCCTTTCTATTTTTGACACTCTGTGTGTGTGTGTGTTTCTTTTACTGCCACAACTCACTCCAAATGCAATCTTATTATCTCCATTTGAACATTTTGTGGAATTGTTATTACCAACAAAGGCCTGTTGCCACTAGGAAACTAATGATTTTCCTCCCATATTCCCCACACACTCTCCTCTATCCCACTTGTCCCTGACATCCTGCACTAAACTTGTACCCATCCTTCATGCTGCTAACCAATCCTGCACTCCACTTTACCACTTTGCACCACCAGTTGTTAAGGAACTTGCACCTGTCAGCTCTGTGTCTTATTGAACCTCTTTGTAAAATGGTATCTTCCCACCCTGTTACAAAACAGCCACATTTCCTAAAAAAAAGTGCTTAACCTAACAGAACCCTCATTCTACAGATCTGTCTCCCTCCTTCACGCCCACTCTAAAATCCATGACAGGGCCATCTTCAGCTATATAGTCAACTATTACAAGGTACACTCACTCGCAGAAACTCTCCAATCTGGATTTCGGTCCAAACACTCCATGGACACTGTTCTCATCCACGTTGCCACTTCTCTTACACTGTTCACCACTCTCACCTCTACTTCATTCTCATCCTTCTAGACCTTTGCACTCCATTTGACACTGGGTATCCTACCCTCCTTCAAACCTTTACTGTCTTTGTCAGAGAATGTACTTGAGTGGCTGTCCACCTGGCTCTGTGACCGCTCCAGCCATGCACTGACCCAAGCACCTCCTGCCAGACATCCCTTCCAGTGGGACCCCTTTAAGGATCAGTTCTCGGCCCACTTCTTTTCACCCTAAACACCGTCTGCCTCCACATTGTTCTGCCATTGGCTTTAGCAATCACCTCTTTCCTGACAATACTCAGCTCTTCTTCTCTTCGTCACTCCTTCAATCCCTGAATGCATAACCAACTGCCTAACCACCATCCATCAGTGGT
Organism: Ambystoma mexicanum; assembly: GCF_040938575.1. Taxonomy (NCBI): domain Eukaryota; kingdom Metazoa; phylum Chordata; class Amphibia; order Caudata; family Ambystomatidae; genus Ambystoma; species Ambystoma mexicanum. Next base: position 1,176,387,340 of record NC_090932.1, on the reverse strand, counting down.
TGGCTCTACAGTGCCTCATGCTTAAATATTAATACAATGATGTAAACTTTCTCTCTGCCAAGAAAAGAAAAGAAAAAAGAATGGGCGGACCCTCTTTTTTTAAGGGGCCTGACTCAAGAGGGTTGAGAAGTGCAGAGATATGAGGGGGTTGAGTCAAAGGCTTCCCTAGCCAATAGCATTACAGGAGGTCGCTACGGCCTTGCAAGAGAGCTAGATTGCTGCTAACTCGGAACAAAAAATCACAGTGGAGGAACAGAACAATATAAATTTATTTAACAGGAAGACGTTTTTGAGTTTTTTTGTGCCAAAGTGTGGCGTATATGCATACAAAAAATCTGCATTATAGTGGATTAATATACAGTAGTGACAGGCTATTATATGTGTTGTTAACTCTCACAACACATTTACAATGTCGACACTTGAGTTTGTGTTTCTGGTTCGGTGTATAGATGATAAAAGGCAGTGGCTGATGGAAATGGAGCAGCGCTGCACTGAGGATACCGAACTGTCTTCAGGACGTGGGGGTCAAGTTCAGTCTTGGTGAATGAGTAAGGCGTCGTCCTATAGTAAAAGAGGCTATGTTAAAACCAGTAAGAAAAACAGCATGTCCACTGATAGTGAGAAAAGCAAGGCGAAGGACCTACCATGTTGACGTTGATAGGTGCCGTGGCTGTGGTCTGAGTAAAATAGCAGCTGCAGCAATTGTGGCTGCGGGGGTCAGTCTGCAGATGTCAGAGTCCCCAATCTAAGTCAAAAGGAAGTCGAAATGACTGGTGAGAATTAATCTGTGCAAAGGCCGTGACTATGTCAAAGATATGATCAAGCAGTTGCGGCTGTGGGGGTCAGTCTGCAGATTGTCAAAGGCCCCAATCTAAGTAAAAGGAAGTTGAAATGATTGGGGAGAATTAATCTGTGTTACGGCAGTGACTATGCAGAAGACTTATTCAAGCACTGTGTCAAGTGGGCGGCCGAGACTCGGAGTTTAAGGTGAAGAGTACTATTAGTTGGTCTCAAAAGTACAAAGTGGGTAAAAGTTACGGGACAACCTTAGAGTGGTTCAACAACCGCACTAGATTTAAGTTCATTATTTAGTGGTGCACGGAAACGGTTAATGTGTAGACTGTAATTAATGAAGAAGGATCCTGGACAACATCCAGGGTGGATATGAATTTAGCGAAGCCATCTTAAATGCGAGGGTTACGTTACAAACAGATGGGCTGGGTACATGCACTACGGAGGGAGAACTAGAGCGGTGCCATGAAACTTACCCGTGCCGGAGTCAGGAAAAAGAGCTGTGTCACTGCTGTCGGTTGCGCTTGACTAGCTGCGCATGTCAGTACTTAAGAAGAGGCCATAGTGACTGCAGGGACTGTGCATGCGTCCGGGGGTAGTGTAAGAGGTTGGCGCGGTCGTACTAAGTGCGTCGGTTCACGCAAATCTTATTGGTCAAGTGTGTTAGTGCATACGTCTGTAGGTAGTGTCAGTGGTTGACGCGGTCGTACTATGTACGTCGGTTCACGCGTTGCTTATTGATCATGTGTGACAGTTGACATTACTGAAAATAGCGCCCATTGGAAATACATAGGTATTTTTTCTCCTTGAAACAACAATGAGGAGATACAGTTGAAAAGATGCAAGTCACTGGGTTCTTCTAGGGTTACATGCCAACAGTGCAGGTTTACATTTGGGATCGTGTGTTACAAAGTAGTACAGAGAAACATTGGGGTACTCTTTAACATAGTATCTATGAGATATTACACATGTGATCGGTTTGCAATTGTTGTATCTTTTTTGTACAGACAGATAATGAGCAATAATACATTACAGTAATACTCCCGGTTGATGCACCGGGGTTTTCCAAAAAGAGTCATGTGTTGCAGTTGATTACAGACAATTGACCAAAACTAATGAATCAACAATTGGAAAAGCGTTACAAGTCGAACAAGAAGATCTATTAGTTACCCTAGACGTCGAGTCACTTTACACGAGCATCCCTCAAATGGAATGCCTGCAAGTTCTTAAAACCTACTTAGACGATAGGCGACAAAGAGAACCCCCCACAGCTTTTCTTCTTGAGTGCACCCGACTAGCTCTAACGGAAAATTACTTCATCTTTAAACAATCTTTTTACCAACAATGCCACGGGACCAGCATGGGTGCCACCTTTGCCCCAGACGTGGCCAATCTGTTCATGGACACTTTTGAAAAGAATTCCATCTACAACGAACACAACACCTTCAAAGACTTCATCGGTTGCTGGCTAAGATATATCGATGACGTATTTATGATTTGGAAAGGGACCGAAGACAATCTCCACCTATTCCTGCTTTGGCTGAACTCACAAAATGAGTCCATCAAATTCACTATGGAGTATAGTTCAAATCAGATTCCTTTCCTGGACTTAGCAATATCCAAGAATCAAAACAATTCTCTCAGCACCTCTCTATATCGCAAACCGACATCCAAAAACACTCTACTCGAGTATTCAAACTTCCACCCTTCAGGGTTAAAAACCAACCTACCCTACAGCCAATTCTTACGTATTAGACGTAATTGCTCCACATTAACTGAATACGAATCCAAGAGTAAAGAACTTGCAACCCGTTTAAAAGAACGGGGATACCCTAGCCACATTGTTCGTCAAGCCAGAAAAAGAGTCAAACACACCAATCGGGAGACCTGCCTTACTCCCACAACTAAAGATCTATCCGACTCTAGAATGACCTGTGTCACCACTTTCACTCCACTGAGTAACTCAATTAAAAAGGCAGTCCTAAAACACTGGGACAAGCTGCAGACAGAATCTTTTAAACCAGAAAAACCTATATTTGCCTTTAAGCGCAGCCGTAATCTAAAAGACCGACTTGTACACACATACACAGAAGCGGATGCTCCTAACAGTACCCAAACTACATTGTGGAACCTCCCGCCTGTGATAGGCCATTTTAAATGCGGCAGTTGCTCCGTCTGCAACCTCACGGCCAACCTCAAGACCATTAATCTGAAAGGAAACCAGTGGACCTTCAACTCGTTTACCAACTGTAAAACAAAATGGTCGGTATACATCATCAAATGCCCTTGTGACCTCATTTACATAGGCAAATCAAAGAGAGAAATTCGACAACGGATTTGTGAGCACCGTTCCTGCGTACGAAACCAAATAGAAGACAAACCACTATTGGCACACTTCAAGATGATGAATCACACCCATGACGACATCTTCTGGGCAGTATTGCAAACAGTAAGCAACCCTTCCCGCTGAGGTAACAGGGACCTTGCCCTCCGCAAACTAGAGCAAAAATGGATCTATCGTCTGGATTCTGTGAGACAGGGTCTAAACATTTCCATCGAATGGAACCTGTTCTTTTAATAAGTGCAATTATGTCTAACTGCTCCCCTCACCGAGCCTCGACCCAGTCACGGTCACCCTTGCACCCATGTGTCTCCTCTAATAAGTAGTCCACGCCTTCAGTACTGCTTACACCTGCACTTTTATCAGGTACTATGGCATAGTGCGAAATAAGATAACGCTTTTCCAATTGTTGATTCATTAGTTTTGGTCAATTGTCTGTAATCAACTGCAACACATGACTCTTTTTGGAAAACCCCGGTGCATCAACCGGGAGTATTACTGTAATGTATTATTGCTCATTATCTGTCTGTACAAAAAAGATACAACAATTGCAAACCAATCACATGTGTAATATCTCATAGATACTATGTTAAAGAGTACCCCAATGTTTCTCTGTACTACTTTGTAACACACGATCCCAAATGTAAACCTGCACTGTTGGCATGTAACCCTAGAAGAACCCAGTGACTTGCATCTTTTCAACTGTATCTCCTCATTGTTGTTTCAAGGAGAAAAAATACCTATGTATTTCCAATGGGCGCTATTTTCAGTAATGTCAACTGTCACACATGATCAATAAGCAACGCGTGAACCGACGTACATAGTACGACCGCGCCAACCACTGACACTACCTCCAGACGTATGCACTAACACACTTGACCAATAAGATTTGCGTGAACCGACGCACTTAGTACGACCGCGCCAACCTCTTACACTACCCCCGGACACATGCGCAGTCCCTGCAGTCACTATGGCCTCTTCTTAAGTACTGACATGCGCAGCTAGTCAAGCGCAACCGACAGCAGTGACACAGCTCTTTTTCCTGACTCTGGCACGGGTAAGTTTCATGGCACCGCTCTAGTTCTCCCTCCGTAGTGCATGTACCCAGCCCATCTGTTTGTAACGTAACCCTCGCATTTAAGATGGCTTCGCTAAATTCATATCCACCCTGGATGTTGTCCAGGATCCTTCTTCATTAATTACAGTCTACACATTAACCGTTTTCGTGCACCACTAAATAATGAACTTAAATCTAGTGCGGTTGTTGAACCACTCTAAGGTTGTCCCGTAACTTTTACCCACTTTGTACTTTTGAGACCAACTAATAGTACTCTTCACCTTAAACCCCGAGTCTCGGCCGCCCACTTGACACAGTGCTTGAATAAGTCTTCTGCATAGTCACTGCCGTAACACAGATTAATTCTCACCAATCATTTCAACTTCCTTTTACTTAGATTGGGGCCTTTGACAATCTGCAGACTGACCCCCACAGCCGCAACTGCTTGATCATATCTTTGACATAGTCACGGCCTTTGCACAGATTAATTCTCACCAGTCATTTCGACTTCCTTTTGACTTAGATTGGGGACTCTGACATCTGCAGACTGACCCCCGCAGCCACAATTGCTGCAGCTGCTATTTTACTCAGACCACAGCCATGGCACCTATCAACGTCAACATGGTAGGTCCTTCGCCTTGCTTTTCTCACTATCAGTGGACATGCTGTTTTTCTTACTGGTTTTAACATAGCCTCTTTTACTATAGGACGACGCCTTACTCCTTCACCAAGACTGAACTTGACCCCCACGTCCTGAAGACAGTTCGGTATCCTCAGTGCAGCGCTGCTCCATTTCCATCAGCCACTGCCTTTTATCATCTATACACCGAACCAGAAACACAAACTCAAGTGTCGACATTGTAAATGTGTTGTGAGAGTTAACAACACATATAATAGACTGTCACTACTGTATATTAATCCACTATAATGCAGATCTTTTGTATGCATATACGCCACACTTTGGCACAAAAAAACTCAAAAACGTCTTCCTGTTAAATAAATTTATATTGTTCTGTTCCTCCACTGTGATTTTTTGTTCCGAGTTAGCAGCAATCTAGCTCTCTTGCAAGGCCGTAGCGACCTCCTGTAATGCTATTGGCTAGGGAAGCCTTTGACTCAACCCCCTCATATCTCTGAACTTTCTCTCTGCCTCCAGAGCTAACCTCACTCTCCACCCTCCCATTGCCCCACCCCGACGACCTCATATCCGCACCCATGGATCACAACCTTAGCAGTCTTTTTAACAGCCACCTCAATCACTTCAAGTTTGACACAACAACTGCGCCAAATTTCACTTGCAAAACCATAGAATAATCCACCAACACCTCACACAACACTACAGGACACCCACTGGTTGAGGGGAAGGGAATCCGCGCTGAGAGTCAATAAAAGAAGTGTTCTATGTCTCGGGTCCATTAAAAAAAAGGAGATGCTCTCCTGGTATCCAACATGTTGCACTTTACACAGAGGGCGCAATGCAGAGACCCAGAGGGACGTTTCTTGATGGTTAAAGGGGAGATTAGGGGAGTCGTGGTTACGGTGGTGTCAATCTATTGCCCAAATGAAGCCCAAGACCAATACTAGGAAGGAGTTAGAAGTAAAATAATGTCCTTTGCCGAGGGTGCCCTGATTGTAGGGGGTGACTTTAATATGGTCTTGCACCCCGAGAGTGATAGGAAGAGTGTGGGTCCCTACGCTGTCACTATGGTGCAAGGGTGGGTGGCTGCCCACTTCCAGAAGTTGGGGCTGTCAGACACTCAAACAAGAGGGCAAGGGCGAGAACCCTTATTCACATATTTTTCAAAGGTTCATGCCACGTTCTCGAGAACTGACTACATCCTGGACGACTCCATGCTGGAGCGAGTTCTCAGTGAAAGTAATCCTGTGGTCAGATCATGACCTAGTGAGGGTCTGAATAGGTGTGCCCCAGAGTCCCCAATACCATGCAAGGTGGTCATGTAATGACTTGTTGCTACGGGACAAAGAGCTAGCCCAGATGCTTCTTTCCTCGATAAAAGAATATTTCGATATCAACGACAATGGGGAAGTTGGTATAGCGGGGTATGGGAAGCTTTCAAGGCCATGATAAGGGGAATCCTTAAAGGAATGGGAGCAAGGGGGAAAAGGGAAAGGACTTACGAAGAGAAGCTCCTTAGAGAGAAAATTGAGGCCATCCAACTGAGGGGGGGAACTGAAATCCCAAATGCTCCCAGGTAACTGGGCGGAACTGCAAGAACACAGCGAAATTACAGGCCCTCCTTGTCGGCCAAACGGGAAGAAAACTGGCCTTCTTGAAACAGAAGTACATGGAAAAAGGTGAGAAGGCCGACAAGATCTTGGCTTGGAGGTTGAGGGACCTGAGGAATAGTCGTAGAGTAGATGTGATTTGTTCTGCTGAGGGTACGAGGCTTCTGGAGGATGTTCAGATAGCAGCTGAATTCCGACAGTTTTATGAGTTAGTTTACTCCTCAGAGTACAAGGGAGACAGTGCTGACACGGACCGCTTCCTTGACACCCTCCCGATCCCGTGCCTTCCGGCGGAAAAGGCCGATCCTATGAAAGCGCCCATTTCCGCTCAGGAAGTGACAGACACCATTAGTGGTATGGAAGGGGGCACTACTCCGGGGGGGACGATGGTTTTACGGTGTCATTTTATAAGGCATTCCGCTCCACTCTGGCACCATTCATGGCCAAGCTGTTTAATGCAGTCCTAGAAATGGGCTCCCTTCCACAACCCATGCTAGCGGCCCTAATTGTCGTTATTTCCAAAGAGGGGAAGGACCCTGCTCAGTGTCAGTCGTACAGACCCATCTCCCTATTGAATACTGATGTTAACATTTTGGCAAAACTGTTGGCCAATAGGTTGGCTCAGCACCTGCCCTCGCTGATACATGGGGAATAAGTGGGGTTTATTCCGGGCAGACAAGGAGAGGATAACCTAAGGAGGACCATAAACTTAATGCATGAAGCTAAACACAGAGGTCTGGGGGCACACAGGATATCTATAGATTCAGAAAAGTCTTTCGAGTGGGTCATATGGCAGTACTTGGGAAAAGTCTTGCAGAGGATGGGGCTAGGAGAAAGATTTATAGGGTGGATCGCAACACTGTATAACAGCCCAATGGCAAAAGTGGCTGTCAACGGCACTGTCTCTTCCCCCCTGCAGCTCACTAGGGGGACGAGGCAGGGCTGTCCTATTTCCCCCTTGTTGTATGCCCTGGCCATGGAGCCTTTGGCTATTGCCATCAGATTGAATCAGTAGATTGCGAGAATAAAATGCGGGGGAACAGGACTTTAAACTGTCATTTTTCGCCAATGACATTCTCTTCTACTTGACAAATCTATCAGAATTCCTCCCTGGGCTCCTAAACCAGATACAAACTTTTGGCAGATTCTCGGGGTTTGAAAATAAATAAATCTCTCCAAGTCAAGCGAGATGCCCTTGGGGAGAGATGACCGGGAAACCTCTGCTAGGAAAACAATAGGTGCTATGAGAGTCGAGGGCAAGTCCTCCCCGTACCTGGGAATTCTCCTCCTGAGGGATTTGGATGATTTATTTGCCCTCAACTACACACCGATCCTTGAGAGAATAAAAGAAGATTTACAACGCTGGGGCCTGCTTACCCTCTCCTGGTTTGGCTGAATGGTATTGGTAAAAAGGAATATCCTCCCCGTCTTTTGTATCTATTTACGGCTCTCCCCACCCCTCTACCTTCTTCGCAACATTACAGGGCATGGTGCAACAGTTTGTTTGGAAGGGGAATAGGCCTAGAATTAAATATGCAACCTTGACTCTGCCTAGCGACTTTGGAGGCTTTGGCCTCCCAAACTTTAAACTATACTACAAAGCAGCACAGCTCTGGGTAATGATGGAACACATGAGGGACAACCTGGGTACCTATTGGATATACATAGTAGAAACACACACTCACCCCAAGAAAGTAAGAGACTGTGTGTGGTCACATCCTAAAGAGATCCCCCCCATATCAGAACACACCCCACATTGGCATGCCCTGGGAGTTGTGGAAGCTCAATATGACAAATGCACCCGTTTCCTTGTGGCCCTCGCCCCTGAGCTTGTTGTGGGTTGCCCCGCTAGATCTTGGTAACAAGGGTTTCCGTAACACGCAGCAATGGTCAGACATGGGGCTGGAGAGAGCCGCTCAGTTGTTTAGGAGGAATAGCTTCATTGAGTATGAGGAGTTAGTGGAAGCCATGGCCACGAACCCATTGTCAGCCTTTGAATACCTTCGCCTGAAGGGCATCCTGACGGACCCCAGGTGGTGCAAGGAGCTTTTGCGCCCCCTTACCGCCTTTGAGAAAATTGTCACAGAGTCCGCCAATAGGAAGGGAGCACTGTCGAGATTTTACAGAGTCTTGGTTACGGCAGATCTGGAGGGGAGACAGAATGTTAAACATTGCTGGGAGGTAAGGGTGGATGTGGAAATAGAAGATGAAACCTGGGGTACAATCTGTAATGTAATGCTTGCTGGTTCCCTGTATACGGCAGCGATGGAACACAGCTTTAAAATCCTTCACGCTTGGCATCTGCCCCCAGCTAGGTTATCAAAATGTTTGCGGGAGCCTCTCCTCTTTGCCCAAGGGAATGTGGTCAACAGGGAACGTGGTTCCATATCTGATTGGAGTGCCCGGCCATTAAGGTTTCCTGGGCTGAAATCTTGAGCTGGATCAAGGATATGGTCAGTGTCTCCCCGATTTTGCACCCCCTGGAATTGTTGCTTGGTGTTCCTTCCTCTGACTCGTACACAACTAGGTTCCCCAAAATTGTGGTGGTCATGTTAAGGGCCGGAAGGGTAGCACTGCTCAGAAGTGGAAACACTCGACCGTTCCGACCAAAAAGGAATTGCTCACCAAACTGTGGGGTATTTTTACGTATGAAAAATTGGCCGCAATTGTTAATGATGAGGTGAACAGCTTCTTGTCTGAGTGAAGTGTTGTATTGTTGAAAGAAGGTGGTGATTGCCTAAAACATTAACCCGTGACTAGGTGTAGTCTTGTGTTGCGGCCCCAGAGCCGAAGGGGTCATTGATGATGTATAGGCTCCATAAGAAGAACCCAACTTGCCAGCTAAGGCTAAAGGTTTGGACTCCAATCTATTTAAGTGTTTGCTCCCACCAGATGGTCGTACATGGTAGCTATAGTGCGAGGGGAGGCAAAGGGGGCGAGGGCTATAAAAAGCTTGTTAATAACTGGTGTTTTTGTTTGAAATATAATGTACTGTTTACTGAAAAATGTTCAATAAAAATTAAAGTGGAACAAAAAAAAGAAATCTTATGTGTGCTCCTGGGGGAGCACCGGAGACCCAAAGTGATAGCCACGGCAGGCAGAAACACAACGCGGTTGTGTTTGAAAACGCTGCGGTTTTTCTTTCTGAGTTTCTCAGGCTCCTCCGAGCGTTTCCAAACACAATAACGTTGTATTTATGTTTGTGGTCGCTTCAAAAGCTACCGCAGCATAAATACAACGTTTTTGAAGCTGCAGTTTTATTTCTAAGTTTTCTGGGCTCCTGCAGCCCGGAAAACTTAGAAAAAAAACTGCAGCTAGTGTTTATTTTTATTTAAAAAATAGCACTTACCGGGATGCAGCTGCAGCTTTTCTGCCTGTAGTCTCCGGTCTGCGTCCTCCGAGTCCCGGCACCAATGAAGGAAAAGCCACCCAGTGGTAGCTTTTGTTTACTACAGCTGGCTGGCTTTTCCCTCATTAGTGCCGCAAAAGCCAAAGCGAGCACAGCGGCGGGCATCCATTTCACAAAATGGATGCCCCCATGTGCTATCTTTGAGCTTGAATTGCTCAAAATTTTACATGGGGACTTCGGAAAAAAAATGCCAATCGTTTTTTTTTTATATTGGCTATCTATTTTTGAAATAAAAAATTTTGGGCGAACCATTCCTTTGCAGACAATACCACACCATCCCTAGGAAAGAATGCATCTGCCTAACAGTAGGTATGTGCTCAACACTGCAGCCCACTACCTCGCGACCCCTTTCCTACCCAATCATCTACCCTTTCCTTCTACTATCATACCTACCATTTTCCTCCCTCCTGGCCTGCCCTCACTTTATTCTACCAGAGCCCAAGCACACATCCCCTCAGCCCAGCGCCATCCTGTCCTGAGACTAATCCCACATGCCATAGCAAGCACTAGAAAACCATGAGCAGGTACCCTAAGGCATGCTAGACTTAGTGCCTGCACTCAGCCACCATGCCATGCACAATGGCCCATACTGCCGCTCAGGAACTCCAGGCTTTGCACGTGAATGACCCACCTCTCTGCATCCTCAGCTACTTGGCAAACCTCACAGGAGCTCACTCACTCCTCCTAACAGGCTCTTCAGCCAATCCTCAGTGAGCATGGCCATGCCTGCCTCTCCCCGTAACCACAATACCAGGTAGGTGCTTACCGGTACCGCAAACAATAGGCGGCTCTGCCCACCGGTGCAACCTCTAAGAAGTGCTCCAAATTACGCAGACAGCCTTAGGACTGCCATCCTTGGCACTTAAAGCTCCCCTATACCTCCACTGGCTCCCCAGACCAATGCCTCATATGGTGCTGCCAGCCACATGACTTTCAGTGCTAAGAGCTCCATCCTGCCTAACGACCCGGTTGTCCAGCAATGGTGTGCCTGAATCCCTGTATCTAGCCATTCGCCGCCACCATGCCCAATAGTAGCCTCACCAACTAAACTACCACTGTGCAATGGGCAAAAAGCCTCTGCTTGCCACAGGCCCTCTAGCATGGTCCTAACCAGCTTTCCTGTGCCCTCTAGCTTCGCCCTACCTGGATATCCAGCCACACTACAGATCAGTGCCCTGGAACCCACCACCAGCCACATGCCCACCAGCATGGCAATCAGCAGCATGTCTAACATCCCCGGAACAATGCTAAATATCGGCCAGAATTATGCCTTCAGACTCGTCAGCATGGCTGACACCAGCCTACCTAAGCACTCTGCCACACTATTATACAGCTCCCCTAGCTTCTCCCTCCCATGTAAGGCCAACACTCACCTGCCCAATCTCCCTTTCACACCTCTGAACACAACTCTGAAAGGCACCTCCAGCCACGAGACTGCCAACCCGCTGAACTTGAACTCAACTAATCAACTTACCGCACCATTGAATTGCACCCTAGTCAATGCCAGTATCACCCAAGCCCACCCATTAGACAACCAAGACCTCCTCACCTCCATCAATCTGTACCTATTGGCTATCTCTGAAACCTGGCTACACCCAGCCGCTGGCCTAGCCTTCTCGCTAGCGATACCGTTGGGGTTCACCATCTTCCGCAATGATAGACTTGACTCCAGAGGTGGAAAAATAGCGCTGATTGCGAGGAATGCTCCCTCAGTCACACAGCTCACCTCCACCCAGATACCCAGCTGTGACTTACTCTCCACCAAACTATCACTTTCCAATAACTCTACCATCACTATACACATCACCTGTTGCTCCCCTGGCCTGCTGCCATCTTTTGAAGAGGACCTCCTACATGTGCTCAGCATCAACATCAAGCTCACTTCTAGGTTCATGCTTCTTGGTGACCTCAACCTAGGCCTTAATGATGAGGAAGACACTCATGCCTCATCTGTAGCCAACTCCCTCAACAACCTAGGATTTATACAACATATAGTGACTTCCACTCACTCCAAACTCTGTACTCTAGACTGGCTTTCAGACCATGCCGCAGTTCTCTCAAAACTTCCCTGCCCCTGGACTGACCGTCAAGTCATATCCACCCCCCTCCTCATCCCAGCTGCCCACACTAACCCATAGCTCACAGAAATTAACCAAAGCTCTGATTCTGCCAATGCTTGGTAAGCTATAAATGGCACAACCTCCACACACCAATCCAGTCGTGCTTGCTGACCTATATCACAAAACCATCACGCAGGAACTCAACACAAATGCCACCCCGCATATACCTAAGCTAAACTCGTGGTTTACCCTGAACATCCAGGCGCTACACTCAAATAAACGCGAGGTACAGGATAAATGGAGGAAAACACCCTCAGACTCCAACAAGTCCCACTTCTCTACCTCAGCCAAAAGGTACAAACAGGCTATGCTACATGTGAAAGCCACTAACTACAACAATAGAATTTCCAACGTGAAATCCAACACCGTGAACTGTTTACCATCCTCAGAGAGCTGAATCCCCTTCTCCCACATATAACCTCACCAAAGATGAGACTTGGTGCACCAATATCCAAAACGGTCTCTTACACAAAATCTCCACTCTTTGCAAGAAAGTCGAAGAAAAACAAGCCTCTATCAGCAGCAACACACAAAATTCCAAAGTCAACCAGCCTTCTATCACCCCGCGTGACCAACCGCCATATCGCTTCCACCCAGTTACTGAGGCAGATTTCACCCTCATCCTAAAAGGTTTGAAACCCTCACGATGCAAAGGAGATGCGTGCCCTGCAGCGATCATCAAAGGATGCTCTGATACCCTGACTCTGTTCATCACAAACCTTAAGGAAGCGTGAGTTCTTCCACTGCTCAAGAAAACCACCTTGGACCATTCTATCCCCACAGACTACCACCACTACTACCCTATCACCACAGTCCCCTTCCTAATGAAGATCTTGGATCGAGCAGCCTACCTCCAAATCCAGCATTACCTGGAGTCCAGCAATATCCTTGCAACCCGCAGGTCAGGCTCCCCCCTCTGGTCATGGCATTGAAACAGTTCTGCTCGACTTGAAGAACCAGCTTGATGAGCTCAAAGACATAGGTAAGCCTGCACTCCTACTACTCTTAGACCTGTCTGCATCTTTTGACCTTGTAGACCATAAGATCATTTGCCAGCACCTCACTTCTGCAGCAAACTTCTCCCAGGGAGCCACTAGCTGGATTACTTCAGAGCCTTCCAGAAAACATAGCGCTCCTCCTCTTGCTGATTAGTTGTGTTGTACCCCAAGGCGCCTGCATATCCCCCACACTCTACAACAGCTTCACCAAACCTTTATTCGACCACCTAGACACACTTGGTATCTCCTACACTAACTATGCGAATGATACCCAAAACCTCCTTCCCCTCTCAGGGGACTAGTCAGCCAACTCCGCCACATTACAAGCCATGTACCAAAACACCCAGGCCTGGATGGCCTCTCTTCTACTCTGCCTCAATGATAAGTAGTGGCTTTCATCATTTTCAGAATTGTAGCAACATGAGTGTTTGTTAAATGGTGAGCGCTTGCAGAAATATCATGACCCGAAAAATATACTCTTCTTTGACACATCTGTAATTTCTGCTTGGAGGCTGTCTCTGTCATCTCGTCAGCTTGTTTTTCATCTATGATCTGAGGACAGATCATTGTGGAGGATTTAGCTGCATCAGTTATTCCCTAGCTCCTCCAATACTGAAGTTGTCCCTTTAACCGCTAATTTGAATCTTCGATCTCTCTAAGCTTCAATACGCCTCCACCACCGCCTTGGACCTACAATCCCTTAAACCACCTTGAAGGTGCACTTTAGAGCCACCAATTTCCCCAAATTAAACGTTCTCTCTAACGGGAACTGAGTGTGCCTATTCTCCTGTATCAGATGGAGCCAGACTTCAAGAAACTCATATGTAGCCCTATTATAATTTGTAAACATGTAATATGCAGGTGTACCCTTGGCTGGTGCAGGTACCTATTTCGAGTGCCCCTTGACCATGCCTGTCCCTCATTTTAGCGCCATTCACTGAAGTCATTTGCCTCTGTAATACACATACTATGATTCCACTTTCTATGTGATCCTGAATGGGTGGGGGCATTACTGAGACATAACTGTGTGGTCCTGAGAGAGTTTGGGGCACTCACTCTGGACTTACCCCATCTGATCCTATTTATCTAGACTGTCCCAATTCTCCCATTTCCGGTATATTATTACAATGTTAATTTTCTTCCCACTCATTTAAAAGATCAATACTTTTGAACATTGCCAGACCAGAAATAACAGATATCAAAACTGCATGTATTTGCCCAGGTCTATATCAAGACACAACAAGTATATTACATTAAAACCAGATGAACTACCCAGAACTTCCAGCCCTTATTACTGTAAGCCCTAAACATATATACTTCTAGTTTAGTCATCATGAAAACACTTGGCTCACCTGAGCGGCACACGCAAGCACACCATTTTTGGTTAAACCTCTTTCAATCACCCCTTGGATTTTTTTTAAATAGGACTCCTTACACCTACCTTAATTGGTTGTGCACGAGACGTTTGGGGGGAGGTGGCCTGCAAGCTTGGCAGAGCTCCCATGTTGTATGACAGATCGAAGTGCATGGTGCCAGAGTTGCCAGAGAAACCAGAATTTGAATCAGTTTTGGGTGATGACAGAGGCATCTTTATTCATTATTTTGCAAGCCAAGGAAAAACAGCCTGCACCTAACAGCAGTGACCTGACCCACGCTCCAGACCTCTTTACTTTAAATGTCATTGGTCACCTGATCTAGGAAATTCAAGAAAACTACCAGTAGGCCTTTTGGCATATTTACCCAGCTTCTGCCAAAGCAATGAACCCATTCATGAATATGCAGACCTACCTTGGTGTTCACTTCCATTCACAATGTCGCATGACGACTCCCGCCTGCCAATCCTTGCCGAGGAGCGTTGGACCTCCACCCCATGATGACTTCTGGTCGCTTATGAGCAACCCCATGGCCCATACCAGTACAGGCTGGTTTATTCTATCATATAGGTGCCTTCGTCCTTGGTACAGTAGTGCTGTTTGGTCAGAACTTTTCAATTCAGTCCACAGAACCCATGTTCAAACAGGCCCATAGGAAAACAAGTAGTGGCAAAGTCAACTGGGGCTAAGTAATATATTCAGTGTTCTCCAAAAGAGAAACCCTAGTTGAAATGAGTGGTGAAGTAATAGGGACGGGACCAACTTTATTCAATTCATGATCGGTGTCCACCTGAAAATTACATTTTCCATTTTTGTCGTCCAACTATTTATTGATTTATTTATCATTGGTTTTTCACATCAAACCTCTCCACTAGTCCGTTTCCAGCAGGATGATACACTGAAATCTTGCTATAGCGGATCCTGCATTGACCCACAATTTCCTCCATCTCACAAAATTGCACCCCATTGCCAGGAACTAGAGACTCCGGGCATCCTTACCATCTGAAAAGTGCCTATAAGAAAGCTATAGCCCTAAACACTGTGGGAGAGTCAACAAAGGCAACTTCAGGACAATTGCTATAATAATCAACTAGGATTAGTGCTTATTGCTTTCCCATGGGTAAACCTATGATGGACCCTTACATACCAGAGCTAGCTTATTCCAGACCCGCCTGGATAGGGGAACCAGAATTATGGGAGGGGTACTGAACATCCAACTTTTCTTGATATTTTTTTATGCACATTTGGAACAATCCTTCACCAGGCGATACACCAGAGTCCATGCTCGGCCACCAATAATGCTCTGAGCAGCCTTTTGTTGGAAGAAATCCCAATATGGCCTTCATGGACCCATTATATTAGCCCATGTGCATTCCGGCTGGTGGTATCACCTTTTCCTCTCTGAGCAACAGTTGTCCTACCAGGGATAGCTCTTTCTGGACTGTTCGAAGGGCAACAAATCAGGCTCAACAGCCTAAGTGGAGGGTCATTTTTGGAAAACATTGAAGTAACGCTCTCAGCTTAACTCTCCACTATGACAATCTTCCAGCGAAAAAATAGGGACTTCAAGCATGGTAGGGACTTCCTCTACGGACAGGCATGAGAAACAGTCAGCTAAAACATTCTTCTTTCCACGTAGATAGGCATCAGAAAGGAATATTCTTCCAGATGAGAAATAAATCCAGCTATCACCTGCCAGTTTTTACAGGACCCCCATCAATGGCTCGTGCTGGGTTCGCAATTCGAAAACTGTACCCTAAAAAATGGGAGGTATATGAATGTAGTTTTCAGTTCTCGCCCGTTTGGAAGAGGACAACACTCGGGCCATACTCTCTGGCATCTAAAGTTAATCGACTGGTACTTTTGAGCTCAAAAGGTTGGAGCACTGGGGCAGGGAGCTGATGGGCCTCACGTTGATGGGAAGCAGATCGAGTCCCCAGGGACTGTACATAGTTCCATATGCAGTTGGTTTGGGGCTCAGGACTTGCTTAGGGGCTCAGAGCCAGCAGCAGGAGGCAGTTAGGTGTGTAGCAGTTGAGCGAAGATCACTGCTTTTTGTATGACAGCGGGTATTCCCTGGAGAGAGGAGATACGTTGCCAGATTGCTGTGACAGCCTAAAGAAGAAGCTGGCACAGGATGTCAAGCTCAGAGTTTATCTGCCGTACAGACATGTGCTGCCTGTTTCCTGGTCATTCTCCATCAACTAACACCAGGAGAACCTTGAAATGACAGAAGATTCCAAGCACAGATCACATACAGGAATGTTGAAATGCAGGGAGGGAAGGGGAAGGCTGTCAGGAATAGGGAGGAAAGCAATTGATAGGGTTGGGGTAGGCTGACAGGATGCCTCAGCTTCCCACTGTTCTGGACCTATCCTGTCCTTTTTGAAATCCAGCGTCTTTTAATACATAATTGTATTCAATTTAATTAAATTCAATGCTGCCTTTTCATACAATATATTAAAAGACCAGGTGTATGTTTGTCAGATGCAGTCATGCACTGCTCCGTCTAGCCTGTTGTCATGGCTATAGGGAGCTGTTGCCTTAGAATATATAGTGGTCCTATTGTGTGAATAAAAACCTACTGTTTCTTCTGTATCCCACTGATAATGTCCTACGACAATGAAAACATCACACTAATGAAAAAAATATATATTTTTTTTAAACATATAAACAGAAATTAATATTTGATTAAGCACTATTTCTCTAACAAAATAACTCACTTTGTTCCCTCGATACAGAGGGCTTTCTGGAAATACAAGTATTTTCAGCATATCACTCCTCCACAATGCCTCTGAAGAGAATTATAACACATGTAGGTGCAGAAAACCTTAAACGCCGAAGAAGTGAGGCTCAATGTATACGTTGGACAAATATGAATGAGCAACAAAGGGCAAGTCCGCATGAAAACAATATTGCAAGCAGACAAAAAAATAGGGCCAATATGACAGCTCGGGTAACAGCTCTCCAACGAGACATGCAACGATCCCGTTCTGCAGCCCGTAGAATTAATATGACAGATGTAGAAAGAGCCTTTGGAAGGGTGCTGCTGGTGCTGTCGGGGCTCTTCTTCTTCACCTTCCACCCCGACTGTCCCACCGCGGGTGGATTTTCCTCAGGCCATGGCATCATGTTCACTTGGGCCACTATGTGGCCTGGAACTTTCGTTCATCTCTGGGTTCCACCCAGTGTGGCCCTCAGCCTGATTGCCGCAGTTTGTGGATGCCCGTTCGCGCAGCCTACGGCCGGGCCATCATCTTCGCCAGGCCGCACTCGCCACATGGCCGGGCTTTCTATTGTGGCAGGCCGTTGCCTAATATACTGTGTTTCTGGTCTTGGGGTCGCCCGCTCATGCAGCCCTTGGCTGGGGCACTTCTTCACCCAGGCCGCACCGAACACACGGGCTGGTTCTTCACCCCAATGACCATAGCCTTTCCTCCACCCCAAAGGGAGTTACCCAGCAGGATCTTTGGTACGAATAGAGTTAGGTGCATCAATGAGAAAGTAGACAATAGACTCCTGCTGTGGACTAGCCATCCTCACTCATCCACACAGGAAAGATTCACCAATGCATTGTATTTTTTAGTGGGACTACTGTTAAACCTCCCGACAGCATATTCTTTATCAACACATGCACAATATATAGTAAAACAATGTAAGGTACTTTAAGTAGATGCCGCACACTTAATATGCATGCACAATTGTTCATGAATTAATTCTCAATAAAGAACACTCAATGAAAACTCTTGCACTCTCCTACAAAGTGCATTTCTTTTTATTAAGAGAAAATGTAATTGAAAACCATTGCAACCCTGCTTCTTTCTACGTGTGATATAAAAATAGGTAAACCCATCTCTCGTACTCAGTGATGATAGAGAGCTGAAAGCCTATAGTTGTAGGAAGGCTTGTTGGGTTTGTTCTGTGACGAATCTGGACAATGTGTGCCTTCTCCCCACTGGGGAGCCACACCTTTGAGGCTAGGGAAGTAAGTGAGCCAGCCATGCAAGACTCTCCCTAGGGTCAGGACAACTGGAACACCAATGGAGCGACTCCTCTCTTGGGGACAAGGACTCCCATTCCAGCATGGAACTCCCTTTCTGCATTTTTTATTTATTTGTACTTGTTTATTTATACCGCACCAGGCACCCACAGGCATCAGGGCACCAACACAAACACAGGGAAATACAAGGAGGCACAGGATGTACATATATCATACAAGACTCAACTACTAACTAGCTCCAATCGGAGGGATTCAACCTTCACTTTTTCAGGTTTTCAGTGATGCACGGAAAGTGCTCATATTTCTGTCCAGACGGAGGGAAGTCGGGAGGGAATTCCACACTTGTGCAGCCCGCGTATTAAAGATCTCAGGCACTTTTGAACCTCCGAACACTAATTGTTCCCTGTTTGGCAGAGCGTAAGGCAAGCATGGTTGTATAAATAGAAATGTGGGTCTTCAGATATTAATGGGCTTTTCCCTAAAGACATGTATGGACTAGGGTGGCTGTTTTAAAATCGATCCGGGCATCAATGGGGAGCTCATGTAGCGAGGTCCACCTTGATGAGATATGATCCCAACTCAAAATGCCCTTAATGATACGGACGGCATAATTTTGGAGCGTTTGTAGTCGGTGCAAACATTTTTCTTTTTTTGCATATATGGATATTGGAAAAACTGTTACATTAAAACTATAAATCACAAGGATCCTTCTGTGACCCTATTGGCTTCAAGTAATGTTGAACCTCGCCTGAGTGCCATAATCATGGAAGATGTACAAGACACAAGTGATTTGTGAATGCAGAGGGAACTCCTGTGGTGGTAGGAGAGCAAGTGCTACACAGAGGCAAGCGCCTGGAGTATCTACATGCTGGGGGAGTGGAGCTACGTTGAGCTGCTGAAAAAAGCGGCGACGAGCAGAGCAAGAAACGTGCTCGCTGGAGGCTGGACAGCAGATGCCTTGACCGAGCAAGCTCCGGTCAAGGCGAATCAGAGGATGGAAAGGCAATTATCTTCCCAGGTAGCAGGACTACTGAAGAGCAGAGGTGGGTCTGGTTCCCAGCAACCAATGCTGAGACCTGAGAGGGAAGAGGAGCCTGAGATTCCATGCTCTCGCCAACAAATGTCTTTCCCGCCACAAGAGGCATCAACGGGGGAAGCAACGCTACGGACCTGTGGAGGCGAGCGCGATGCATGAGTGTGGATTTCCAGGAGCACCGAAACCAACGCAGGTATGAAACCCAGAGCAAAAGTAACGGGCACAGTGCCCCATTGAACCAGAGAGCAAACAATATGAACATTCTACTGCGAGGCTGAAATAGCCACCAATACTTCGAACAGTCAAGGGAATGTAACGGGCACCCTGGCCCTCTAATATATAGAGAAAAGGGATATGCACAATGTAATACAAGGCTGGAATAGCCGTCAAAGTACGCCAAGCTCAGAGAATGAGACAGGCACACGGCCCTCACTAAATAATAATGAGAAAAAATACAGAAACTATATGTTAAAGTTGAAGTAACCGCCAAGAGTGACAAGGAAGCAAAGACAGAGGGTGAGTAAAGGGAAGAAGAATACTCTAGAACACGGACAGCATAGTGCATAAATCACAGGGGCTGTGGAGATGATTCAAGGAGCTGCACGAGAGAGATTTTGTGACAGCCGTAAGCCTCACTGGAAAGCCGTAAGCACTGACTGGTGAGTCAGCCTAGAGAGGGGGACACCGGCATGGCAGGCGAGCATGTAAGAGTTATAAGAAAGTATTTTGAACATCGATTTAAATGAAAGCAAGCACTTTGATGAAAACAAGTATCTTCAATATCAATTTAAATGAAAGCAAGCATTGTGATGAAAAAAAATATATTGAACACCAATTTACATGAAAGCATGTACTTTGAACTTTGCATACCGAGTTTAATTAAAGCAAGAGCGATTGAATACTGTTATGAATGAAAGTTGTTTTGTGGAATCACACGAGTTAAAGGATCTGTGCAAGTATTGGAAACAGCCACAAATATATAATTGCACACTGTGCAGATTAAGAGAACAAACATTTGCTAGAGCCATAAGGATATAAAGGAACTGAGCAGCTTGACAGAACAAGCATTGGCAAGAGCCGTAAAGTAACTGTGTAACCTGAGAGAACATGTGTTGGCAAGAGCCATGAGAGTATGTGAAAGTGCAACAAGCGAATAGTGGCAAAACAAGCAATGATAAAGCATTATAATGATGTGGAATGAGAATAAGTCAAACAGCACTATAGACATGAGATAGTGGCAACATGCCTATGAAGAAGGAGCAAGTAAGGTGTGTCAGTTGAGTGACCTGTAATGTGTGGACCAACAACTGCGCATAGACTGAGTAGACCCCTTTTTGGAAAAACCACTTAAAGCACCAAAAAGAAGCTTGTGATTGATTCTAAAAGGAAACCTTGTGTGATTTGAAAGTAAGGAGTCGAACTCTATGACATTGGCGAAAGATAACCAAGACAGAAGAGCTAGGAAGGATCCCAAGGAATTGTGTTGTGTTAAACTGTTGAAAGACTTGAAAGCTTGGGGAAGGGAGCCCCTTTTTGTATTGTGAACTATTTGAACCTTGGGGAAGGGAAACCTTTTGACCAAGAGCTGGACGAAGCTCAGAATTTTTATTTTAACACATATCATTTTGAGGCTGACATACCTACACATTGTCTACAAATAGATGTGAGGGCAAGTATAGGTTTTAGACACAGACAGACATTTGTGTTGGACTTCCTAACACAGACTACTCTTAGTTTTATTTAGTTTGTGAACTCCCTCCTTAGCTTAGGGCAAGATCAGCCTTTTTCCAACCTTCTTTATTTTAAATAAAGGTTTGTAGCCCAAACATTAATTGTGTTGTCTGTGTCTGTAACACTCACCTGATTCCCGCAGAGGCGCCGGTCTTGACTGGGTGAATGCCGTATCTTCAAAGGTGATGTGTAACACACGGTTGGCTCTTTGGGCTGGACCTCTGTGCACTGTATGTCTGACTCGAAGAGTAAGATGTCTGCAGATAGAAAATATGGGATTAATGAACTGGGGTTATTGGGTGCCTCTCTCCTCTTCCCTTTCTCTTCTCCTGTAGAACCCCAAAGGTTAACGCCCTCACCTTAGGTAAGTGAACGCCGAGCTCTCCATCTGCCTCGGGGCAGGGTGCCGTAACCAGTTTCTTCACTGGATAAGGGTGCAGGCCTCTTGACCTCAGAGGACTGCTGTCCGTCGTTAACTGCACGAACGGTAAGTTCTGGGCACTTCAAATGTCTTAAAAGTCTTTTGTAATGATATCTCTTGTTTTGCAGGGTTCCGGCGATGGCGGATGGCGGGCTGATGAGAGTTGAGGATCGAACCCGCGTGAGGAATAGAAGCGCCTGGAAGCACGTAAGTAAGCGCTTGTAGCCTGCTTCACGATGCGCACTAACTGTCCCTTTTGCAGGTACAAGTTCGGAGCTTTAGAGAAGCTGAAGGGTGCTGGAATACCCACTGGATTCGGCGTGGGAAGGAGTAATGGCACGTGAGTAATAAAGTTGCCCAATGTCTTTAAACGCACCTTCTTTTGTCTTTCAGATGCGGGATGCAGCGCCGAAGGCCTCCGGAGCGTGCGAAGAGCTGGTAAGCTTTTGTCTTTCAGATGCCGGAATGCAGTGCGAAGACCTCCGGAGCATGCGAAGAGTAGGTAAGCCTTTGTCTTTCAGATGCCGGAATGCAGCGCGAGGCATTGGTGACAGCCGATGGACCAGGTAAGAGATGCGCTGCCACTGAAGACCGTAGTGCTAACCTGTTCTTTCTTTGTCTTTACAGGTGCTGCTGAAGACTGGATTCCAGGATGGTAAGCCTTTGTTCCCTTAGGCCCAGGATCAGAAGCAGAAGACACGATGAGCGTTCTGCTGCAGAGAATGCAGAATAACACAAAGCAAGATTCATCCATCGGGTGTGGTTTAAATAGCCTCCTGTAGTACTTAGGTGTCTCCTTCCACAGCCACGCCTAGGTAAGAAAAGAAGAGTTCCTGCTTTCCAGAAGAGTTCCAGTGTTCTGAACCTAGGGAGTGGCTCCTGCCCCACCCAACAGGAAAAGTAGTCCCAAACAGAAGAGGATCATGGGTTCAACTGGCAGGTAAGTAAGCAGCATGGTCTGCTGCAGGTAAGTCCACCCAAGCATTATGAGCCCGGCGCTTCCAGCGCTGGGACAGGGCATCTTTATGAGCATGGTGCCACTGGCGCCAGGACAGGGTCCAAAAGGTCCCGATTGGGAATGGCTGGCACTCGGAACCGGGGGTATGGGTCTGCTTCCAAGGGAGTCGGGCAAGCCTGATCTTTTGGAAGCAGAGATCATGACAGCACCCCCCCTCAAGGCCCCTCCCAAAGCGGGCTTCTCCGGGGGTTTGGGCTTGTTAGGAAATGTTCGATGAAATCTTTTGATTAGACGAGGCGCGTGGACATATTCTGCAGGTTCCCAGGATCTTTCTTGGGGACCGTAGCCTTTCCAGTCAATCAGGTAAAATAGTTTAGATTTGGAGATCTTGGAATCCAGGATGATTTTGACTTCAAACTCGAGTTCTCCATCAACTAGAATAGGTTTTGGAGATGTAGTTAGTTGGGTTTGAGGTTGCACGGGTTTTAATAGAGAGACGTGGAAGACCGGATGTATCTTCATGTGAGGGGGCAAGTCCAACTTGACCGCTACTGGATTTACTATGGTAGTGATGGAATAGGGACCAAGGTATCTTGGGTTGAATGTGCGTGGTCCTTTTAGAGGTAGATATTTGGTGGATAACCAGACTTGATCTCCTACTTGATATTGGGGGGCTTCCTTCCGATGTTGGTCTGCTCCTTTCTTGTATTGTTCTTTAGCCCTTTGAAGGTGAGAAACAGCTTCCTTAAAGGCTTGGGTGATTGTAGAATGCAGGTGGTCTACTGCTGGTGTTCCAAGATCTTGGAGTGGATCCAACTCCGAGGTTCGAGGGTGACTACCGTATAAAAGAAAAAACGGGGTCTTCCCAGTTCCCGAGTGGACAGAGTTATTGTAGGCATATTCGGTTATCCAAAGGATATCTTTCCAATTTTTTTCAGTTTGTTGTAGCATGCAGCGCAAATACTGTTCCAGAGTTTGATTGGTCCTCTCGGTTTGTCCGTCGGTTTGAGGGTGGTGGCTGGTCGAAAGTCTCACATCAATTTGAGCCGACCGACAGCAACTTCGCCAAAAATGAGAAATAAATTGACTACCTCGATCCGAAATTAGAACTGAAGGAAAACCGTGCAGTCGGACGATGTTTTCGAGAAATTCTCGGGCCAGAGTTGCTGCTGTTGGTAAGCCTTTGAGTGGAATGAAATGCGCCATCTTGGAGAGTAGGTCCACGATTACTAGGATCGTATTGTATCCGGAGCATGGAGGTAGATCGGTGATGAAGTCCATAGAAAGCGTATGCCAAGGGCGAGGCGGGATGTCAATAGGGCGTAAGAGGCCGGCTGGTTTTTCCTTTTGACTCTTGTTTTGGGCGCATACTCCACAGGACATTATAAAGTCTCTGATATCTTTTTTCCAAGACGGCCACCAGAAGTAGCGCTTGATCTTTTCCGAGGTCTTGGTCATACCGGGATGTCCTTCCATTAAAGAATCGTGATAACAAGAGATTACCTTTTTCTGTAAATCTGTGCTGGGCAGGTATAACCGTTCTTGGAAATATAATAGGTTGTCCTTCACCGTAAAGTCCTTTCCCTGCAGATGCCAATTCTGTATGTCTGCTGGAGTTACCAGTAGCCTGGCTTTATCCTTAACTTCCTCTATGGATTGTGTGGCGATTACACCTAGAATTCTTTGTTCGGGAATGATAGGTACAGGTTTAGGATTGATCAAATGTTCTTCCACTCCCATCCGAGAAAGGGCATCAGCTTTACCGTTTTTTGTACCAGGTCGATAGGTAATTATGAAGTCAAACTCGGCAAAGAATAGTGCCCAACGGAGTTGCCTAGAGGATTGAGCTTTTGCGGTTTTCAAATATTGCAGGTTTCGGTGATCTGTAATCACAGTAACGGTGTGTCGGGCCCCCAGAAGATAATGCCGCCAAGCCTTAAAGGCGGACTTGATAGCTAGAAGTTCCTTATCAGTAATAGTGTAATTGATTTCAGGAGGCGAGAATTTGCGGGACCAAAATGCCACGGGATGCAACTGATTGGTTACTGGGTCCTTTTGTGATAGAACTGCCCCCATGGCAAGGCTCAAAGCATCAGTTTCAACGATGTAGGGGAGTTCTGGGCGAGGATGTTTTAAGATCGGTGCAGAGATAAATCTAGTCTTCAAATTCTGGAAAGCTTGTTCCGCCTCGGTAGACCATTCAAAACGTTTGTTTTTCTTTAACAAGGCGGTGATGGGCTGGACTATTCTAGAGAATTCGGGGATAAACCTGCGGTAAAAGTTAGCGAAGCCTAACATGCTTTGAACACCTTTTACGGAGGATGGCGATGGCCATTTGAGAATTGCATCGACCTTCTTTGAATCCATACGCACTCCGCTAGGTGATAATATGAATCCCAAGAATTCAACTTCAGTCACGTTGAAAACACATTTTTCCAACTTAGCGAAAAGTTTGTGTTGACGCAATCTCTCGAGGACCATTTTCACGTGTTTCCGATGTTTAGTTTCCGATGAAGAATAAACGAGGATGTCGTCAATGTAAACAACAACACACACATCTATGAGCTCTCTGAGGACATCGTTCATAAAATATTGAAAGGCGGCCGGGGCATTGCAAAGTCCGAAGGGCATGACCTGATATTCAAATAGCCCATACTTGGTGCGGAAGGCCGTCTTCCATTCATCACCCTCTTTTACTCGTACCAAGTGGTAGGCTCCTCTAAGATCCAGCTTTGTATATATGCATGCTTTTCTGACTTGGTCCAGGAGTTCAGGGATCAAAGGTAACGGATATCTATTCTTAACGGTGATCTGGTTCAGGGCGCGATAATCTATACAAGTTCTAAGGTCCCCTTCTTTTTTTGGAACGAAGAACAAAGCTGAGGAAGCAGGGGACTTGGAAGGACGAATAAACCCATTCGCTAGGTATTGATCCAGGTATTGTCGGAGGTGAAGATTCTCAGGCTCGGTGAGGGCATAAATTCTACTACAAGGAGGAGTAGATCCAGGTATCAGGTCTATCTGGCAGTCATAAGACCTATGAGGAGGTAGAGAGTTAGCCTGATCCTTCCGGAAAACATCTTGGAATTCTAGGTATTCAGGAGGTAACTGGGGAGCCTCCGAGGAAATTGCTGCCAGTGCAACACCAGGTCGAGGGTGACAAGTAGAGACACATTCTGGAAACTGAACCGTTCTTGCTCGCCAATCGATCTGAGGATTGTGCTTCTCTAACCAAGGAATTCCTAGAATAATCTGGAACTGAGGGGCCTTGATCACATCGAACACGATCTTCTCATGGTGTCCATCTTGACTTACTAGCGTCACTTCTTGGGTGGTATGCGTTACTGGTCCGGAGGCTATCTCCGTACCATCCACCATAGTAATGACGTCCTTTACAGCCTTTGGACAAAGAGTCAGATTCATCCTCAAAACCATTTCATGATCCACATAATTGCCGATGGCACCGCTGTCGACGTAAGCTTCAATCGCATGTAATCGATCCGGATGTTCAGGGCTAGTGAGGAACATAGGTATCACGAAATGCGAGGTCACTGAACTGGTTTTAACGCTCGGCAAGAGGACCTCTATTCTTGTCGGGCGAGGTCGTTTCCCTGCTCAGAGTTTGTGACCCTGGTAACTGCAGCTCCTACTGCCTTCTTGGCTGGTTTCACCGGACAGTCTCGAAGAAAGTGCCCCGAGTTTCCGCAATAGAGGCATAATTGCAGCTGTTTTCTCCTTTCCCGCTCCTTTTGTGTTAGTGGTCCTTTCAGGCCCCCTATTTGCATGGGTTCCCCGGAGTCTACTCCTTTGGTAGGAGTTGGTGGTTTGGAAAATACTCGAGCATCAAACTTGGAACGATCGGCCTTCCTGTTCTGCAGTCTGTGGTCAATTTGAACGACTAAGTCAATATAGTCCGAACAGTCTTGCGGGGGATTCACTACTTGGGCTAACACATCTTTGAGCTCTCCACGTAGACCTCTATAAAACAGCGTAATCCTTTTGTCCTCAGGCCATCGAGTTTCCACTATCAGTCTGTTGAAAGACGCAATATAAGCCAAAAGGTCTTGATTACCATGTCGCAATGAAAGGAGCTCATTGTCCAAGGCCTGCCCCTGTGAATGTCTTGCAAACAGTTTTTCCATACTGAGCTGAAAAGCTTGAAAATCATGGAGAACCGGATCATCTTGATTAACTAGAGGGATCGACCAGTCTGCCGCATTGCCACTAAGGTACGAAAGCACGAAAGCTACCTTAGCTTGATCAGTTGGAAAGGCTGCTGGCCGGCATAAGAAGTGCAACCGGCACTGATTAATAAATACTGCAAACCTCTTTGGGTCACCAGAAAATCGTTCGGGCGGAGCCAGAGGTACATTCCCAGGTAGGTTGATCTGCACTGGGTTCGTAGAGGATGTTGAAGGAAGATTTGCCCCTGATGCGGGTAACGGAGTTTGTCTGGCTTGTGACTGTAGCAATTGTCTAGCGAGATCGTCTGTTCGCTCCTTGGAAATAATCAGTTCCCTTCTTAGAGCATTCGTTTCCTGACGGGCTGCATGCACTTCTGCTCTTAGTTCCCCAAGTAACTGGACTAGCTGGTCGGTATCCGAGGTTTCCATAGCGCCTGGGTGGGAGTTTTGCGGTAGGCTTTGTGTTCTGTAACGCTCACCTGATTCCCGCAGAGGCGCCGGTCTTGACTGGGTGAATGCCGTATCTTCAAAGGTGATGTGTAACACACGGTTGGCTCTTTGGGCTGGACCTCTGTGCACTGTATGTCTGACTCGAAGAGTAAGATGTCTGCAGATAGAAAATATGGGATTCATGAACTGGGGTTATTGGGTGCCTCTCTCCTCTTGGGTGCCTCTCTTCCTCTTGAGTAATAAAGTTGCCCAATGTCTTTAAACGCACCTTCTTTTGTCTTTCAGATGCGGGATGCAGCGCCGAAGGCCTCCGGAGCATGCGAAGAGCTGGTAAGCTTTTGTCTTTCAGATGCCGGAATGCAGTGCGAAGACCTCCGGAGCATGCGAAGAGTAGGTAAGCCTTTGTCTTTCAGATGCCGGAATGCAGCGCGAGGCGTTGGTGACAGCCGATGGACCAGGTAAGAGATGCGCTGCCACTGAAGACCGTAGTGCTAACCTGTTCTTTCTTTGTCTTTACAGGTGCTGCTGAAGACTGGATTCCAGGATGGTAAGCCTTTGTTCCCTTAGGCCCAGGATCAGAAGCAGAAGACACGATGAGCGTTCTGCTGCAGAGAATGCAGAATAACACAAAGCAAGATTCATCCATCGGGTGTGGTTTAAATAGCCTCCTGTAGTGCTTAGGTGTCTCCTTCCACAGGTAAGAAAAGAGTTCCTGCTTTCCAGAAGAGTTCCAGTGTTCTGAACCTAGGGAGTGGCTCCTGCCCCACCCAACAGGAAAAGTAGTCCCAAACAGAAGAGGATCAGGGGTTCAACTGGCAGGTAAGTAAGCAGCATGGTCTGCTGCAGGTAAGTCCACCCAAGCATTATGAGCCCGGCGCTTCCAGCGCTGGGACTGGGCATCTTTATGAGCCTGGTGCCACTGGCGCCAGGACAGGGTCCAAAAGGTCCCAATTGGGACTGTCTGGCACTCGGAACCGGGGTTATGGGTCTGCTTCCAAGGGAGTCGGGCAAGTCCTGATCTTTTGGAAGCAGAGATCATGACAGTGTCTCAATCACGATGCCTTCACAGTACATTGAGAGATAAGACTTTTTACCACAGAGCTAATGGACGTTTGGGAAGTCCCCACATTATGAAGGTGGGAAAGAGAGAAATGTATTTTTAAGTCATCCTGGAGGGATAGGAACATTTAAAAATAAGAAACTGTATCCTAATCAGAGGGAGAGGGAATCCCTTACAGAAGATAGTTGTTGATTTCCCAGAAGGTTCTGGTACTAAAAATGTGAAGACAACCTACAAGAACTATAAGATGGAGTACAAGCCAACTACAATTGGGCTAGGCAGAAGCCCATACCAATGCTATTGAACAAGCCTCCCTTTACTTTTGACTTAGGTATTTTTCTAAGGTGGTAGGGCCAGTTAGCTACTTAGGATTCGGACAAAAGACTTTTTACTTGGGCCTGACAACCACCCTTAGTTTTACTTGTGTTAGTTAGGTTAAGTGATAGGGTCAGTTAGGGTTGGTTAGGCGTTTAGGTTTTCATTTAAATAGATCTTGTGAATCATGACCACATGTTGTCTGAGTCCTTCGTCTGAGTCTTTCTTCTGGTTCACCACAGTATACTCCAAAATATCACAGAAAAATCGACAAATTCCCCAAAATATCAAATCCAAAGCCAAAAGCCACGTGGAAAATCCCATCATGGTCTCTGATGGCTATAGCAAAGCCTTTAAAGAGATCTAGTATCATTTATGATTGACCATGAGACAAAACGGAAGCAGAATCTGATTAAAATAGGTCAATGGGTATTGAGCTGCGAAGGGTAAGAGTCAGGTGTGGATTGGGAACCAAAAGAGGCCCTGGAAATAATGTTCAAAGAGGCCCCAAATCACACATTTTCAGCAAGACCAACCTTTTCCTAGAAGAAAAAGTGGAAATAAAATAGGTTACCACACAAAAGAGGCACTGGGTTCAGACGCTGACTGGGAAATATCCAGAATTCCCTATAGGCCTGTGTGCTCCTGCTAAGGGTGCTTTCCTATACAGCTACATTACAAAGGATTAGTTCTCTCAAACACCAAAAAGAAAAGGCTTTCTGAGCCTTTTAAAATAAAGAAATTCAATTTTAAAGCTGTACAATCCAGGGCAGAATGAAGAAGCAAAAGTGAGCCCCTCCTTCCTCTAGAAGCCAGAATGGAGAAGACTGTCCAGCTTGCTTAGCCCTGCCCTTAGCTCTGCTCTGCTTCAGTTCCCCAGTCCGACAGCATCTCCTGATGAATTTGAACATTGCTCTATAAAACCCCTCTCAGATCTTCACTTTATATGGCTTCTACTTTGTTTGGTTATACATCTACTGCAGTTCTGGGAATACCAAAGCGTAATCATCTGTTTTTTTTATTCAAACATTGGTTCAGAGACTATCATAAGAACATTCTGCATGCTCAGCCTTGCCCGGAAGCCATGTCACTGTAGTCAGTTGTAGTCCAGCTGAACATTATTTATAGTGTACTGGAACATTGTGTACTATTTACATAAACAAAACTGCCACTGGATTGCAGCAGAGACTCTTTGGGCACTATATTCTCCCTGTGTTCCAAAAAAGCTGATAACTTGGCTTGCAGCCCAGACTTCTCACAAGATAGAAAGGGATTGTGTAATTACTTACTTATAGAATACGATTTAAATGCAAGTCCCATGTGTGTCCTAACAATACTTATATTTAATAGTATTTCACGGATTGTGAATAACGCTCGGATCGTCTAACTGTATTGTCCTGTTTAGCTAGAATACATGACCCCACCCCATGAGTAATAATGGAGGATGTCTAAGAATCATGGAAATAAGGGTGAAGAGACAAAAGAACAAAATAATTCATCATTGAACCAGTCACCTATGTTTCCTTTTTATGTCAGCCATTTGGGAATCAGAGATGCGCCGGGAACACCACTGTTTCTGGCGCAAGCGAGGGACAATGCAGCACAAGGTAAGTGGGGAGGGGTTGGGTTTACAAATGTGGAAAAGGGGGCTGTGGGATGGGGAAGCGTGATTCCCGACGAGGGAAGATGGTGGCCTCCCGCTCTGAGGAGGCTCAGAGGTGGGGTCTTTACCAGTGTGGTAAACACCCCGTTCTGAGCCTCCTCATTGGCTGGGAGGCTGCAACACCCTCTCATTGGGTACTAATATTAAATAATCTTCAAACTTATTTTAACATATTCCATAAGGATTTGTTTCACAGACTAGTGTGAGGAATCCTGTGGAGTCATCACTGATCCCCAGACTGAGATCTCCTCCCATGTGGCCAGGGGAAGGCAGTCGCTACCTGATCCTGGGGGTGGTATATAAAGAGGATCACATGGGAAGAGATGGCTGTCGGGGAGATGTGAGGACCCCATCAGTAGAGACGCAGTATTCCTCCCTTCTATGTTAAGAAGATCCTATCATTAATAAATTCATGGCATGTTGTCATTATACAAAGCCCACCAGTTGTGGAACCCTAAAACCCCTTCTTACCAGGGATCATAAGCAGAATCATCGTCCACTCCTTATCCACTCCTGAGAAGACAGGAGTTCTGGTGCAGCCTTCACAGGCTTTGTGTGACTCTCCTCGTTTTTTGTGACTACCATTTGGGACAATATAAATAGTGAGATACCTCAGCCACCTTGTGATACAGCCCCTGTTGTGCCTTCTCTTGACCAGTTGGTTGTGGTCTACGTTCCCTATGTTTTCCGATACTGATGTACTAGAGGCTATCCAGCATCTGAAATCAGCCTCTCCGGCGGCTGTTATACCCTTGGCTCTTCTGAAGGAAGCTTCAGGCAACCTGATTGCTCACATCACTGCTGCTGTAAATGCCTCATTCACAAATGGGGTGATCCCGCCTACGCTTAAGCACGCACTGGTGATCCCTCTGTTAAAGAGGCCCTCCTTAGATCCTGAAGTACTAACTAATTATAGTCCTATTTCCCTTCTGCCTTTTTTGAGGAAGGTTCTGGGAGCACTGGTTTCCCCTTTGCTTTGCACTTTTTTGGAAACCTCTCACTATTTTGATTGATTTCAGTCTGGGTTCTTTCCTGGGAGAGGCACAGAATCAGTCCTGAACTCGGTGATGGACGACCTTGTGCGCTTGGTAGATCAGGGTGGTGTCGGAGCGGTTCTGTTGTTGGATCTTTCAGCCACTTTCGACACAGTTGACCATCCCACTCTGATCTCCTGCCTCTCTGCCGCTGGTCTGTCTGGCCGAGTGCTTGACTGGCCGACCGTTCCCAATCAGTTTCTCTTCCGCCTTTTTTTTCTAGTCCTGTGTCACTCTTTTGTGGTGTTCCTCAGGGTTCTGTGTTGTCCCCCATTCCGTTCAATGTTTTTATTAGGCCTCTCCTCCTCCTCATTCTGTCTCATGGGTTCCCCCATTATTCATATGCGGACGACACTCAAGTCCTGGTTTGCCTGGATCTTACTCAAGCTGACACGGCGGCCTGGCTTAGAAAGTGCCTTGAGGATCTGGAGGCATGGATGAGAACAAATTGGTTAAAACTAAAAATGGCAGCAAAACCGAGGTTCTGGTCGTTGGGATTACTTTCCCTTCTGGCTTCTGGACTGTGGAATTCTGGCCTACTTCTTTAGGTCCTCTCCCCGTGCCTACCTCGTTGGTCAAGAATTTGGGGGTCAAAATCTCTGCCTCTCTTGCCATGGATGAGCAGGTTGCGGCGGTTTGTAAAAATGGGCATTTTAAGCTCTGTATTCTTCTGAAGGTGCTCCCTTTTATCCCAGCAGAGTGTCAAGCGCCGTGGTGGCAGCACTGGTCTTGAGTAGGCTGGATTACTGCAATTCACTCTATCTGGCACAACCTCACCACCTGTTAAACCGGCTTCAATTACTCCAAAACGCTGCTGCCAGATCTATTCTTCGCCACCCTTTTGGAGCCCATATGTCCCCCTTGCTAAGGCAATTTCATTGGCTCCCGTTTGAAAATCATATTCTCTTCAAATCTATCTGCAATGAACATCATGCCTTCTATGACCTGGGGGCAGAATATCTGCAGAAGAAATGTGTGCACTATGCTCCTGCGTGCGTTTTGAGCTCTTGATCCGCTCTCCTGGTGGCGGTCCTCGAACCAGACTCTCACAGACTGGTGGGTGTGCTTTCTCAGTGGCCCCCACTAATGCCTAGAACGATCTCCCTCTCGCCTTATGCGGGACTTTTGACCATCTTACCTTCCCCCGGCTGCTGAAAGCTTTATTGTTTTAGTCCCTCTTAAAACATGGACATTCCTTTCACGAAATTAGCACCAAGATGCCTTCGGGCGTACGTGCAGTCAATAAATTCATTTAACATAACATAACTTAACATAACTCCAAATCCCATAAAGCCTCAAGTACTTAAACGAGGAAGAGGAAGAAGGAGTCGATGTGGAATGAAGGAAACATCAAGTTAAATATGTGGACTAGTTGTCATACTAGCAAACTGCTGCGTGGGCTATTTAAACCTAATGAACACTTTCAGAGAGCTGAAGAGCGGGCAAAGCGTGAAGCAGAACCAACAGCAGAAGCAGACTCACAGAGCCGAGCTGTACTGGGAGAGCCAGACGCTCACAGGCAACCGCCTGCGAGATCACTTTACTGAAGAGATGGGAAACTGGTGAAAGTGCAGCGGATACATCAGAGGGACCGCTTGAATGCAGACAGTGGTCGCAAGGCATTTGGACATGCGGCCCTGTGGCGCTGAATCGGTTCCAACGGCAAGTGAATGTGAAGCCGACGTGGGAACCGAATGAGTATCTGAAAAGCAGTGGAAGCCTTCCCACAGATAGAACTTTGCAACAGCTACATGCCACGAGCGGTAAACACCATCAGACAGCAGTGAGTCAGCCCATAAGAGTTGGGGACACTGGGACATGCCGGCAGACATGCAAACAATTGAATAATTTTTTTGAATACCAACCAAGTGAAGTTGAAGGGCATCATTTGTACAAGCATTGCTACATGCAAAGACATACTAAGGAAGAAGTTGAGGGGAAACATGTGTACAAGTCTCCTTATATGAAATGTCAATTTGGGGAAAACTGGAACAAACATTTCCACAAGCAAAGAAATACCATTGAAGAAGTTGAAGGGCAAAATGTGTACAAGTCTCCTTATATGAAATGTCAATTTGGGGAAAACTGGAACAAACATTACCACAAGCAAAGAAATACTAATGAAGAGGTTGACAGTGTTAACTTGAACAAGTCTCCATATATGAGATGTCAATATGGGGGGAGTTGGAACAATTAGTACCTGAAGTCAATAAGGTATAAACAGTGAAGGAATACAGCTGTGTTAGACTTGGAAAGAAAGTGAACATTTGTAGACAGTCCTGGTGAAAGAAGCACAACCGGCAGTGAGAACTTTTTGGAGAAAGATACCTGGCAGGAGCGTATACCAGGGAATCTGCAAAATCGAGAAGGGGGAATTCCTGGCAGGGGATTATACCAGGTAACCCATAAAACATATGAAAGGAAGAAACATACTGAAAAATACCTGGCAGGAGAGTACACTAGGAGATCTAAATAATCTATTGAAGAATTCCTGGCAGGGGAGTACACCAGTAAACCATGCTTAGAACAGTTGTGTAAAAGAGACACTTTCCATCCTTTAAAGTAAAATAGACTTCTTTTGCTACCCTCCAAACAGTGTTGTGTGAAAAGACAGTTCTACTACTTTTGGGGAATCATTGTTTGGAAAAGACCCTCCTGGATTCAAGGATTATTTGTTGAATGTTTCATATTTGATTGCTATGCACTTTTTGCTATCTGAAAAGCAGTGGAAGCCTTCCCAGAGTTAGAACTTTGCACTTTACCTTGTACTTTTAATACTGTATTTAAGTGTGAGGGACAGTTATGTTTTGTACACAAGAACTTTTTGCATATTTTGATGACGAGAAACAGACTGATCTTTAGCCTTAGTTTCCTAGGTAGGGAAACTCTCTTTAGGAGAGGGACAGAAAGGCCTTTATCCAATCCCTTTAAATTAATAAAGATGTCTGATGTTGGTCTGATGTTGAAAACATTACAACTTTGTGTCCGCCTCTCATTTCTGACCCCTCACACTAGTTAAAAAGCTTGTGTATAGGTGCGTTAAACACTTGTGTATAAACACTTGTGTATAGGGGCATTATAAATGCCATATCATATCATATTATAAATATACATAAGTTGTGCTTTTTTCGTGAATGCATTCAGACTTAGATATCTGACCAATAGGAAATGGCGATATGTTACTTTGTGTAAGTACTGCGTATCACAGTCATTTTGGGGTTAGAATGTGGAATACATATCAAATCATAGGTGTAAAAAATGTGATTGATTGCAGTTGTAGATGGAGAATGGAGTTGTTGAATTGTTTCGGGGGGAGGGGTGGGGTAAAGATGATGAGGGATCACCTCTGATGGTTGTGCCTACAGGTGTGGAGGGATCATCTCTGATGCCAGTGTTATCACACCCTTGCAGTATCTCTTAGAATGTACTGTTGAACTTTCTTTTTATTTGTTTTCAAGATGGTAATTTTTAAAAACATTCTATTTTCTTCAACAAATACTGCCTGCAAGCATGCAAGCATGCTTATGTCATAGTGTGACTTTACCAAGCAAAGGATTATTTTGGGAGCCAACAATCAGAATTCTTCCTAATGGTCAAGTAATGATCCTCATCATGCTCAACCCTTCAAACACAGGGCTGTCCACTTGTTGTGCCAGTGATTTTCAGCTATCGACAGCAAATTCCTCTGTGAACTGAGGGTGAAAAAAAGGTCCAAGACAAAGTCCTGTCACAATCATCCCATACAGGTGTTGCAGACCTCAGAGAAATTTCTGTTAGAGTGTTGTCGTGCTGCAGTTCTTCAGAAACCTCACATTCGGTAATACAGCGACTTGTCATCCATTTAGTAAAGCATACATTGAAAATCACCCCCGTTTGAAGGGTACACCACCATGGACTCAATCTCACCCCCAGAAAAACAACTCACTCAGGAAGAAAACAAAGACTTGACATGATTTCCCATCATTTGAACCAGGTCACCTGCCAAACGTAATGGAGTTCACCTACCTTCGACAACGAAATATTTCAGAGACATATGTTTTTACTTGTGCCCAGTTACAACCTGCGCAACTATCTATTGCAGGGATATTTAATAACAATGTGTTCACTTTCTCCAATGTAATATTCATACAGAAATGAAATCACTGTGCTGGCTGCTTTCATTATTTCTTTGAAAATTATATCTTTGAAAACAAAATCTTTGAGTAACTGAGATATGATGTATTGATATGCATTAGAGGCAAGCACAACTTCCACATTTCCATGGCATCAGCAAAAGAATGATTATGAGCAGAGGTGTGGGGGGGTGCTTTGAGTCACCTGACAAAAACAGGAGATATAGGGTTTCATTAAGTTCACATACTTTCCTACTTATCTAGAGGAACTGGCCCAGGTTGGGTATTACTCAAGTCATCTTTGAATTTAACTGCCCTCCAAAAACGCCTCACCTTATGATTAAAGGGCAACTAGACTCTAACTTTCATTTTAATACACATAGTAACTCTCTCAAATACCCCCAATAAAAAGACATGGGATGTGTGAGGTGTTGTTATTTAGCTTTCACATCTTATTAACAAATGCATGGATATGCTGTACTAGCAGCTTATTTACAAACTAGCTGTCCCAGGCCACGCGTTGCTGTGGCTCAGTCTGTTTAAATGGAAAAGAAAGAAAAGAGAAAACGCACGTTTCTAATATGTTTAATTTCACAATGGCTCTGGCAGTTCTCCAAGTTGATGCAGTTTAATTTTCCAGGGGGCGCAACACATTCCTTTTGTTTCTCCATTAAATTTCAGAGCCTTGCAATAAGGACAAACTTCAGTCATGGTGCTGATGAGAACATGCCAGCTCAACTATAATCATCAGCTGGGTTGTACTGGAATGCAAGGTGATTGTAATCGCGTGATTGCTGAGCACGGATTTGCTGTGCGACGCTGATTTGCTGTTTCTCGTTGACGTCTTTCAGCCACTCTTAGCCTGTTGCTTTCATTCTGTTAAGAACGTAGCAGATCTGAAGCTGCAGAACGTGATCGCCGTGCTCGCAACCGTGCATCCTGACGTCTGGCCGCATGTCGCTCTGCTGCTTCCTCGGCATCTATTTGAGCCACGGAAACATTGAAATGGAATCGTAAAATATTTAGTATAGCGTGTGTTGCTTGATGGCGCTGTTTTGCAGTGAAATGTTCAGTATCGCGTGTGTGGCTTTTACATCCAACAGATGGCACTGTGTTTCAGAAAAAGTATGTTTTTACCTGTCAAAGTTGTGACATCTATGTATAGTAGGTATATAAAACACGCGCCTATTCGAATGCAACGTTGTGTCATAATTTCAAAGCAATCTGTGAAGAACTTTCTGAGATTTAAGATTTTGAACAAACGAACATTTACATTTTTATTTATATAGGTAGACAGGATACAGGACATAATAGTTCTGTTTTAATTTCCTGGAGATGTACCGTAGCTGTTGCAGCCTTCACCTTAGTATGATATCTGCATTGTTCACAAAATAAATAATACTTACATATCTATCGTCCCTGATAATTTAAATGGGACCTGTTAAGGGATCCAAGGGTTTCGGGTATCACACAAGTCTCAAAGTTGGGTTACCTCCGGTGTGTCCCTTTCGCAGGACCTACTGGTATCCAGGAGGTATCCAGGGATAGACTCGCCCCTCACCTTATGGAATGCAGGACTAAGCACATATCTCTGACAAGTCTACTTATAGCTGCCTGTGGGGAAACCCGCCACTTCCACATATGCACGATAGTATACCTCTATAGATGTACTTTTAATCCAAGTGGCCTGTTACGACTAATCGCTCCCTCACTTCAATTCTCTTCACTTTAACTGAACCTGCCACACTGTTACCCTGTTTCCATTATAAACTACTTGGGGAGGCATGGGAACTACCCTGGTTTCAGGGTTTCTACCACCCCTACTTCACTTCCTCCATTCATAGTTTGAATCACAGTCATGTACTTAGATTAGTGCCTGTTTTCCTGTCAGTATGTGATAGGATTTGCAATCTGAGGAACTGCTAAGTGTAGCACCCCTCAGTCAAGGACTCTGTTGACAGCACCACTCGAAAACAGCCTGTTCCCTTTCACCTTCTCCTCATAGAAACCCCCTTCTGTCCCATCTTGTACCAAGTCTTGACAGTCATGGGTACAGTTGACTATCAGTCAGGCAGTCATCAGGAAATAGCTAGTTCTCCCCAGCCTTCCTGGAAACACCATGCTGCCACTTACTGCCCACCACAGTGTATAGCCACCCAAACTAACAATCAGCAGGCCATTATACCACGAACTACTGATCAGTGAACATAACCCTTCAGGTCCCAGGCACCAGGTTCCCATTTGCCAGCCATTTAAAGAGGAATACCTAATTCTGAACAAAATATAATGACATGGGGGGTTGCACTGTTGTAGTGGGGAAGCATCTAGACACTGGCATTAACCTACTGAGCTACCTGTCGTTGAAATGTAATAGAAAGCATCTAGACACTGGCATTAACCTACTGACCTACCTGTGCTTTCTTAGCCTAAGGCTTGTTGAGCATATATTCAGCTTGTTCGAAGAGTGTAGAAAAATGCTGTTCAAGCACATGATTGGGGTGAGCCCGTCTGTGCTTGTGAGGGGTTAAATTCAAAAGCACCTCAGCGTGTAAACATCCATTTTTGCAAGAGGCTCTGTGCAGACATTTGCAACCCGGCACTGCCTTGCACTGCTTTTCGCTAGGAGCACTGAGCCAGCTAGGAGCACTGAGCCATGACTGATAAGATTGGAATGTAGAGAAGCACAGCTTCCCAAAACAAGGTGAAGCGACCCTGGGAGCCAAAGAGCTTGTAAATGTCCTATCAAAAACGTGTTTTTGTGCACAGCGGGCTCTGTCGAGAAGGTTCTCGAAAATCTAATACGTCAGATTGATAGACAAGCAGGCCATAATAAGATGCCTTCACCTTTGCGGACTCTTCCTGGGCTGTTTGGAGTGTGCACACAGAGCAGTGCCTGGAAATACCAGCCAAGCACTGGAAGGCAGAAGCTCTTGCTGCTACATCCCGTTCCTGTGCAGGCTGCTGGAGCTAGGCCAGCTCCCAAGCGGTGCCGGGCACAAAAGGCGGCGTGGGTCCTAGGTGTAACCAGATTGCATAAAGATCAGCGATTTCTAGGAGCGTAAGATATTTGCATCTCACTTGTAACTAATAATCTGCATTGTTTAGCTTGCATTTTTGATTCCCATTTTATAGAAAATTGCTACTTGAATTTAGTCTGATTCATTAGTAAATAAATGCAAGTATAAAAATCATCTTCTGAGTGGGTTTCGTCCAGAATGAGTACATTGTGTTTCGCATAGTTACAAACTTGTGAGGGGTGGTAAAAGGGTTATAGGGTCATCAGGGCTGGTCCTAGGATGGGCAGATACCCTTTTCACTACAACTGTGATCTGTTCCATGAGAGCAGTTGAGTTTACCTCAACCATGTCTTCATATCCCTTACCACAAGTTGGGCATGCCCATTAAGTCAGTGGCGTAGTTTCCAGGGCATGAATAAAGTATGTGATGCTGCGTCAAAACATGCTTACAACACACAGCTACGAGGTGTGGAGCATGTGTACAGATGATCTATGGAGAAACCGTGACAGTCGTGCCAATTTCTTTAACTTACCGAGACATCTGGTAAGCTATGACCTACAATGTACAGACTAAGCACTGGGAATGGGGAACGCACATCGGAGTAAACTAAGTAAAGAAAATTAACACAAAAATGTATTATTTTAAAACTACGGGTTAACAATCATATCTTTATACAATGGGCCTCATTACGAGGTTGGAGGCAGCCATGGCGCGATTAGCGCCATGGCTGCCTCCAAACTCGTTCCGACTCCGCCCTGGTGAATGGAGCAATTACCGGTCCATTCCAAGGTTGGCGGGACCGGTAATTCCCCATTCAGCAGGGCCATTCCCCATTTCCATTTGAGCCCCCATAGTGCTCAATGGGAATGGGGAAGGCGCTAATAACGGTACCGCAAATTGCGGTACCGTTATTAGCTCTAGAGTCCCTTTGCGGGTCCCGTCCTTAACACCTGAAAAAAACCAAGCGTTAAGGAAGGACCCACAAAGGGAACTCGTAGTAGGGCGGTAAGGGATTACCGGCACCGGTGCCCTTACCGGTGCCGGTAATCCCTTGCCGCCCACCTCGTAATGAGGCCCAATGACTCGGAAAAGGGAATGCACTTCACATACCTATTTGGATATTCAGAGCATCTTACACAGCATAGATTGACATGTACATGCTCAAAACATCCTCGAAAACTGGGCCCAAATGCACCCAAGAACAGAAGTCTAGAACAGAAGGGAAAATCCCGCCTCTCCACCAGCTGCACGGAAGCATCCCACAGGTGCTCCAAAGCACCTGTGATAGGATCCCACGACCCCCAGCACTTGCTTTCCCTGCCGCAGCCCCATGCCAGGCATGAGTCTGCGCAAGTATGATCAGATACTGACAAATTGTGGGCTCTTAATCTTGTTAAATGGCATAAGAAGTCTGGTGTCCACACCACTCCCCTCTTCTCTTCAGTCCATAAAGGGCAATGTTTTTCAATGCATCTATCATATTTACATTTACCTCAACATAGAATCATTTAGCACTCTGGTAAAAGCTTCACATGACAGCTCTGTGGTTTTCCCTTTTTCAATCTTTCACCCCTTTGTTTTCTACTTTTGCTTTAGCACATATTTTGTTGTTGTTGACCAAAGCAGGACCTTTTTCACCATGATACAAAGAGCTGGCCCGAACTGGTAAAAGCAGACTTTACAATAGGGGTCGGCCAACATATGTCCTGCAGGCTGCAGTACCTAAACC
This sequence comes from Ambystoma mexicanum, assembly GCF_040938575.1. Classification (NCBI taxonomy): domain Eukaryota; kingdom Metazoa; phylum Chordata; class Amphibia; order Caudata; family Ambystomatidae; genus Ambystoma; species Ambystoma mexicanum. The sequence goes on along the minus strand of NC_090932.1, from coordinate 1,176,347,292 downwards.
CATGGAAAATATTAAAAGGTAATCCTGGGTCAGAAAGCCATCCGATTTAAGTTGGTGGCTGGAACACAGCCTGAGCCCATCAAAAAGCCAAATAATAGGGGTGAAATAAATCCTGCCACTGCGTAAAAAGGAGGGGTCAGGGGACAGGTGGTGGAAGTCTCCAACAGGGCGGTAAAACTCCCGAAACTGCATTTCCCGCCCATTGAAGGCCGCTCAAAATTAGCCTAAAGAAGGCTTCATTTTATGCTTGTGCACTTCAATTGGTGGGAAATGTAACAAGATACAATGCTGCTGCCAGTTCTTTATTTGGCAGTGTGGCAAGCCGGGCGTCATGACCACACAAGAAGTGCTCCAAATAAAAGGAGCCTAATGCCGGTGTTGTATGATATCCTTCATCCACATGGCAGCATGAGGGAGGCAGTGTTCGGCAAACTTGAGAGCCACGCTCTTTTGAAACCCCGTCCACCCACCGATGGCTACAGCCATACAAATAGCGTAAACATGAAAATATGCAAATGTCGCATCCTGGCCCGCCCTCGGACAGCACTGTTCCTGGGATTGGCCAGTGATGATCTTTGTAGCTTCGCCCCTGCCGATTCGCGTCATCTGTGGAGGGACGCAGAATATCGTAGAACGCCAGGAGCACAATGCGGGCTTGGGGTTTCCTTCCCCTTAACAGCTCAAAGGCGCATGCTTCTGAGCGCATTTTTTTCCTGGCTCGGCTCATCAAGCTCTGCACGTTTCCCCGAGTTACAGCCCCATGAGACACACAGGCTGCAATGAACTCGACAACACGTTTCGTTTGTCATCAGCAGCATAGCCTTTTTTATGCATGATGGGGAATTTCCAACTGAAAGGCCACCAGTCATCCTGAAAATCTGTGACAGTTAAAGCGAGCAACACAATAAAGCACCCTTTGAAAACGTGTTTTATGTCCTCAGTTGAATGTTCTAAAAACCATACATAACAACATAAATCTAAGTGAGTTTTTTATACCTCTTTTATTGTGTGTCTTAAAGCGCTACAAATAAAGTGCATACATAGATATTTTGCCATTTGCAAACACTGCCATGGGGATACAGGATATCATACAACACAGCAAGTGAATTAGTACTGCCTCAGACTCCATGAATGGAGCACTATCACGGCCATAGCTCTCAACTCACACTTTTGGCGGGTGTCACCACCCCTTGTAAACTGCTGACTGACCTGGCAATCCTCCTGCACGCCCATTCGTTTCAATGGGCTCTCACCCGCCAAAAACAAAATCGGGTGTTTTCACCTGCCTTTGCAACACAAATGGTTGAGAGGTATGATCACGGCCCTTATTAAAGTAACTCCGTGTGATCACAGCAATCATCCCGCTGTGTGCCCACGGCAACACAATCACCCGCCGTGTGCCCACAGCAACCATCGAGCGAGTCGGAGTGCCCACAGACTTTCCTCACAACAGGCATGTTGACTTCTGGCATGCATACAGTGATGACCTTTCTTATATCAATGAGACAATAGTCAATAAAACGAGGAGCCAAGGTATCGAGTTGTTACTCCTTTTATATGAGGCGCAAACTGGCACTCTGGCAGAACTCCACCCATCTAAACACGTGGGCTGCAACCCACCACAACAGTAGAAAGGAGGCAGGGTCTTCTTTCTCAACAAGAACAATAGAAACAGGATGTTACATCTCTCCCTTGCTTATCATGAAACATGGCACTGCCAGCTCATTTCTTCGATCCACCGTGAGGGCTTGCGATCCACTCTCTGAGACTGGCTATGTGCACAGGGGACTTCATTCATAGTGCAGACACTGGCGCCGTCATCTGCGTCCATGTCTTCTTCTGTGTACTGATACTCTAAATCAGAGGAGTCCTCTGCCTCAGTGGGGCCACTGCTTTCCCCGGCATCTGTCACCTTCAAAGGTTCGAAAGAATGACGAGTTTTGGGTCATTGTGCCCGTGGGACTCGTGGCGGTTGCCATTGACCCTTGTATGTGGGTCACAGTCATTGGTTTGGGTCTGAAGGCAGGGACGTCTTTGGCATCTTGAGTCTATCTCACCAGTACTTGGTCTCCTATTTGGAAACGGCTGGGTTTTGCTCTTCGTCGTGGATCGGGATACTCCATCTTGGTTTTGCTTTCTTTGTCTTTTGTCCATGCGGCATCAGCGTATGTGGTGGGGTGAGAAGCATTTGGATTGTGTGGCAGTGTGGTTTTTACTACTCGCCCAAACATTAGCGCCTAGGGACATGTACCTGTCGAGCTATGCTGTGTGTTTCTGTAGTCCCTCAACAAGGTACAGAGCCTGCATAAATTATCCTTTGGTAATCAAGCATACCCAGAGGGTGCGTTTTAAGTTTAAGTTCCCCATGAATCTCTCCACTGTTCCGTTAGCCTGGGGCCATTAGCGGCGTTATCTTGCGGTGTTGGAAGCCAAGATGTTCTGCAAACACGGCAAATTCATGTCCGCTGAAAGGAGGGCCATTGTCCGATTTTACTATGGACGGAATTCCGTAGTCTGCAAACGTTATGCTCAATACCCCGGTATCACCACCTGGGCGCTGGTGGAGTGGATCAGGTGCACCTCTGGAAATCTGGACATTTCATCGATAATTACAAGTACGTACTTGTTGTTGGCAACCGGCCCGAACATGTCAATGTCAACTTCGTCCCATACCTGCAAAGGCATTGATGACATCTTAAGAGGCTCGGGAAAGGCATTCCTGTACTTTCTGGAATAGGTGGTCATTACTCAGGCCTTGTATCAGTTGAGCGCGTGTGATGGACTTGAGGAGCGCATTGCTTATCAGATCATTTATGTATTGGTTGGCTTTGGTGGACTATCTCTCATCACGAGCTGGAAGTGGGTATCTGGATAAGAAATCTGCCGCGTTGTTGTCTTTCCCTGGGTGGTCTATGATATTAAACAAGTATTCTTGCAGCCTAAGTCCCCACCTTGCAATACATGGTGGCATTTTGGCCGGTGGTTTGTTATATATGGTGGTTAGGGCCTGGTGCTCAGTGATGATGGTGAATGGGCGGCCACATAGGAACAGATGGTAGTGTTTACATGCCCACACAAGTGCCAGGCTCTCCTTCTCCGGTTGAGAATAGGCACACTCTGTTGCTGAGAGGTTGCGACTTGTGTATGCTACTATGCGTCTCGGTGCGTCAGGTGAGGCTCCTGGTTTGGTTTGGGCCAAGATCGACCCAGACCGACAGAGCTGGCATCAATTGTCATCTCTGTGTCGAGGTCTGGATCGTAATATGCCATACAGGATACAGAGGCAATGCGTTTCTTGATTTCCTGGACCGCTTATTCGCATGCATTGATCATGTAGAATTCTTGCCCTTTTCCTGTGAGTAACCGGAGGGGCGTGCTCACTGACGCAAAGTCCTGAATCTATCGTATAAATTCCTAGAAATGGCCTGACTGCAGATACAGAAGTGGGTGTAGGTGCTTCTACCAGTGCTTGCACCTTTTCCAGGTCTGATTGTAGGCCATTGCTTGAAAATATACGACCAAAGAATATTAGAGTAGATTTGCTGAGCTCACATTTTTCAGCATTCAATGTCAAATGGGTGTCCTCAAGCGCCATGCACACTCTTCTCAGGGTATCATCATGTGCTTCCTGCGTGGTACCAAATATTAAAATTTCATTGCTGTAGTTTAAGCAATTTGGGATATGCTTGATGACCTGATGGATTTCATTTTGAAATATGTCAGCGGCTGACGATACTCCAAAGCTGAGTCTCTTGTACATGAAAAGTCCCAGGTGTGTAGAGAAAGTTGTGATCTATCAGGAGGATGGATGCAGAACCAGTAGGTGGTAATCCTTGTTTAAATCGAGTTTAGAGAATACCTTTGCCCCATGTAAGAGATGCATCATGTCTGTTATCCGGGGTGCAAGATGCCATTCTCTTTCTATTGCTACATTGGGAGCCCGCATATCTACATAGATACGGATGCTGGTGTTGTTCTCTTTTTTTTGGCACAGGCACTATGGGGGACACCCAAGGTGTGGGTCCTGATGCTGGTTCAATAATGTCTTGTTCTAATTAGGACTGTATTTTGTCTTCTACGTGTCTCTGGATGTTAAGAGGTATGCCCCTGTAGTGTTGGGCTGTTGGTTATATCTGTGTGTTTATGTGTAGCTTAATTTGTTTGCCCTTGAGTTTTCCCAGTCCTTTGAACAATGTCAGGAACATTTTCTTTATCATTTCCTTCGAGCTGGAGGTGTATGCCGACCTGATCTGGCACATTATGTGTATGAGGCCCATTTGAATAGCTGACCGAAAACTGAGGATGCTTCCCCTTGCCACTTCTCCTTTTATGACATATATTTTAACTTTTAAGCTTTTGTCCTTATAATGGCATGTGGCCGTGAACATGCCTTGGCACTTGAGGGGTTTGCTTGAGCCGTATGGGTATATTTCAGTGTCTGCTCTGCTTAACTCCTTCTTGTTGATCAAAGATTTGTATGTGTCTTCATTAATGATGTTTACCGTAGCTCCGGTATTGATAAGGAACTCACAGCTCAGTCCATTTATCTGTAGCAATAATGTTGGGCTGTATTCAGCTGAAGTGTCATTTCCAATGGCATGAACATACCCTGTTTTTCTGTCTCGCTCGACAAGGAGGAGTTAGAGTTACGTCGGCATTACAGAGACTCTTCCAGTTACCTGATTTTCTTTCGTGGTCGTGGCTGTCTTTGTGAGTCCTGTCTGCTCCTGTGTCGGCCAGAATTGTCTCTTCTATCATCATGCAGTCTGTCTCTGCGTGATGATTCTCGTGATCCGCGGTGTGAGCTGCGTCTGCTGGTCGTAGGAGATCGCCACGTATTGGGTCATGGGCTTTACCACCTCGAGCGATGGCCATTTTGTTTCCTGGCGTCTCTGCTGGTTTCCGCTGATTGAAAGAATCTAATGTTCTTGCAGACTGATTAGAAGTGGTTCTCACCCCTGCATTTATCACAATGGTGACCTACGACGGGACACGGGCCGACGTGTGGGAACTTGTATCCGCATCTGTAACACTTTCTGTTCTGCAGAATCCTCTGACGTGCGAATGGGGCACAAAATAGCTGGCGATGCAGATTGAGTTATTTTGATATTGCTGAGTGACTCCGTTTGCAAGGACAGCTCTCGCTAGCTGTAAAATTTCATCCAGGATTCTACTCTTTTGAAGCAACTTCTTTCTGAATTCAGGGGACTCCCATCCCCCAATGGCTTGCGATTTGAGTGCTTCTTCTGTCGAGTATCGGTCGAAATCACAATACTTTGCACGTTTTCATAATCTAATTACAAACTTGTCCATATTTTCACCTTTATCCTATGTGGTTGTATGGAAAATATGCCTCTACTAATCCACGTTTCTCAGCGGTGCAAAATAATTATTTAGCGAGCCAATTACGCCTTGAAGTGTGTTCGTGGTGTTTTCTGGCATCTCAAATACAATGGGCCTCATTATGAGTTTGGAGGCAGCCATGGAGCTATTAGCTCCATGGCTGCCTCCAAACCGGGCTCCTTTTCCGGGTTCCTGCAATGGGGACTTACCAGGTCATTCTGACATAGGAGGGCCCGGTAAGTCCTCCTTGCAGGAACCATTCCCCATTCCCATTTGAGCCCCCATAGGGCTCAATGGGAATGGGGATGGAGCTAACAACAGGCACATTATAAGTGTCCCGTTGTTACCTCCTTCTTCCCCTCGCGGGACCCGGAAAGCACACCTGGTTTACCAGGCGTTCGATCCGGGTCCCACGATGGGAACCCTGTAATCAGCCCTGACGGAATGAAGGGGGCCGGTCCCGTACCGGCCCCCTTCATTCCGTGAGCGCAAGCCTCGTAATGAGGCCCAATGTCTCTTACCACCGGGCCAAGTGAATGCATTAAAATTCCCCTCAGATGACGTTCTTCCCGGACACCCGTCGCATCGATATATATGTGCAGCTCCTTTAGCCACCTGGCCCATATAGGGGCCAGGCTACTGGTGTCTGAGATGTCAAAATGTTGCAGCTGTAATGAGTCATGATTTCCTTCTTCCCTCAGCGTGGGGTTGTGGGAAGTGGAGCTGGATTGTGGGCTTTGCGAGCTGGTGTCTGCCTCATTTCCTGAAACAATGGCAGGGCCTCAGGGATTTGAAAAGCTCAACTTGTACCTTGCAACACGCTGTCGCTGAGGATGTCCGTGTTGCAGTAGGCTGTGTTGCAGTAGGCTGAATGAAGCTGGCTGGTCCAGCGTTCAGAGGTCTGTGCAGTGTGTAGTTCGCAGGTTGTAATGGTGAGAAAATCCCTGATTTGCATGTGCAAGCGCCCGTAGCAGTGGTGGTTGCTGTGCGCACAAATTAACCATTTTCTTGAGGCTATGTTCCCTTGGTAATTAGCCAAATATTCCTCTGTGGCGGTGCCTGTAGTAGGAAATGAGGGGCGCATGGCGCAGCACATGTTTTGCTCCCGCACACGCTCTAATGCTTTCCTCCATGGCAGTGCCTTTGATGTGACCTAATTGGGCTCATCAGCCTCGCGGGCAGCCCGTGCGGCCACCTATGCAGGGCACAGCTTCCTGATGCTCCTTGAAATGGCAGCAGCGTAACATAGTGGGGGCATAGGTGTGAGCCCCTTCAGCGATGATGATCGCAGCAGGAATCGTTGACGGAGCGAGTATTCAGGGCTCGATGTGGAGCACTCCTCGGGATCACCTTGTCACCATAGTTAACTTCTGGCATGCGTACAATGATTACCTTTTTTATATCAATGAGATGATATTCAATAAAACGAGAAGCCAAGGTATCGTGTTGTTACTCCTTTATTAATGAGACGCAAACTGGTGCTCTGGTGGAACTCCGCCCATCTAAACACGTGGGCTGCAACCCACCACAACAGCAGAAAGGATATGAGGCCTCCTTTCTCAACAAGAACAATAGAAACAGGACGTTACAAGGCAGGTCACCAACCACTCTCAGGAATCACAGAAGACGTTCAACTGAACCCTTGAAGGCCCTCACCTCCTAAAATAATTAACCTCAGAACTGGTCTTTCCTCCAGTCATGGATGACTTATCCATGGAGCCACAAAGAACACATATTCTAGTGAAAGGGTGATTAGTCAATTTTCATTGCCGTGTTGGATGGGTTACTGACTCAGGAGCTGTAACGATAGTAGAGGAAGAGCGTTACTACCACTATGGTTATGGAGGTACCCCTGATAGGATATAGACCCTCATGCCCTCAGAAGGTATATGCAACCCACTTAGAATCAGGGGTCACTAAATTGCGAAAGGTTATGCGCTTGTATGTATTTGGTATCAGCATATTTAATACCTACAGCTCCCTCTGAAAATAAAAATGTAATAATCACAAAGACAACTGTTCAGTGTGTAAAATAATGTGTTGCATTGACAAATTTACAAACTCGAACAACAAAAAGCTGGAATGGCCTGTTGCACGTATTCATATAGTTCTGCTTAGGTATTTGCTGGTCTGTGTATTGTAATGCAACTATTTAAGATCTCTATTGTGTGCCAAAAGATGGCGTTATTTGTTACAGAGCTATTACCACAGAGTTGAGGCTGTTACTTATGTGTTTATTCTTTTATGCTATATAAAAATACCATAATAATATACTTGGAAGAGGAACAGTTTATTGAGATTTCCTGACTTTAATTGTATGACTTCATACGTGTAGTTGGAGGGTTGTTAATCTTTCCATACAGGTGGGGAATCCGGGAGTACGCCTCTCATTCACTCCTGGTGGAGGCACTATATCCACACAGGGACAAGCAGGCTGACCTATCTCCTTGGCCAAGCCCCTGATCATTGTAAAGAACTCAGGTATTTGTATGAGTGTGTAGCCCATCTTCTGTTTCCCACATACAGGTTCCATTATTCCCATTTACCTATTCTACAATCAGTTAGGGTCTACACAACCAACAGAGGGTTACATATATAATTACCTGGATGTGGCTGGAGCCTTGTATGAACCACCATGTCTACTCCATACCATGGATGGCAATCATTGCTGTTGTGATCAAAGGTCTTACTTCCTCATAATACTTGTTATACAGGGTCAGAAGTGCAAGATTACCTAGCACACAAGTAGCTACATTATTTTGGGCGGCATCAGTGCACACTTCATTGATGCACACTTCATTGAATCACACAGAATAGTGGAGCACGTGCAGCAAAACTATAAGCCCTCCCCGCCAAACACCCCTCTCACAGAACACACACAGCACAGTATGGGAATCAGCAGTGTAAGCTTCCCTCACACAAACTCTAGAATTTAGTTTAATTTATATTAAATATACTAATGCAAATCTGAAGGGCAGACGTTTCGTAGGTATTTTACAAGGCAGTAGCACACCCTGTTAAAGTGCCTGTGTGAAAGGATCCCATCTGGTGAGGGTGGGAAAGCCTGAGCTTTTTTATTTTTATTAAGTAGTTATTTTTTTGAAAAGGAGGTTTGCTTTCATCAAGCTCCAAGACAAAATGATAGTGTGCTAATGTGCCTTTGCTGAGATAGTCTCCTGAGAACCCCAACACCGCCGCGGCAGCAGAACAGGATCAAAGGTCACAGGTGCTTTCCTGAAAGCTGCCAGATCACTAACTTCAAACAGGTAGAGTGGGCTTTTTCATCATCTGTATCCTGATTCGAACTGTATTAATTGTTTATCCTGCTCAGCCAGGTGGCACATTAAACTGTAAATACAAGAAATGCCTGCTTATGGCCTGGTGGCTACTGGGGTCACACAATTATACAGCCACAGCATTTGCATAGGGTATTAGTGTTTGCTTGTTCCAGGCCAGACAGCTACTACATACAGCTATGGCAAGGCTCTTCTGGGCCTGCATGTCTACGAAACAGGCATTTGATACAATGCCCAGTAAGCTGCCTCTTTCATCCCCCTTAGGAAGGCCAACACCTTGCTCCCAAGGACCAGGAACCTTCTGCACGAGGTGCCCTGGGTACTAGCACTTCAAAGGCAGTAGTGACATAACAAAGCCACTCTCACGCCAGAGCACTGATCACTGTAGTCCTGTATCAGACATGGGAAAGGGGAGAAGTTAGAGGATCCAGTGGAGAGGTTTCTACTAGTGATCTCTACAACCCCCCCACCCCCCAATTCCTAAAGTATGATACCAGGAGGACACTTGTTCCAGCAGCCAGCAGCCTGGATTCGACCCTTGACAAGAAGGGAAGGAAACCCTTCTCTTACTAAAAGGGAAGGAAACCCTTCTCTTACAAGAAGAATAAAGATTCACTGTAACTCTATTGGCAATACAGTCTATTCCAAAGTCCTCTGCCGTGGAGGCTAAGAAAGAGAGCTCCAAGGCAAAGAAAAGCTCTGTCTCCTAATGCTATTCAGGAATCATTGGAGGTGACACTGCTGTGGATCAAAGACTCTATGCTGCTTGTGCACTAGAACCAGGATCCTGCTCACTAGCGGTGAACAAACCCCTATAGATGCCAGACAAGCTTACTGGAGTGGAAATGCAAAGCCAAGGACAGACCTTGTCTCTTTTTCCCTGCAGTGGGCTTGCCAGCAAACCAGAAGCAGCTTGGAACCCGGTTTACCGCCTCAAGACACGTTTCAGCCGGCTCGACAGTGCTCAACTCACTTCAAGCTGCTACAAGACCCATGGTGCTGCTGTTGGCACTCTAAGAATTTTGATCAGATGACCTGCTGTCTCAATGCCAACTCTACCCATTGAAGCACATCACTGTACGTTTCTCCTGCCAGCTCAACATTGTGGAATCACTCAGCTCACTAGATTCCAAGCACCAACTCAGTAGCACTGTCTCAACCCAGCTCGTGAGCCAACTCAACCCGCTGGAAGCCATCAATTCACGCGTTTCGCATGCCGACTCAACCGAGCCGACGCATCATTTCAAGCTAAATCGACTGCTGACTCGAGCCGTTGGGACCCATCCCCAACTTGACCCATCACAAGAGCCAACTTGATCCACACGAAACTGACTTGCCACAGGATCAAAGCAATTTGAATGTCTGGACACCAGCTGTACTGCAGGGTAGCACCCAGAAGCCCTGCTTGATGATCTTGAGCACCCAAGACGAAGTGAAAAAGGTATTTGAAGAGGTCCCCTCTCCCTCAAATGACCATAGTGACTTTAAAGCCCGCTTCTTTGACTTTAAGGAAATATATTTGAAAATTGTAATTTCTGCTGAAATCTGTTGCCTGAACATTGTTGAATCCACCATTAGTGCCATGTATGTTAGTGCAAGTGGGCACCAGTGCCGATGTTGCCACGCTCCTTGAGGACTCGCAAATACCAAGGGATTCAATAGGAGCTGTTGGAACGGACAGGAGTGTTGAACGGGGCACATTTGTTATAGACCTAATAAACTACTTTTGACATACCTACCTCAGCATGGTTGTGTCATGTGTCACCACATACTGGCAATGAGTGATGTTGGGAGGTTGAAGGGGCCAAGGAGTCCGGAGAGTGAGACATTGCTGCTGCTAGTGAGAAAGCAAACTTGAGACTCTAATCCATATTTTCAATTAGTTAGGTGCGTGGAGGTGACGCAGCGTCAATCAAGGTATGTGGTAGAAGAGACAGTGAAAAAAAGATTTAATTAACATAAAAGGATTTGACTGAACGAGTGGCGTTGCACATGCATCACAATGAAGAAAAGAATCTTGTGATGTAAGCGATGTCTAAGGTCGCTTGGGCAAAAAAGACAAGCAAACCCACAGAGCAGAAAAAAGCACCTATTGTTTATGGTTTCTAGGCAATACGCGTAACACCAGTACTCAAAGAGGGATGCGTGATTATACCTAGAAAATAAAGCGTAATTGTTTAAATAGAAAGTGAGTAGCAAAATGAACAAAGAGAACTAAGTAAATAGAATCCCACCATGCCTTTGACAATACACCCACCCAAGAGCTTTCTTCCTATTACTGGGGAACCAATCATTCCTTGGCTTTGATGGAAGGAATATTGGGGAAATTATCTGAATGCTGTAGATCATGACGGGTTAACAGCTGAAAAAGAAGTCATTATTATTACATGCCCTCCCGCAAGAACCTAGGATGGAAACGCTGATTAATAAAGAAAGGGTACATGGACGTCAAATAATTTGATGAATTGTTATAACAAAATTTTGCCTACCACAGCAGGTCCACCCAACTCTCCCCTGATCGCAAATAACATCTTACGTATTTCTTCAATTCTTTATTGATCCTTTCCGTTTGCCCGTTTGCTTCTGAATGGTAACTTGTAGACAAGTTTACTTCGATTCTGAGGACCTTACAAAATTCTTGCCAAAATGTAGAGACAAATTGGGTTCTTCTGTTCAAAATCACCTGGTTAGGTAACCTATGAAGTATAACACAATTTTGAAGACAAGCCTGTGGTAGGGATACTCCAGTTGTTGGCCCCTTAATGGTAATGAATTGCCCAGCTTTAGTTAGCTCATCCACAATCCCCAGAATAGTACTGCCCTCCCGTCCCCAGGTCAAGTGGAAGATCAATGATGAAATCCATGGACACTGTATGCCAGGGTTGTGGTGGAATTGGTAATGGTGCTATAAGACCAGTTGGTTTCTTATTCTCAGATTTAACACATTTCGCATGTTTTAACAAAGTTCAAAGAATCAATTTTCATCGTAGACCCTTCCTGATCTCCCTAATAGGATCTTTTCTCACCCACTCCTGCATCTGTTCCTGTGTCATATGTCACTGAATTTCATCACAAAAATGGATTGTCTTTACCTTGGATTTCTCCACATCTCGCACCACAAAATGTTTGTCCTCAAGAAGAGGAGCCGGAGCGATCCTATAAGACTTCTCACAACCTGGTAGGCACCTAGATAAAGCATCTGCCTTACCATTAAGACATCCTGACTTAAATGTGATTACGAAGGCATATTCCACAAACCACAAGGACCATCAAAGTTGTCTTGGTGTTAACTTTTTTTTTGCTGAGCACAAAAAGGTTAGATTCCTGTGTCAGTACTGTAACTTTATGCTGGGTTGCAAGTAGGTAATGCCTCCATTCCACAAATGCGGCCTGGATCGCTAACAGCTCACAGTCTGAAATAGTGTAATTTCTTTCTTTCTTTCAGCAGAGGTGAATTTCTTAGAGAAAAAAGCCACTGTGTGCAGTTGACTGGTAGATGGATGTTGTTGTGACACTACCGCTCCCATTACCGTATCTGAGGGATCTGCCGCAACAAAAAATGCGGATCCACATCTGGGTGTACTAGAACCGGTCCTGTAGTGAATTTATTCTTCAAAAACCAAAAGGCATCTTCAGCCTCAGAAGACAAACTGAATTTTACTCCTTTCCTCAGTAGTCTGGTAATCAGCGTCACAACCTGAGAAAAACCTTGTATGAAACAACGATAAATATTTGCAAGGCCAAAAAAATAATGAATATCCTTCACACTTTTGGGAGCAGGCCATTCCTTGACTGCTTGAATTTTACCAATAATCATTGTCAGACCTTCCGGGGGAAATGTACGAATCCAAGAAATTCCATCCGAGAGATGTGAAAATGACTTTTTTCAGGTTTTGCAAACAACCACTTCTCTCTTAACTTCCTCAACACCCTTAGAACATGCTCTTCATGTTGAATTGGTCCTAGGAGGCAATCAGGATGTAATCGATATATACTGCCACAAAGATTTCCAGATATTATCGCAAAACCTCAGTAATGAAAATAAAAAGGCTGCTGGCGCATTACAGTGACCAAATGGCATGACTTGGTATTGCAAGAGACCAAACTTTGTTCTTAAGGTGATCTTCCGCTCGTCCCCCCCTCAGATCCTTACATGATGATGAGCACTGCTGAGATCTAACTTAGTGAAAATATTTGCTCCCTAAATCTGATCCAGCATTGCAGATATTAGTGGGAGAGGATAACGATTCTTGATAGTCATCTTGTTTAACGCTCTGTAATCAATACAGGTGCGCAGAGTCTTGTCTTTCTTTGGAAGGCGATGCAGCTGGTGATTGTGAATGCCTAGTAATACCTTTGGCCAGATTTTCATCCAAGTATTCTTTCTGATGCAAATTTTCTTTCTCATTTGGTGCATAAATCCCACTACGTGGAATCGGACCCCCAGCCTCAAGCTCTATTTTATGGATTTGGGATGTTTTACCTAAATCGAAAGAATTGCGTTGAAATTGACCGTAGTCGATTTCTCTGCAATTTGACTTTGGTAAAACAATCCAAAAATGATTCAACAATCCAAATTCAATCCCCCACCCCTCCTACTTACCTTTTTGCTGGCTGCCCCTCACCCATCTCTTCCCCTATACCCCTGCAGCGTCAGTTCCATCCCTCTGACGTTGGTCGGATCTGACGCTGCAGAGTCTTTTTTTCTTTTTTTCCTCTTTTTTTTGGGTGCCCCGCTTCCAATGTCAAGGAAGCAGGGAACATCCACACACCCCCCCAAAACCCATAATAGCGAACATGGGGAAAAGGGGGACGCCTCTGCAACCCCGCTTCTCATGTTCGGTATTTTGGGCTTCTGATTAATTGTACTAGCCAAATTTGGTCAAATGCTCCATACAAGCATTTTTATTCGATCAATTTGGGTCTTTCCCTATTTTACAGTAAAAAAGGATGGTGTGGAGGCGATTCACTGGCTTCTTGCTCATCGAACACCTCCTTAAATTATAAATAACAGTCTTGTAAAACACCCATAACTGCTCCTACCAAATGCCTGTCTTGCATAACTGCCGCTAAACAAACTGCCAGTTATGTACCTCCTATTGCTGAATGACATAGCTCTCTTCCTTGCAGACACTCCGTTTGACAAAACTCAGAATGCAATTCTACGGTTCTCCGCTCCCATTCAGTTTGCACAACAGTTTCACTGAAGAGATTAAGACCTGCTATCTCGCTCCCCTACTAAGGGGTGAACTCCAAGCCTCATATCAGACCATTAATCCCTTGGGAACCACGTCCTTTGATGAAATAAAGCAAGGTCTCTTACACAGAGCAGGAAAAACTGAGACCTTCTACCGTCATTAATTACAGGAGATCAAGCGAAACCATACTGACACTCCAGTGGAATTAGGGGCTAGAATACAGAATACCCCGCCACAGAGATTAGGCAAGAAGACCCTGCCAGAAGTAATGGAGGCGTTAGCATTAGAACAGCTAATTAACAGCCTTCCCCCATCCTTACAATGGGTGGTTTTACAGCTTAGCAAACCTCCCTTGAATAGCGCTATTGAAACCGCCCAAGCCCATGCAGAGGCAGCAAACCAACTCAGGGCCCCGCATAAAGGGGATGAAGGATGGAAGGATGGAAGGATGTAAAGATAACCCCCAGAAACCTACCACTAAATATTTTCCCTTTAAAGAAAGGAGAGTACCCAAACCAGAAGAGGGAAAATCCTCTAGTGTCTACAATAACATGTTTTTCGTGTGGGGAAAAGAGACATCTGGGCAGACAATGTCCTAAGAATCAGAAAGATGTACCCATGGAAATAGGTTGGATGTCCGGAGAAGAAACGAGAAGAACTAGAACCACAATGAGAGAATGATATAGAGACCCTTAGTAATTGCCTCTGTCTCTCAGCCTCATTCAAAACACATGATTCAATCACAGTCAATGGAATACCAGTGTCTGCATTAGTTGACTCGGGGAGCAAACAGGCAGTAGTAAGGGCCAACTTTATATACTCTTGACCAACTCATGGTAGGGATGCCAATGCAAATTACCTGTATCCATGGAGATCAGGAAATCTATCCCGAACCCCAGTCACTATCAACATCAGGGGTAGGGAAACAATTATGAATTTGGCGGCAGTCCCAGGACTCGCTGAGGAAACATTTATTGGTACCGACTTTCCTGGATTTGGTAGCCCCAGGCTATTATTTAGGCTGCCTTAATGCAAGGTCGGCAGTGCTTCCTGCCGTCACATTTCATTACTTTTTAGAAGAACATAGGCTTGATATCCTTTTTCATACTTAATCCCAGTTTAATGATGCGTTGCATGCAATGTTCCATCTACTAGATCCTGTAGGCTATTCAATTTAATGTATTAATTGCCTCATGAAGAGAGGTGCTGGTATAGCTCTTATGTATAAAGCTACTTTAAAGTTTTCCCATCTGGACCCCCTTAATTGGGACAAGATGTCCCAGGTGGGACATATGACAATGTGACTTTCCCCGACAGTTTCTTGTAATATTTTACTGGGATACAGACGCCCTGGGCCAGCAAAGCTTTTTTGGAAAAACTTGATCTATTTCTTTCCACCATAGGCATTAAGCATAGGGAGCTGGCTTGTAGTGGTGATTTTAACATTTGGTTTGAAGATCCAAATGCTCCAGATGCTAAGGAGTTCTGGGAAGTTTTGGACAGTCATAGCCTCAAGCCACTTGATTTGAACCCCTCTCACCTACGGGGGCACTGTCTTGGCCCTATTTCGGTTCATAGTGTTGGAATAACCATGACAAACATGTTGACCGTCACATGGTCAGACCATTTTATCAGGTTGTTTTCTTTCGATGTTCATAAGGAATGGAAATGTATTCCTACCCCTGCCAGCACAATTGTGCGTTGTAAGCCTAAAGATCTGTTGAATATACCAGGTCCCGCCTTACGGGAGGCTTTGGAATCCATAGATCCATCCTTGAACTGTGATGATTTCTTTATCTGGGAGCATCAATTATGGACACCATATGTGCCAGATTTGCACTTCCAGTACAGGGTTCAATAAAATGAAAATCTGAAAGGCTCTAAGGAGGCAATTTTCAAAGCCAAATTTAATTTCTTGCATAACAAGATCGAATCAGCCAATAATTGTCAGAGAGAACTTTTCTCAGTTATTGCCAATTTTACTCAGCCGTTCCTCCCTCACCGAACCTTCAGTTAAACAAGCTAACTCGTTTAATTCTTTCTTTTTGAATAAAATCAAAGTTAACCAGGAGAAGATTGTGCAAAAAGACTTGGCTCAAAACACCATTTCACCTGATCTTGAGTCCAAAAGTGTTATACACCAATATCCTGAGGGTCAGTTTGCTTTCAAAACTGTTTCAGAGGACTCAATTCTAAACCCGATGAGAACCTTTAAGCCTACCAATGATTTACCAGCATTCTCAGCTCATAGCCTGCCATTGGAGATCAATCCTTTTATGACCCAGTTTGTCAACGGATTTTTATCTCAAGGGGTAGTGCCATCTAGACTAAAGGATTTTATCATAACACTGTAGTAAAAGAAATCCAATCTGGATCCAAATTACCTGTAGAATTTTCATCTGATGGCAAGACTTCCTTTGCCAGTGAACATTTTGGAAAAGGTTGCCACAGCCTAGCTTCAGGACCATGTTGAAAGGTATTTGCTGCTTGATCCCCACCAATCTGTGTTTCAGCCGGGGTTTGGTACAGAAACTGCATTGATAGCTGTTTGGGACGAACTTCTTGAGGTATCTGATCAGGGTGAGATGTCTTTAATAGTCATGACAGACTTGTCTCTGGCATTTGATACCGTTGACCACAGCATTATCCTAGAACATCCAAGGAAGTCGGGAAGGTCTCAGACCATGCCATCAATTGATTTGGTTCCTTTCTATCTAATCGCAGGCAGTATTTGAATTTGGGGGGCTTCTCTTCCGGGATGTAGTGTAACCCAGGAATCGTCCCTATCACCCCTGTTATTCAATTTGTACATGCAACCATTAATGGATATCCTGAGAGGAGTCATGGGGTAGGGTTTCAATCCTATGCCAATGATAGCTAGATCTTCCTGAACCTGGGTCATTTCAGGGATTAATTTCTCAAAGTTGGCGAGTACTACGAAGACTTTGGAGCCTGTATGTCTTCAAATTGGCTCCAAATTAACCCCAGTAAAAGGAGGTGGGCCTGTTTGGGGCAAAACATCTTCTTTCAATGAGAAGCTCCCTCCTGACCCATGTTTCATGGGATCTAATCTGAATTTTGCTTCGAAAATAAAAACCTAGGCTGCACCTGGCAAGATAACTTAGTATGTGAGAAGCAGGTTGGAGTGAAACTGCAATCAGTTTTCTATTACTTGCGGCTTCTCTGGCTCGCATCTGAAGATCATGCCAATGTTGTGGGGGCTTTGATTAACTCCCAAATGGATTATGGCAATGGACTCCTGCGGAGATCCCTCACAAACACCTGAATTGTCTCCAAAGGGTGCAAAACACAGCTGTGAGATTGATTTGCAAAGTCCCTAAATCCTCTCACATTTCTGCCCTGTGCCGATCCCTCCATTGGTTGCCGGTTAGAGACAGAATTAACTTTAAAATTCTGTTTGGTCTGTAAATGGCTAAATAATATGGCACGGTCATATCTGACTGAAAACCTGTTGAAATATCAACTGCCTCGCATGCTGCATTCTGTCGATAAACTCCTGTTGGTGGGCGTGCTTTCCCACTGTGTCTCCCGGGGAGCAGTTTATTGGCCGAGGCTATGGAATAGCCTTCCTCGGGAGCTGAAAAAAAGGACTCTCTAATTCAGTTTCGTAAGGCATTGAAAACTTTCCTTTTCAACTAATCTTCTATTTGATTGTGTCTGGAATGTGTACTCATCTTTAACAGTCTTGGGGCATACCTGCTCTCTTTTTGGTATCACCTGTCCCTAGATGTGACTAACTTCACTCAGTTTGAGTGCTACAAATGTTTCAAAATCAAATGAAAATCAAAGGAACAGCAGAGTTATGACTTCCGGACAATTTCAGATGGGGAAGCCAGCAGCATTAGGGGAAGGGTATGTGACGATTTGCAAGTTGTTGTTACTTCTCTCCAAGGGGGAGCCGTTTTCCATGAGGCTAGGCAGGTGCGACCGCTACCCAATAGTTGCCCTAGAGGTGGTGTAATGTGGGAGGACCTCATGGGGAGGGACTCCCCCTCTGAGGACGACGACAATCACCTAGTCACATTCTAACACTCCCTAGCTTGCCCCGCCATACCGAGCCATTTCATCGAGAGTAAGCCCATGTATTTTTCTAACACATAATGCATGGGATATTGCCAGAACAGAAAATACGAGACGAGGAAGAACACAGGAACCATGAAGCATAACCAACGCTTAAGTACTGCCACTAGGTGGCTCACCGGAGGCATGAGGAACGCCAAAGAGACATTATCTGCAGGTATTGACACTGCGCTGGGGCTGAGTCCCAGAAATAAAAAGGAAAGAGAAGAGGGACTTAAGGGAGTCCCATCATGGGAAAGATGGAAGCCTGCTGAAGCCCGGGAGTTACGAACTCAGAGTGAGGGCTGGAAGGAAGGCTGTGCAGGGGATGCCAGCGGCAGGCTGCGAGAGTCCTTTGTGGGACTGAGGGGAGAAGACTCAACTGTGAGACCGAAGGGAAGAAGTGGTGGCATGATTGCAAAATGACGTGGACAGTCGGGTCCCAGAGCAAAGCCAAGACCGTGAGGAGCTGAGGACCACAAAGGTGCCCTGGGACCGTCGAAGTGAACGAGAAGTGCAGTGGAAGCTGCTGACAAGGAACCCCATCTCAGGAAGGATCAGTGACATGCCACATCCCACGAGAAGGTAAAGGGAGGCACAGGAGACCCGGTAGGGCTACAGGGGAGACGGAGAGAGGGACAAAACATAATGTTCCTCTCCCCAGACATATGTAGCTTTAGGGCTATTGGGGAACTGTGCAAAGTGCATCAGAGAGGATCTCCCTCATCCCAGTACTAACAAAGTAGCTACTGGACACTGGAAGAGTTAACCACGCATCCAAGGAGAACGTCCTTCTTGCAGTGGCAGCAGAAAGCCCACTGACCATGAGGGAAAAGTCTGGGACCCTACCAAAAGTGAACCAAGCATCATAGGAGAACATCCTGGTCGCAGTGACAGCAATAAGCCCACTGGCCACCAGTGAAGGGTCTGGGACCCCAACAAAAAGGAACTGAGCATCCAAAGAGAACTTCCCCATTGCAGGGGTACCCATAAGCCCACTGACCACCAGAGAAAGGTCTGGGACCCCAATACAAGGAATTTGACAACCTGAGGTGAACCTCCTTGGCAGAGACGCAAAGATAAGTCCATTGATCAGCAAAGAAGGGTTTGGGACAGAGAGAGAGCAACAAAACATACAGCAAGTTGAAAGACACGAAAAATTACTTTTCAAATACCAGGAGATGGGAGTCATTCTACTGGAGAAGACACAACCCTTGGGACGTATTCAAAAGACGCCAGGGGAAGGGAGTCATTCCTACTAGTCTTATTGTGGATTGTACAGACCAGGAGATGGGAGTCATTCATTTGGTCCAGAACATGTAGTTATACAAAGATTGTCTGGAACTTTCAAGCCAGGGGAAGGGAGTCATTCCACCATGTAACCTTTTTGCAAGAGAACATTATTTTGAATAGCACCCCAAATACCAGAAGAAGGGTGTAATTCTCCCGGGGACGGAACTTTCTGTTGGATTATATTAGTCTTTAGTTCTAGTGTAAGGGAAAGAAGTAGGTTGTGACACAGGAGGGTGGATTTTGATTTTGACTGACATTCTGATGGATCCTTTATTATTCGTTTGAGGCAGGGAAAGCACTCTTTGATAATAGGGATAGTGAGGGTCCTTTTTTCATGAATAAAAGTCTATAACCACCACTATGCCACCTTTTGTGCCAGATTCTTTCTTTGACGCCCTTACAATCCACATAACAAACACATTTTCCTTTCTTCTCTTCTCTTTCTCTTCCTTAGTTAAAGGCTCTCTCAACGGACGTTTAGGTCACCAAACCACTTTGTCTGCTGCTACCACAGCCTTGAATCGCTCACTCCCTGTCCAAGTTCTGCCTTCCTGGAAACTCCTCCTACACACTGATTTTCTTTCACCGAATCTAACATCTATCTGCATTACTAATGAAATAGGATGCTCACAAACAGTGGATCTGTCAGTAACCAAAGCCAGGCGTCCTTGATATCCTCCCTTAAACCACTAAAAAAGTGAGTGGTACTCTTTTCCGGCCACTTTCTAAGACAAGAGCTCCAAATTGTGTAATGTATGTAACCAAGTCCTTACTCCCTTGCTTTAATTCTAGCAATTCACCATCTACACTTTGCAACAGCATATGCCGGGGAAACATTTTACACAGCTCATTTTTAAACATGACCAAATTCTGTAACTCATGACCCCCTCAAGCCACCAACGGAACTGACCAAGCAAAAGCATCTCCTACAAATATAATAGTATAAATGCCACCTTTGATGTGTCAGTTGCAAATGCCTCAGGTCTACAAAGAAAGTGTAACTCACATTGCATCAAGAAAGGCTTACATGTTCACTTATCCCCTCCAAAATGCTCAGGAGGAGCCAAGGGAGTAGCCAAATATGAAGGACCACAGCTACGAAACTGACGTGCTACTCTCCCCTCTCCTACATCCTTCCTAGAACACTCTCTCACAGATTACAAATATAACTCAGCAGGCCCTCTGTCCACACTAATTCTGAAAGCTGTTGCCTGATCTCCCGGGTTCTCTGATCCTGTTACCCGTAAACTAAGTTCTTCCAATTTGGAATTAAGAATCAAAGCATCTCTACAAGAGTATCTCTGAATATTAGGCTGTACCCCACCTAGATTGCATTAACTTAAATGGTATATATCCGCAATGGTCAACGAACGTGACTAGAGCCCCCAGTCACCAAAACACAATATATAAAACAAGTATGTGTCATTGACCACTCGCGCATACACCAAAATACTTATAACAAGTTTGTAATATCCTTTACACTTTAATAATTCTAACAGAACAGCTAGAAGTTGTCAATTTGTCTTTTTTAATGGTGGTATGCCGTTTCTTGTGTCTTACTGGATTCATGCTCCATGCGATGTTTGGAAAATTCCCTTGTCCAAACATCACATAGAGCGTGAATCTAATAAGGATCAAGAAACGCCCTGAAGAAAACCTCATGGTAGGGTCAAAACACTTGTTGGTACACTATCGGCATACCACCATTAAAAAAGACAAGTTGACAACTTCTAGCTTCTCTACGAGAGGCCTTTAACTCCGACCTCATTTCTCCCAACATTTTCTCCAACTCCCTCAGGATTGGCTCCCTGTTGGGTTCCATCCTAATCCAGGCAGGATTAAGATCATGGCCTGAATTTGTACAAGTATATTAGTGCATTGCAACAAAGTAAGATTGTTCATGAGAAGTATGCTGATATACGTCACCAATCTGCACCGAGATATGTGAAAGGAGAATCAGTCTGGCTGTCTACTAGTAATATATCTCTAAAGGGGAAGAATACGTTTAGTCATCGGTTTATTGGGCCTTTTGAAATTGACAGAGTCATCCCTCCCGTAACAGTAACATTAAAGTTACTGTCCAGTCTTCAGATACATCCGACTTTTCATGTAATTCTTTTGAAACCATGTCCCCAAGAACCTAGGCTTCAGGGAGTTACTGGTCTGGTATATATGGAGGGATAAGGGAATTAATATGAAGTACAAACAATTCTGGAATCTCATTTTCTTCAAGGGAGGCTACAATACTTAGTGGATTGGAAAGGATATGTGCCTGAGGAAAGATCTTGGGAGTGGGCAGAGGATGTTCATTCACCTTGATTGATTGCACATTTTCATCCTGGAAAGCTGGACCATGGGACAGGGTCGTACAGGGTGGGTACCGTCAGGATTGGGTTGAGAAATAGAAGACCAGTGCACAGTCTTGGAGCACTAAGCTCAGGAAAGGTGTGAAAAACCTTAAGGTGTCTCAATTCCTAGTCCCCGGGGATCTGTCATCCAGGCGGCCAGGACACGACCATCGCTATTGGATCCAGTTCCTGTGGGGTGGACCAGTGCGGGAGGATCACCTAGATGGGGTTCTCCGGGGAGTGGAAGAGGGTCCCCGAAGGGTGAGACGCGGTATCCCCTTCCTTATGACACATGCAGATTTTTATAATGAGCTCAGTTCCCAACTCATAAGTCTGAAATCACCAAATACAACAACATTTCTAGTCGGTGACTTTAACTATTGGAGAAGGAATGTGGCTGATAAAGAAGCCATCTCACTTGAGAACACTCTAAAAAATCTTGATTACTTAGTGATCAATAATGAACCTACAACCCCACAAGGTAACCAATTAGACTGTGCCTTAACTCAAAACTTGCAGATCCAGAAAATGATTACAGAACCATGTATATGGAGCGATCATTTTTTGGTTTCCTTCGAGGTAATATTGAAAAACACCAAACAGCAACATAACCCTCACATTAAAGTACAGAGCAGAAACTTTAAAAACATAGGGGCAGTACAATTAAAACCCTGCATCTCCAGAATCCTGAAATCCTTTCAAGATCAAGATAGCTGTGAAATGATGCTAAATAAATACCTTTCACAGATTCAAGACTTGGTGGAACAAGAAGCTCCAATGAAAACTAAAACAGCTAGAAAAAATAGCAAGCACCAGAAGTGGTTCAGTGAAGAGTTAAACAAAGAGAAAATAAAAAAAAGAGTGCGAGAAAGAAAATGTCACCAAAATCGGTCTAAGGAAAATAAAGACAACTGGAGACAAGCCAATAATAACTACAAGGAAAGTATAAGAGAAGCCCTGAAGCACTCCCTTGTGCACCCTCTTCTTAAGAAACCCTCTGCTGACCCCTCCTGCCCGGCTAACTATCGCCCAATCTCCATCACTCCCTTCCTGGGCAAGCTCCTGGAGAAACTGGCCATCTCCCATCTTAATCTCCACACCGAATCTGTTGGTTGTCTTCATGACCATCAGTCTGGCTTCAGGACTGCCAGAAGCACGGAAACTGCTCTCCTGAACATCCATGAAGACCTTCTCTCCAACCTTGACTCCAGCACCCTGTGTGTCCTTATCGTGCTTGATCTCTCTTCTGCCTTTGACACTGTCAACCACGCCATCCTGCTCAAACGTCTCCGTGAGAACATGGGTATCACTGGACAGGCTCTGGCGTGTCTGACTTCTTTCCTCTCCGACCGACCCTCCCAGGTCCAACTTGGGTCCTTCCTCTCACATATCTTTTTCTCTATCTGTGGCGTCGCCCAGGGTTCTAACCTCTCTCCTTGGCTGTTCAACCAATACCTGGCACTCTTTGCCCACCGCATCGCTGCTCTCTGCCCCAATTTTCAGTGCTATGCGCATGATACCCAGCTCATTTTCAGGCAACCTTCGGCCTCCTCCTCTCCTTCCCTCATCTCTGACTGTCTGTCTGCTATCCAGGAGTGGTGTGCCGCCAATGACCTCTGCCTTAATGCCAGTAAGACCGAGATTCTACTCATCGGAACCCCCTCTCCCTCCTTCCCTTCAGCTCTCTGGCCGGCCTCCCTTGGCCCTCTTCCTGTTCCCACCTGCAAGGCTAAAAACCTAAGGGTCATCTTCAACTCCACACTCTCCTTCTCTCCTCACATCTCCGACGTCTCTTAGAAGTCACACTACCAGCTGCACCTCCTCAGAGGTATTCTTCCTCTCCTCTCCTTCCCCCAGAAGCTCACCATCTCCAGAGCCCTGGTTCTCTCTAAGCTGGACTATTGCAACAGCCTCTATCTAAATCTGCCTGCCTCTACTCTCCATACTCTGCAACTTATCCAAAACAGGACTGCGAGACTTGCCCTTGGCCTCAAGCCCAGGGATCGTATCTCTCCAGGACTGAAATCTCTGCACTGGCTCCCAGTGCCTGTAAGGATTAAGTTCAAAACCCTCTGCATTATCCTCAAGGCCTTCTGGGGCCTAGGACCGCATTACCTTCAACTCTCTCTTCCTAAATACCTTCCTTCTCGGGCTCTTCGCTCATCTGCCTCCAACTCCCTCAGGGTTAGCCGCTTCTCCAAGCAACGATTTGGTGGTTGATCTCTCTCCTCGGCTGGGGCCTCCCTCTGGAACAGCCTTCCTGCCTCCCTGAAACTTGAGGAGAACCATCTCCGGTTCCGGAAACACCTCAAAACCCTCCTCTTTGCTTCTGCTTTCTCTGCCTCTCTCCCCTGCTGAAATTCCCTGCCGATTCTGCACTGGTTACCTGGCCAACCTTTCTGATCTTGGGGCCAGGTCCCGCCATTTGCTCACCTGCCCTGCCTCCCTGGCAACCACCTTCCCTTGGGGACTGGTTCTGTATCCCATCAGTCCCCTTACCAGCACTTATGTCTGCCCTTACCTTGCACTTGCCACCTTCAGGCCGTTTTATTTATCGTATTTATTCTTCTTTCCCATGTACTGCACTTTTCCCCTTTCCCTTCCCCTGGCACTCTTCCTTTTCTCCCTACCCTTGCACTTGCGCGATCTGAATGACAGAAGCAAAGGCTAATCATTATAATAATGAAATAGCAGTAGCATCAAATGCCACAAGTAAAATATTCAAGATAATAAAAAGTATTGAAAAACCAAAAGGTCCTCACTTCGCCCTTCTCCCCATCTAAGGAACACTGCGATGTAGTCCAAAATGCTTTCGCAGCAAAAACGCAAAAGGCAAGAAATAATATAGTTAAGGCTTCAGAAAAGACAGGAGAAGCCACACCAGAGAAAGACTGTCCCAATTTGGGAGTCATAGATACATTTAACTTTGTATCAGTTTCGGAAACTGAATTGCTGGGGGTACTGAATCAAATGAAACCAACATCATGTGCTGAAAACATACTTCCTTCAAAAGTCATATTAGAAAACAAGGAAATATTTGCACCAGTCTTGGTCAAAATAATTAATGCATCATTTAAAGAAGGATCAGTGCCTAAGGAAATCAAGAAAGTTACAATCACACCTTTGGTTAAAAAGGCAGGTCTTGACCCCAAGGACCCAGGTAATCTTCATCCAATCACTAATTTCATCCTTAAGATATTAGATACAATAGCGACAAATCAATTACAGAAACACATAGAAGATCAGGTATCACTTCATCAATAACAATCAAGCTTCAGGGCCATCCATAGTACGGAAACAGCCATGTTGGATCTGCAAAGCCATATGCTCGAGCTAGTTGACAGAGGCAAAACAGGGATGCTGATGTTGCTTGACCTTAGCGCTGCCTTCGATCTGGTAGATCACCAGCTCCTAGTGAAAGCGCTAAAAAGAATGGCTGGGTGCTCCCCGGTTGCACTGGACTGGCTCACATCTTTTCTCATGGAGCGCCAAGCCAGAGTGCACTGGGGGGAAACATTTTCCGAGGCCATTTCAATCATCTTCGGTATACCTCAGGGAGCAAGTTTGTCTCAGTTGCTTTTTAATATATACATGAGAAGCCTCTGTGACCTGTTGGATGACGTCGGCGTATTTTTAACAAATTACTCCGACGATACGCAACTCGTAATTGAATTGGAAGGAGAATACACCAGGGATTGTGCGAAAATAGCTGAAGTGTACCTCATAATAGACCTATGGATGCAGCAAAACTGGATGTGTTTAAACAATGCGAAAACAGAGCTCATGATCTTCGGAACCAGCTCAGCCAGAGCCAAATTAGGAGAGGAGTACAAAATCTTCTCTATTAAAGAGGCTAAAATTCAGGTCTCAAGCAAGGTTAAGACACTGGGGATGATGGTAGATGCCCTGGTGAGCTCAGAAGCTCAGGTTAATTATTTGCATAAAAACAATGCATACTACCTACGTCTCAGGAAATAAATTAGACCTATCTGAATGAGGATAATACTGCAACCATTGCCAGAGCAATAGTACTGTCTAGATTACATTATGGGAATGCATTTTTATTAGGAGCAACTAAAAAAGATCTTGCCAGGTATCAACTCATGGGAATCGACACAGTACGTATAGTGAAGAGAATAAAAAACAGGGATCATATAACAGAGGCAAGAACATCTCTGCATTGGCTAAGAGTCGAGGATAGAGTGAATTTTAAGTCAATGACCATCATTCACAGGTGCATTTTTGGAGATGCCCCTTTCTACTTCCAGAAGCAATTTGAAAGATACACTCCCTTGAGACATTTACGCTCAGCGGACAAAGGATTGCTTAATGTGCCAAGCTATAATCTTAAGGCAGGTATCGGCAGATCCTTCTCAGTACTTGTTGCGCAACAGTGGAACAAATTACCATCCACCCTGCAGCTGGAAAAGAATTATCAAACGTTCAGGAAATAAAGAGCCCATTGGGATTATTTTGGGTGTCCCAGGTGTGTCAGTATATGTTCTATGTTATCAGCACCCTGATGCCTGTGGGCTGCCGGCACTATATAAGCACACATAACATAACATAACAACTTTTTGCTCATTCTACACAGTAGGATATTTAGAAACTCTAGCCCCCCTTTTTTGACACAAACACTTTCTCACCCTGTGAACGAAAATGGACTAACACCAGAGCCGTTAACCTAACATGTCTCAACACACGAGTCAGGCAGAGTCAGACAATTGCCGATAACTACACACACCTGACTACCTTCTCTCTTCCCCACAGAGATAAAGGCAGAGCAGGAGAGCACACTCTGGGCAAGGCCAAACACACGAGGAAGCAGCTATTATGGGACGGTAGTTCACACAGAGGAGAAAGGTGGTGAAATCCGAAAGGATGACAAGGAGGAAAGTGCCCTTGCCCTTTTCAACCCAAACCTGGAAAAACTCTGAAAAAGGAAACCTAAGACCAATAATCACAGCTAGCGATTGGTGTGACGGTATATGGGACCCTCTCACACTGATAGCCAGGGTGGGGAGACGCGGTTTTCATCGTGGTACCGTCCTTGACTCCAGCGGCAAAAGACACTCCAACAAATTCAGCACAGTCGGTTAGTTGGAGGAATTGATGGCGGACCAGACTGTGTTAGACTCAAGGTTGCAGTGGCAACATTATACATGAAGCAAGAAGATTAATAGACAGAGGTCTTTTTGTGAACAAACTTGGTACCAGAGATAGAGTGGTCCGGCTCCACGTGGGTGCTCATTCGGAGGTCTCTGGTTGGCACCCCTTTCCTGAAGAAAGAGAACGTAATGGACTGAGATTGTTGAAACTACAAGTACTGAGAGGCCCTAGGGGAGGCCAGCGTGAGGTGTCAAGGCGGTCATACAAAGGTCAAGCCAAACCCCTTGTACAATCGAAAGTCTTTGACACGTTACATACATTTTTGACGAATGTGAAAGTGTGAACCCGACTGAAAGAATTGTGAAACTGGCGTTTGCTCCCCGCTAAGGGGAACGCTGTGTGAACTGTGATATTGTGGAGCACGCATTTGCCATAGAATAACAGAGTGACCCAGCGAGACGTGATCGCCCTTTGGAATTCTCTGTCTGAACTAGCAAGTGCTTTAGGAGACCGGTAAAGGAAGGTCTGAGCCCAGATGAGAGGTACCCAAGTAAACTGGAGAAAGTAAACTAGCTGGTTGTTTAAAAAGACATTGAGACTTTTGAATATTACAAATGATGATATTTTGAATGAAAGGCGGTACTGAACCCGACTGAGGGATGTCAAGAGAAAAGCTAAAGGAAGTGAATCCCATATTGTGGAAAAACTAAGTGAACTGCATTGTGGTAACAAGCGTGAACCCGACTGAGGGATGTCCACAGTGAGGACTAATGCTGAAGAAGGATCGGAGCCTGGCTGTGGGGGATCCTAGGGTGAAGAGTAATCACCCGAAGTGTAGATAACAGGAGGAACCTTTTGTTTGTTTGTTGTTTTGGCATATCAGGCCCTCTGAAGAAAGAGACTTGCATGAGAAGAGACCGGGGCACAGAAGGCACTGATATTGAGGAAAGGAACTGTAACCTTGTGCCGGAGAAGCCCAGGAATGTGCTGTGCTCAAGAGTCCCGGCTTGTCCCTTGCTAAAAACACAGGGAAGGGAGACCCTGGCCATAACATCCTAACTTATCATTTTGTTAACACTTCTTTCTTTTCTTGTGAACATTATCCCACACTATTTTGTAGCATGGCAGTAGGGTTTGGCAATAGTTTATTTTAGTATAGGTCCTTTTTATTTGACTAGACTCTACTAGGACAGTATTAATATTATTTGATGGTCGTAGCTTGCTCCCATCTTAGATTTAGGTTAGGCGTTTATCACACCCATCTTGCAGTTTAATAAACACCCTTGAACTGTCATCACTTGTGTCTATCTTACTTTGATACCACACCTTCCTTACAAAGGGCAGAGGAGTGTGTTGGGCTGAGTTGGGTTATGGATGTGATGAGAATCACGGTACCTTGTATATTCCTTAATTAAAGATCTATAGGAGAATGGGTCAGTCCCATTCCAAGATGGTGAAGGCTAACTCAGGAGTGATTGATGGAAAGGCAGTTTGAGGGAACTTGTGTCATGATGCCTACCCCCGGAGCACCAGGCCAGGCCCAGCACCCCCGGGAGCAGGCATCATGCCCCCGGGTAAAAGCCCAGCGGCCCCTTATAGGGGCTCTTTGGACTCTGTCCTGGCGCCGTTGGCGCCAGGCTCATGTTGGACATCAGTCCTGGCGCCATAGGCGCCAGGCTCATAAAAGAAGGTGTTTTGTGCACTTACCTGATGCAGACCATGCTGCAAGACTCAGGCCTCCCTGAGACCTGAAAGGGACTATTTTTTTATTGGGACTATTTTGCCACTCGGGAGTGGCCAGGGAAGGATACTTACCTGGAACTACTTTGGGGCTATTTAAGCCACGCCCAGACAGTAGCTCACGCTTCGCGTTGTTCTGCATCCAAGCAGCTGAACGCTCACTGTGTCTGCTCCTGCATCTGGTCTCCAGCCACGCCCGCCTCGATCCTGGAACACCTGTAAGGAAAGAAGAGAAGAGAAAGGTGAAAACCAAGAATTTTATCAAACTTCTTACCTGCATCCGGAACCTTCACGCCAGCGTTCCTGAGAAAAGACTTTCATTTAAAAGCACCGCGTTGCTCGCCGCAGCGCAGCGCTTCACTCACCTGTCCTCGGGAGTTCTTCTGGCTCCACCCCGACTGTCTGCACCGGTCGCCACATCTCTGCGCCTAGGGGAGAGAAGAAGAGACAAAAGGTGAGCAGAAGGAACATATGAGGAAAGCCTAATTTTCCGCCATAACACTTACCGGTCTTCTGTTGGTGGACCATTCCTCATTTCGGGTCGGCGCCGCTTCGTTGGCAGGTACCGCACCCCGGCCCCTATGGGGAAAGGACAAAAGACATTACTGGGGGAATATAAAGACATTAAGAGGGATCGCCCCCATCGCTAACTCACCTGAGTTTACCATCGGCAATTCAATCCCTCAACGCATCGCCTTCATTCTGCACCTGAAATAAAGGACAGATCACAGGTTAGGAAGGCAACAGAAAAGGAGGCTCAACACTTGAACTTTTGTAATCTTCATACTTACGGCGTTCCGCTCGGAAAAGTCAAGTGGATTTTGCCAGCGCCATTCTGAAAACCAGTGAAGTAACTGGACAAACACGCGCCCCTGCACCAGAAGCAGGATGGAGAGTTCATCCTTTCAAACCATAAGGTGAGCTTCAACCGGGGATTTCGGAGGAAGTTAGAGAAGAACGAAGGGGGGAAGGGGAGAGCAAGAACACTATTCTGCAGACTGTTAATCCCCTTTCTCATCTGCAGAAGGATATTCCTACGGGCCAGACAAGCAAGATTTGAGGGTCCTGTTCAGTTGGTGTTCCGAGTTCTGCGCATCACGCTCGAAGAGGCCACAGCAACCCAGACTAGACCAGCACCTCCGTGGGAGTCAGGTGAGCGTTACAGAACGCGAAGCCTTCCTACAAATTCCCACCCAAGCGCTATGGAAACTTCTGAGACTGATCAGTTGGCCCAACTACTGGGGGAATTACGGGCCGAAATACATGCCGCTCGTCAAGAGACTAATGCTCTCAGGAGGGAAGTGATTGTATCAAAGGAAAGAACTGATGACCTGGCTAGACAGTTTTTGCAAGATCAAGCTGGACAAACTCCTCTACCCGGTTCCGGGGGGAACCCCGCTCCTGTGGTTCCCAGTAACCCTGTGCAGATTAATCTACCTGGAAACATGTCGCTGGCCCCACCCGAACGCTTTGCTGGGGACCCCAAACGATTCACCGTATTCATGAATCAGTGTCGTTTGCACTTCGTATGCAGACCTGGGGCCTTCCCTAATGACCAGACCAAGGTAGCCTTTGTATTGTCATATCTCAGCGGCTCTGCTGCCGATTGGTCAGTTCCACTGGTTACTCAAGATGACCCGATTCTCCGTGATTTTCAAGGATTTCAAGCAAGCATGGAAAGGTTATTTGCTCGACACTCTCAGGGGTAGGCTCTGGATGAGGAACTCCTATCCCTGCGACAGGGCAATCAGGACCTCCTATCCTACATTGCAACCTTTGATAGACTAATTGTGGAAACTGGGTGGCCAGAGGATAAAAGAATCACGTTATTTTATCGAGGTCTACGCGGAGAACTTAAAGATGTCCTGGCCCAAGTTGTAAATCCGCCCCAAGAATGCACAGAATATATAGACTTAGTGGTCCAATTGGATCACAGACTTCAAAACAGAAAAGCAGATCGGTCCAAGTTTGAGACCCGGGTGTTGGTCAAGACCCACGCTAACCCCAAGGGTGCTGATGTCTCTGAGCCTATGCAAATCGGAGGGGTTAAAGGACCTTTAACTCAAAAAGAACTTGAAAGAAGACGGCAGATGCAATTATGTCTTTATTGTGGGTCCTCTGGACACTTTCTATGAGATTGCCCGGCAAAACCGCCCAAGAAGTTGGTAGGAGCCGCTGATAAAAACCCTGAAGACTCTGTTTCAGGAAACGACCACGCAAACTAACTCTCAGACCTCGCATTTCATTGTGCCAATGGTCCTCGTAGATCCGGAACAGCCTAAGCGGTTGCATGCAATAAAGGCATACATCGATAGTGGGGCTATAGGAAATTATGTGGATCGTGAATTGGTCTCTAGGACTAACCTCCCTCTGCGTCCTAAAACCAGCAAAGATGTCATCACCACAGTCGATGGAACCGAAATTGCCTCTGGACCGGTAACACATTCCACTGCTGAGGTGACACTTATAGGTCCGGACGACCATCGGGAGGCAGTTGTGTTTGATGTAATCAAGGCTCCACAGTTTCAAGTTATTCTCGGAATTCCTTGGTTAGAGACACATAATCCTCGAATTGATTGGCGAGCGAAGATAATAACCTTCCCAGATTGTGCACAAACCTGCTACCCACAAAATCTGAAGATTAGTCTAGCGTCTGTAACCTCTGTCTCCATGCAACTACCTCCAGAATACCAAGACTTTCAGGACGTCTTCCAAAAGGAACAGGCCAACACATTACCTCCCCACAGATCGTACGATTGCCAAATCGATCTGGTGCCCGGTGCACAACCCCCTTATAGCAGGATTTATGCCCTTACTGAACCTGAGAATCTGCATTTGAGACAATATTTAGATCAATACCTAGCCAATGGTTTCATTCGCCCGTCAAAGTCTCTGGCATCCTCGGCTTTGTTCTTCGTGCCCAAAAAAGAAGGCGACCTTAGAACTTGTATCGACTACCGCGCATTGAACCAGATAACTGTTAAAAACCATTACCCTCTGCCTCTAATCCCTGAACTCCTTGACCAGGTGAAGGACGCTTGCGTATACACCAAGTTAGATCTCCGGGGGGCTTAACATCTGGTGCGAGTAAAAGAAGACGACGAATGGAAAACGGCCTTCCGTACAAAATATGGATTATTCGAATACCAGGTGATGCCTTTCAGGTTGTGCAACGCGCCTGCTGCCTTCCAATTCTTCATGAACGATGTCCTTCGGGAACTCATCGATGTTTGTGTTGTCGTATATATCGATGACATTCCTGTGTACTCCTCTTCGGAATCTGATCACAGAAAGCATGTCAGGGCCGTCCTTGAGAAATTGCACCAGCACAAACTGTTTGCAAAGCTGGAAAAGTGCGTTTTCCATACCACCGAGGTTGAGTTTCTTGGATTCATCCTGACACCAAAAGGGGTCCGAATGGACTCACGAAAAGTGGATGCCATCCTCAAATGGCCATCACCTAGTTCGGTGAAAGGTGTCCAAAGCATGCTTGGTTTTGCTAATTTTTATCGCAGATTTATCCCGGAATTTTCACGTGTGGTACAACCCATCACTGCACTCTTGCGAAAAAATAAACGCTTCGAATGGACCAAGGAAGCCGAACAGGCCTTTCAGGAATTGAAAGCTAAATTCACGTCCGCACCTATTTTGAAGCACCCGCGTCCCGATCTCCCATATATAGTCGAAATCGACGCGTCCAGCTTAGCCATGGGAGCTGTCCTGTCTCAGAGAGACCCTGAAACCAACCAACTGCACCCCGTAGCATTTTGGTCCAGAAAGTTCTCGCCGCCTGAGGTAAATTATGCAATCACCGACAAGGAATTATTAGCCATTAAGTCCGCCTTTAAGGCATGGCGGCATTATCTTCTTGGCGCCAGGCATACCATCACCGTGATCACTGATCACCGAAACGTACAATATTTAAAAACTGCCAAGGCTCAATCGTCACATCAGCTCCGATGGGCTTTGTTCTTTGCTGAGTTCGATTTTGTAATCACTTACCGCCCCGGCTGTAAGAATGGCAAAGCCGACGCGCTATCCCGAATAGGAATGGGAAAAATAGAGACAAACTCAGAACCTGTGCCGATAATTCCCGAACAAAGAATTTTGGGGATAACCTCTTTACAAACCCTTGAAGACATTCAAGCACGGATAAAACAACTCCTGGACTCTACAGCCTTGCAGGATTGGATCCAAAGGGGGTCTTACTTTTCGGTCAACGATGGCCTACCTTACTTCCAAGGACGCTTATTTCTGCCAGAAAAGGAATGGCAAGAACTGGTTATTTCCCTTCATCATGATTCCCTGATGGAAGGACATCCTGGCATTGCCAAAACTGAGGAACAAAT
Source organism: Ambystoma mexicanum (assembly GCF_040938575.1). Lineage (NCBI taxonomy): Eukaryota > Metazoa > Chordata > Amphibia > Caudata > Ambystomatidae > Ambystoma > Ambystoma mexicanum. The sequence goes on along the minus strand of NC_090932.1, from coordinate 1,176,314,536 downwards.
TCAATGACAATTCTGGTGGCCTTCCTGGCGAAAGGATATTAAATCTTTCGTGATGTCCTGTGGATTTTGCGCCCAAAACAAAGGCCAAAAGACAAAACCCGCCGGTTTTCTTCAGCCTTTAGACATTCCACCAGCACCTTGGCACACCTTGTCACTAGATTTTATCACGGACCTGCCCCCTTGTAATGGATACAATACTATTCTGGTTGTGGTGGATTTATTTTCCAAGATGGCCCATTTTATTCCGTTGAAAGGATTACCTTCAGCTTCTGTCCTAGCCAAGGAATTCCTCGAAAATATTATCCGTTTGCATGGATTCCCGTCCATACTAGTCTCCGACCGGGGAAGCCAGTTTATTTCTCATTTTTGGAGAAAGTGTTGTCAACTGGCACAAATCGACGTATGACTCTCAACCAGCCACCACCCACAGACCGATGGTCAGACGGAGAGAACGAACCAGACCCTTGAACAATACCTACGATGTATGTTGCACCAATCGGAGGGTAATTGGAAGGATATTTTATGGGTGGCCGAATATGCATACAATAACTCGGTACACTCTGGAACTGGACAAAGCCCCTTTTATACCCTATATGGACATCACCCTCGTACTTCAGACCTGGACTCACCTCTGAGCCTTGAAATGCCCGCAGTGGACCATTTGCATTCCACGATAACTCAAGCCTTCAAGGATGCAACTGCACATTTGCAACAAGCGAAAGGGAAATACAAAAAGAATGCGGATCTGCATCGGAGTGAGGCGCCTCCATACCAAATAGGGGATCAAGTATGGTTGGCTACCAAACACTCATTGCTCAAGGGACTTCAAACTTTTAATCCAAGGTATTTGGGCCCTTACTCGATCAAAGCTATAATTAACCCAGTGGCAGTCAAGCTCGATCTGCCAGCTAACATGCGGATTCACCCCGTTTTTCATGTGTCACTTTTGAAACCAGTGCAACAAGGAACCAGATTAATAAAGCCACCAGAACCAATCCAGATAGATGGGGAGCCTGAATTCGAGGTGAAGAACATTTTGGATTCTAAAATCTCAAAATCAAAACTTTTCTATCTAATTGATTGGAAAGGGTATGGGCCTCAGGAAAGGTCTTGGGAACCCAGCGACCACGTACATGCACCTCGGCTGGTAAAAAGGTTCCATCGGAATTTCCCAAACAAACCGAAACCTCCAGAGGGAACGACCTTGGGAGGGGCCTTGGGGGGGAGGGGGGGGGAGTGCTGTCATGATGCCTACCCCCGGAGCACCAGGCCAGGCCCAGCACCCCCGGGAGCAGGCATCATGCCCCTGGGTAAAAGCCCAGCGGCCCCTTATAGGGGCTCTTTGGACTCTGTCCTGGCGCCGTTGGCGCCAGGCTCATGTTGGACATCAGTCCTGGCGCTATAGGCGCCAGGCTCATAAAGGAAGGTGTTTTGTGCACTTACCTGATGCAGACCATGCTGCAAGACTCAGGCCTCCCTGAGACCTGAAAGGGACTATTTTTTCATTGGGACTATTTTGCCACTCGGACGTGGCCAGGGAAGGATACTTAACTGGAACTACTTTGGGGGCTATTTAAGCCACGCCCAGACAGCAGCTCACGCTTCGCGTTGTTCTGCATCCAAGCAGCTGAACGCTCACCGTGTCTGCTCCTGCATCTGGTCTCCAGCCGCGCCCGCCTCGATCCTGGAACACCTGTAAGGAAAGAAGAGAAGAGAAAGGTGAAAACCAAGAATTTTATCAAACTTCTTACCTGCATCCGGAACCTTCACGCCAGCGTTCCTGAGAAAAGACTTTCATTTAAAAGCACCGCGTTGCTCGCTGTAGCGCCGCGCTTCACTCACCTGTCCTCGGAAGTTCTTCTAGCTCCACCGCGACTGTCTGCACCGGTCGCCACATCTCTGCGCCTAGGGGAGAGAAGAAGAGACAAAAGGTGAGCAGAAGGAACATTTGAGGAAAGCCTAATTTTCCGCCATAACACTTACCGGTCTTCTGTTGGTGGACCATTCCTCATTTCGGGTCGGCGCCGCTTCGTTGGCAGGTACCGCACCCCGGCCCCTATGGGGAAAGGACAAAAGACATTTCTGGGGGAATATAAAGACATTAAGAGGGATCGCCCCCATCGCTAACTCACCTGAGTTTACCATCGGCAATTCAATCCCTCAACGCATCGCCTTCATTCTGAACCTGAAATAAAGGACAGATCACAGGTTAGGAAGGCAACAGAAAAGGAGGCTCAACGCTTGAACTTTTGTAATCTTCATACTTACGGCATTCCGCTCGGAAAAGTCAAGTGGATTTTGCCAGCGCCATTCTGAAAACCAGTGAAGTAACTGGACAAACACGCGCCCCTGCACCAGAAGCAGGATGGAGAGTTCATCCTTTCAAACCATAAGGTGAGCTTCAACCGGGGATTTCGGAGGAAGTTAGAGAAGAACGAAGGGGGGAAGGGGGGAGCAAGCACACTATTCTGCAGACTGTTAATCCCCTTTCTCATCTGCAGAAGGATATTCCTACGGGCCAGACAAGCAAGATTTGAGGGTCCTGTTCAGTCGGTGTTCCGAGTTCTGCGCATCACGCTCGAAGAGGCCACAGCAACCCAGACTAGACCAGCGCCTCCGTGGGAGTCAGGTGAGCGTTACAACTTGGAATGTTCACCAGTGTTGTTAACTGCCTTTCATCCTGTAATTTTCCTGTGATTTGACAAGGAAAGTTACAGCAACTGAAGCTCCAAGAATAAACTGAGTTAAGAAGAAGAAGCTTATGACAGAAACGATAAGTGACTTGATTTTAAAAAGAGTACAGTAGAAGTCAGTGCTTCTGAAATTAATTTTTATAAGAGAAAACACTGCCGTTATTTGCATGTAAATAGTTCTTTATGTTTTTACATAACAGTATCAAGAATTCAGTAAGGTTTGGAGAAGATGTTAAAGAAAAGGTTTTTTAAAACTTGCTTAGACTAACTCTATGACGTTTTCCCAAAAGGTTGTATTTCCATGGGTGAACGTTTATTAATCTGTGTGATCACAATAGGGTGAACGTTACAGAGCAAAGGGCATGCATCACAGGTTCAATCAAAGAACCCAGCAGTATAGGTGGTGTGTGACATCAACAGAAGAGGTTCTCCTCTAACTATCGCGTCTTAGGCAACGGAGCAACAAGTGACCTTGGTGAAGAAATGAATAGCACTTTGAAGTTATTTGGAGTCTGGTGAGCGCAGGGAGTGTATGAAGTTGTTTTGAGTTTCCACAAGCTTGGCTAGTGCTGTGAGGTTTTTAAGATTTTTGTAAGCGTGTGTAGTGCGTGATGTTAGTTGAGTTTACATTCGCATGGAGACAAGCAAGAGGAACTAAGCACTAGCAAAAAAAAAGGTTTACTAAGGAAGACATGTTAAAACTAGCTATTTTCCCTAAGAGGGAAAATAAGTTGTGAATTAAATTCAAGGAATCTATGAAAGTAAAGCAAGGAAGACAATCCGAAAACACAGTTCTATTCAAAAGTAAAATTAAAGAATATTTTTGAACCTGCCTTCCAGCTCTGAGAGGAGGCAACCAGGTGAAGAGAGGGGTTGAAATTGGCAACATTAAATCTAGCTCAAAGACATATTTACAAGCAGGCTAATTGGGTTTCTGTGCTTATTATAGATTCAGCTGAGACCAGAGTTCCCATAACCAGAAAGCTGAGACAGAGTGTTAGAGCTGAGATCTGCATGTTTGTTTTGTTGTCCCATTCCCCTATCCCCCTAGGGGTGCCTACTGTGAGACAGGCATGGTATCAAGAGAGAGACAGCCTAACTAGCCCTAACACTAAAGGGATGGTTCCCTTAACTGATGTTTCTAATGACCGTCGAAGTCTAGAAGTCCAAATTAGAAATCCGTCTGTGTCTAAACCTATGCTTGCCGTCACTCTTTGACAGAAAGGTGTTTAGGAAGTCTTTCAAAAGCAAAAAGTGGTGGTAAAACAAAAATCTGGGCATTTACCTTTTGAGCTTGAATTAGCTATTTGCTTTGCTTGTAAAGTTATATTTCAGCTCAGTATTAGACATGTTTTAATTTTTATGTTTTCAGTCAATTCGATATGCAATAAGCGTGGTTTAGCACAATTGTAAATTTTCATTCAGATTCAGTATTCAATATGCATATTTTAACACTGTTTTAAACTTTTCATACGTTCGGTATTCAATATAACTCATCTTAGTTTGAAGCTTTCATTCACACAGCACTTCATTATTGGTGCAGAGCCCCGGCTTCTGAGTGGCTTTCCCCAACACTCACCGGTCTGCGGCGTCTTGCTCTGGCGGCTCTTGCTGCCCCCTTTTTCTTCTCAGGCTGGTGCTCCAACCTTTGCTCCGACCTCTGCAAGCCCTGCTTGCATGCTGGTTGGAATTCTGCATATGCAGCGTCCTCTCTCTTCTCTCTCTCTCTTGTTTGTTTGCTGCCTCAGCTGCTCAATCTCCAACACAAAGGCTCCCACACCTCGGGGATGTCAGCCAGCGCCCTGGCTCCACTTCAGGTCTCACAACAGCTGCCTCCTCATGGAAAGTTATATGTGGGGAAATGAGGGGAGAGGTCTTGCAATAACGCATAAAGGTTGGTAGAGGGTTAGGTTGGTCATAAATAGGGAAAGGGGGATACCGTGTCTCACCTATGGGCACCCCACTCCTAATCTCAGAGGACACTCCACACCCAGGGTCGGGATCCAAAAGCGATGGCCTTTCCCTGTCCACCTGAGAAGAGGATCCAGGGGGTTTAGGCGTGAGGATACCCTCAGGTTTCTCACATGCCTTTCCCCAATGCGGATTGGACCGGGGTGCTTCACATGGAAACCGGGAGAGGATGTTTATATTACCGTGCTCTCGGCCCCTCCGGTGTTCCACTGTGAAGCAGCAAGGTTGACGGGCCAATAAACCCCACATATCCCTTAGGTTGGATTCTTCTCTCTGGGATATCAGGTCCACTCTTAAGAAACTAATACTTTTCTCCCCACTAGTTCTCTTTTCAGACATTAGAGGCTCTAGTTTCGTTAGGTGGGGAAACCTAACTGGAAGAGTTTTCAGTTTGACTTGTGCCACCTGTTAAACCCATTGATCGAATTGGGGTAAATCAGTTCCCAGGACTAACTGGGTCAGTAAATTGGAAATCACTGCTAATGTTAGGTTTATTTTTCTTCCTAAGATGGTAATGGTGATCTGGGTTAATGGATGATTTTCCATATGGCCATGTACACAGGTCCCCCTTTCTTTTCCTCCTTCTTTCCATCTCTGGGGAAGAACCCCTGTTCTTATGGCACTGTTCTTTCTTTGCGTATGAAATTTTGCCCAGACAATTTTTCTCTCTAAAGTGACAGGTTTTATCTCCAGAGATATAAAAGACATGGGGTTCTCTCTGATTCTTATAATTCTTCTCCTTTCTTCCAGACTTCTTTAAACTCTTGTCCCCCTCTAACATCATATCCTGAGATTAGGTGTATAAAATGGTATTATAAGATGACTCAATTCTTTCTTCCTTATTCTCTTTATTCTGGCCGGGTTCTCGTAATGATTGTGTGGTGGGGAGATTGATTATGTGTAATGGACAATATCTCGTGACATGCCCAGATCCTTCACAGGAGAATCAATTCTGGTCTCCGATTCGAGAAAGGGGTAAGGAAGATGGAAGGTTTCCATCCCCAGCTTCTATGAGATTGTCTGAACCTAATTTCCCTAAGGTCTCCAACTCTTGACACTTAAGAGGCATTTGGAGGTCCAAAGGACATGATTTATTTAGGTGACTAACTTCTCTGCATGAATAACAGAAGCTTCCAACATCTAGTGATGCTGGAGCAGAAGCAAGACTCTCACTCCCTCTCTGCATACTGTTTACCTTGATATCATGGGTTTCTAGATCTTCTGCGGAGTGGATACTTCTGATAGAGTATCTTTCCTAAGGGAGGATCATCTTTTCTTTTCTAAAAGGCTGGAAAAAAGATTCTCACTTCCCTCTTTTCCAGATGTCTTATCATGGTACCTTTCTCTCAAAGGCTTATGGGCAAGAGGTTCCCATAGATTTTCAGACCTCAAACTAACCACCAATTGGCCCTGTTCATTCTCATTGGGATTTTCAGAGCAATATAAAAGAACAAACTTCAATTAATCTCCATAGGAGAGTAGAGGTAGTATCATTAATCCTCTTTCTCTAGGGGGTTGTACATAGATGCCCATGCCATCGCGGAAACTTAGTTGTGAAGCTAAAGAGATTATTATCGTCTCTCTCCAAGGCACTTGACAATCTGGAAGACAAAAAAGATGGAAATCATTCCCCTCTATGCTGTTTCTAATGGGGAGAATAGCTTGCAAGTTCAAAACATGAAATGTGACCCCTAAATGATGGTTTACATGGTTGGGGAAATTGGGGTTTCCCTGCTGAATCCCACTTCATAGATTTGAAACCGCTAATGCAGTTTGGGTTGGTTGTTGCCTCTTGGGATTTTAGTCTAGTGTGGGAACTGGTAGGTAGTGTAAGGAAGGCATGGTATCGGAAGCAAGACAGACACAAGTGACCACAGTTCAGGGGTGTTTATTAAACGTTTAACAAGGGTGTGATAAACGCCTATCTAAAACTAAAACTAAGATGGGAGTAAGATACAACCATCAAATAATAATAACGTAGTCCTGGTGGTGTCTGGTAAAAATAAAAAGGGCCTATACTAAAAGAAAAACGATTGCCAATCCTTACTACTTGTTTACAAAGTGTGGGAGATAATGTTTAAGAAAAATAAAGAAGTGTTCACAAAGAATAAGTCATATGATCAGATCGTGGGTTTCCCCTTCCCCACGTTTTCTGCACAGACAAGGTGGGTCACTCGAACATAGCACACTCTTAGCTTCAACAGCACAAGGACACAGTTCCAATACTAATATCAGGGCCTTCTATGTCCAAGTCTTTGGTCACTAAAAGTCTCTCGGCCTGATGTGTCAAACAAATTAAAATTTCCTTCACAAGTATTCAAAACAAAAAGGTTCCTTCACAAGTATTGAAAGTAGGATGATTCCCTCTTCACCTTGGATCACCCTCAGCTGGGCTCAGATCCCCTTTGGATTACTGCAATCTTCTTTCGGGTGACGCTCGGTTCACCCCGGATCACCCTCAGATCCCCTTAAGCGATTAGTCTCCTTCAACCAGGCTTGGACCAATCTCAACTTTACTTTTCCTGTCAAAGGCTGTCAAATGTGCACAGTATTTAGCTTGACCCATTGCAGGACCACTTCGACTTTATGCTTTATAATTTTGGCATCCCTCCATCGGGTACACACTTGCCTTTATATTCACAGTTTATAAACTTTTCCACTCTTCAGGTGATTACCTGGCAGAGACATTCGAATGAGAACCCACGTGGCACTGGACCACTCTGTTTCGGTATTATTCAAAAGTTAATTCACTCTTTGGATATTCAAACATCAGCGTCTTTCATCCAATAAGCTTTCTGCTTTGCTATTTACAGATTACTTTCATACAATGTTGTCCCCTGCAACCTTGTGTCTAACAGAGTCCGGTCTGCTATCGGTCTCCCCTGATTCACCAGCTGTGCTGACTCTACTAAAGCGGCTTTGTTGCAGGAGCCAAGGACAGTACCACAGTGCAATCTCTCTTCCCCGCTTCGGCTATCGATGCGAGAGAGGCTTGTGTACCTTCTACTCACAATGCACCACTCTCCAACATCAGTTCCAGGCCTTTGGTTTCGTATCCTTGATGATTCTTGAAAGTAACGGTTTCCCCCTCTTGATGAAAAGGCAAACAGTAATTCCCTCCTTGCAACCATTTCTGGTCTTGCTCTCTTTCTCCTCGTGCTGAACTGCCATTTCTGAACTGCTGCTTCCTCAGGTGTTTTGCCTTGCTCGATGTGCGCTTTCGTGCTCCGCCTTTTATCCATGTGGTGAAGTGTGATGGAAGTCAGGTGTGTGTAATTGTCAGTAATTGCTTGACTCTTCCTGACCCTTGTGTTGGGACATGTCATGTATACGGCTCGAGTGTTAGTCTGTTCTCTGTCTTGTTGGTCTGTCCGTGAAAAAGTGTTTCTGTCAGAAAAAAAGGAAAGGGTGGGGGGTGAGGTCCTAGGTATCCTACCTGGTAGGATGGGGGAAAAGTGTCATTAGGATGGGGATACTGCATCTCAACCTTCAGTGTCCCATTCTCACTCCCCGAGGACCCCTCATTCAGGTGATCCTCCCCCACTGGTCCACCCCCAGGAACTGGATCCAAATGCGACGGTTGAGTCCTGGCCACCTGGATGACAGATCCCCAGGGACTAGCGGGTGAGACACCTCAAGGTTTCTCACATACCTTTCCCCTATGCAATATAGCCTCATCTGTTTCATAGGGGAACCGAGAAAGGAAATCTAAGTTCCCTTGATCTTTGCCTTTTTGGTGCTCCACAGTGAAACAGTAGGGTTGCAGGTCTAAGAACCATTGCATGACTCGAGGGTTAGAGTCTTTTCGCTGGGTAATCCAAACTAGTGGAGAATGGTAAGTGACAAGTGTAAATGTTCTTCTAAAGAGGTAGTATCTAAGATGGGTATTGGCCCACTTGATGGCAAGGGCCTCTAATTCTAGCACAGAGCAATTGTTTTCCCGTGAGAAAAGCTTGCAACTCGTGAACAAGATTGGATGTTCCAATCACAAATTTGTGATAAGACTGCACATAATCCAGTAAGTCAGGTGTCTGTCTGCAGTACAAACTCTTTTGAGAAATCTACTACCTTTAGGATGGGGTTTTGGCACAGGGTTTGTTTCAAGTTTTTGCAGCATATGTCATGCTCGTCAGTCCAATACATTTTCTGGGGCTCGGCATTCTTTAGCTTATCAGTTAGCCTAGAGCTCCTGTCTGAGATGTTTGAGATAAACCTATGGTAATATCTGATTAACCCTACAAATGCTCTGAGATCTCTTTTGGTTTTTGGTGTAGGGGTATCTACTACTGCTGTCACTTTCTCGCGTTGAGGTTGTACACTCCCATTCCCTACAAAGAAGCTGAGGTATTTCATGGCTGATTGGGCCAATCTGCATTTGGATGGAATGGCAGTTAAACCAGCTTCTCTGAGAGCTCTCATGATGGTAAAAAGACGGAAAAGGTGGTCTTCTCACGTTTTACTATAAATGATGATATTGTCAATATAGGCTCCACAGAAGTCAATGTTGGGATGTAGTATTCGATCCATGAGCTGTTGGAAAATGGGTGGAGCCCCATGTAGGCCAAAAGGAACGACTTTTAACTGAAACAGTCCTACCGGTGCTGACAAAGCGGTCTTCTCCTTATCAAGTACACACCCTAGGACCTGCCAGTACCCTTTTGTTAAGTCTAGGGTTGATAGAAATGTGGCGTCCCAGGTTAATCAACTAGGTAATCGATGCGTGCATGGGATAAGCATTGAAGTCGGAGATGGCATTAACTTGAGAAAAATCTATACAAACCTCCAGAAATGGTCGGGTTGGTGACCAATGTGATAGGGGAGGACCATGGGCTTGAAAATGGTTCGATAATGTTAGCTCATAACATAGATTTACTTCCTCAACCACTATCTGCCAGCAGGCTTCCGAAAGTCTATAGGGTTTCAGATTAACTACTTTGCCTTTAGGTGTTCTAATGCAGTGATAGGTGCCTTTCACTCTTCCAGGTTTCTCTGAGAATACATCAGGGAAGGAGGCAATTCAATATTTTAAATCTTGCTGTTGTTGACTAGATAGCTCTTGATGGATTAATTCAAAGTTGTCTACCTCTTCAGGGACCAGACAGGATGGTATCATAGCATTGGTGGCAGACTGATTTTCCTTCCACTCTTTTAAGAGATTTACATGATATAAATCGACTTTCTGTTTCATATCAGGTTGGGCTACCTTATAAGTGCAGGTTCCTGTACATTCCAGAATTTAATATGGCCCATGCCACTTAGAAACAAGCTTGTTTTCTGAGGTAGGCAGGAGGACCAGTACTTTTTGCCCTCTAGAAAAAGATCTCAAGCTCACCTTTTTGTCATAGTAAGATTTTTGCTGGGTTTGGGCCTTTTCCATATGGGTATAAACTAGGCTGCAAACAAATTTCATACGTTCTCGCAGTCTGGTAGCCATCTGTAAAAGGAGAAGGGGTGCTTCTTCGCGTTCTTCCGAGGTCTCCTTGAACATATCCAGGACATCTCTAGGCTTTCTCCCATAGAGTAGTTCAAAAGGAGAGAAGCAAGTAGATGCCTGAGAGGTTTTTCTCACTGCAAACAGTGCCCAGAGAATCATACGGTCCCAGTACTTCTCATCCTTGTCTATCAGTTTTCTCAGGATCATTTTCAGTATTTTATTAAATCTTTCTACCAAACCATCAGTTTGGGGATGGTATATGGAAGTTTGTAAGGTGGTAATATGGAGCTATTCTTTAAATTCCCCCATAGGTTTTCTCATAACATTTGAGCCTTGATCCTTTAGGATTTTGATAGGAAAGGCAACTCTGGAAAAATATAGTAGGAGGTGTTTTAGGATTTACTCAGTGGTGTTATTTTGCATAGGGTATGCCTGGTCGCGTAGTCGACAATTACAAGGACATATTTGTTGCCCAATTTGGATGTTTCTAAAGGTCCAATGATACCCATCCCAATTCTTGAAAAAAGGACTTCTATGATTGACAAAGGATTCAAAGGGGCAGACAAGTGGATGTGAGTAATCGTTTTCGGACATATTTTGCCTGTCTGAATAAAGGTTTTCATATCAGCATGGATACCTGGCCAGTAAATCTTCCTGTTGATGTGTGCCTGTGTTTGGATGATCCTAAATGTTCCCCAGTCCGATGGGAATGTGAAATCTTGAGCACAATCTTTCGGTGAGATTTGGGGATTACCAACTGAGTTTTACTTATGCCTTCGGGGGCAAAGTTGTCATTAGGAACGGGATACTGCGTCTCAACCTTTGGTGTCCCACTTCTACTCCCCGAGGACCCCCCATACAGGTGATCCTCCTACACTGGTCCACCCACAGGAACTGGATCCAAAAGCGATGGCTGTGTCCTGGCCACCTGGATGACAAATCCCCAGGGACTAGCGGGTAAGACACCTTCAGGTTTCTCACAGTAGTATATGAAGGTTCGTGTTTTTGGCAGATTACACATGCCTGCATGAAAGTTTCAATGTCAATGCGAATTCCAGGCCAGTAAAACATTTCTGTTATATGTTGAGTTTTGGACTGCCCCAGATGGCCTCCCATCAGATGTAATGTGCTATTTCTAGAACCACTTGATTGTAATTTATAGGGACTACCACTTGGGTTTTTACCAGGCCTTCTGATGACGTGGTGTCTCTTCTATAAAGCATTCCATGTTTCAAAAAGAAAAAAGTCCCTCTTTTGCATGACCCTCGGGTTCCGATACCATTTGCAAAAATGCTTCAGCTAACCAGGGGTCGTTTCTTTGGGCGAAGGCTAAGTCTGGAAGGGTTTTGGGCTCCTCCTCTGTAGGTTTTCTGGGTCCATGGTTGGGAGGGCTGTCAAATGCCTCATCAGCCTCCCCTAAGTCTGGAGTTCCCCTGTCTGGGCTTTCCTTCCTAGATTTTTCCTTAATCCTAGGGAACACTGCTTTCTCAAGCACCCCTTTAGCAATTGTATCCCCTTGATGAATTTGGAATGGGCTCTTCCTGTGATTCTGCCACAATACTTTAACATCACCTCTGAAATATGGGTATGTTACTCCCACTAATTAGTATAAAATCAGTAGGCAATAATCTTTGTTCACCTGGAGGAACTGTCTCATCTTTACTGCTACAGATATCAAACTCAATTAGAGCCCTTAGTAGCTAGTTTTTTAAATCTTAGGGTCCCCCAACTTGTATCAGTTGAGCCGCATCCAACTCTTGACACTGTTTGAAGACATTTCTTTATGATTAACTCATCTTCATTATACCTTTCTGGGTTTCCCTGTTAGATGCCAGTTTTTAGATGGAAGATGTTGTTTGTTGATCTTATTTTTTGTAGTCCCATTCCATCAAGTCTTTTGTGTCTTTGTGTGCCCTGATACCTGCATGTTTTGGTGCTCTATAAATAAATAAATAAATAAATACCTTTGTGAAGGTATCATGAAGCAAGACACAGACAACAGACTTAAATTAAACAAAATATATTTATTAACTTAAATGTCAGGATGGTAGAAGGCCAAGCTTGCCCAATGCTAAGGTGGGATTTCCCTACCTGAACGGAACTAATATCTGAGTCAAGGAGTTCAAATTAAAAGTCTGTCTGTGTCCAAAACCTATACCTTTCCTCACAACTAAATCTAAGCAATGTGCAAGGATGTGAATAATCAAAGAAATTGTGATCAACACAAGCTCTTAGCTTCCTTTTCAGCTCCCCTTACCCAAGTTAAAGAAAGTCTCAGGATTACCTTGTTCAAGTTCAAACAGTTCCACAAACTCTACTGGGCTCCCTTCCCCAAGTTCAAAGCAACACAGTTCAAACAAAAAGGGTCTTCAGGCCTTGTCCTCAAGACGATATTTGTAGTTCATCAAGTCTCAGGGTTCCCTTCCCCAAGACTTGAACATAGAAACCAATGTGTGATTCAGTCTTTCCAAATTCAGCTTAAATCTGGATCAACCTGACCCTCCTTCTGGTTGGCATCACCAGCTCACTTGTAGTGTTTCTTCTTGGTTGGTTTCACAATGTCCTTGTCTTTCACAATGTAGACTGGTCTAGCCGCAGTTGTCGGTCCACCCACCACAGGTCACGTAACCAGGACCCCTAGGCTCTTTAGCCCAGAGAGGTTCTTACAGAGGTTCCTCTGCATTTGCCCCCGTCTACCAATTCCTATTCATTTAATTCCTCTTTGTCAGCCTCTTGACGTTATATGCAGTTTTATACTCTTCTAGATTTTCCTAGTTAGCCTCCCGTCTTTGCCATAACGTATGACACACCTCTTGCCAGTCTTTGGCCTCGCCGCACTACATCCATTCATAAGATTCACTTGTGGTGGTCTTGTTCATGCCCCACCTTTGGCTGAACTCCTTCACACTTGCTTTTCCCCTCAAAGGTTGCTTTTATATGGGCATTTTCATTAGCTATTTGCTTTGCTTGTAAACTTATTTCTCTGCTCAGTGTTCAACATGTTTTAATTTTTAGGTTTTCAGTCAATTCGGTATGCAATATGCGTAGTTTAGCACTGTTGTAAGTTTCCATTCAGTTCAGTATTAAATATGCATATTTTTATACTGTTTTAAACTTTTGTTCAGTTCAGTATTCAAAATGTATATTTTAGCAGTATTTTAAACTTTCATTCAGTTTGGTATTCAACATAACTCAACTTAGCTTGAAGCTTTCATTCACACGGCGCTTCATTATTGGTGCGCAGCCTGCCCGTAGCACCCAGGTTTCTGAGTGGCTTTCCCCGGCGGCTCCTGCTGCTTCCTTTTTCTTCCCAGGCTGGCGCTCTGACCTCTGCGAGCCCGAATGCACGCCGGTCGCAATTTTGCATACACCGGCAACTTTGTTGCTTCTGAGTGTACGCAAGCAGCGTCCTCTCTCACTTGTTCATTCATAGCCCCAGCTGCTCAATCTCTGTCACGGAGGCTTCCACATCTCGGAGATGTTGGCCGGCGTCCAGCCTCCACTTCAGGTCCCACCATGGTTGTCTCCTCATGGATAGGATTGCCTGGTCTCTACTACACAGGCCTCCCTGTAGCTCTCTCTCGTCACAGGTCTCCCTTTATACACCTGCAACCCCTTCACAGGTTGCAAGTATGTATGACTAATTAGACTTCCCTGACCATGATGAAGGGGACATGCCGGACTCTGCAGGCACCTTTCTCGCCTCAGTACCAGAGTGATAAAATTAATGTCTAGTGTTCTTTACTCTCAGTCTCCTCTTCCTCATGCAAGTACTTTCAAATGTTAAATGGGGAGAAATCAGGAGAGAGTTCTTGCAGTAACCCATAAAGGTGGGGGGGGGGTTAGGTTGGTCATAAATAGGGAAACGGGTATACCATGTCTCGCATATGGGCACCTGTGAGAAACCCGAAGGTATCTCACCCGCTAGTCCCCGCGGATCTGTCTCTCAGGTGGCCAGGGCACAGCCATTGCATTTGGATCCAGACCCTGGAGGTGGACCAGTGCGGGAGGATCACTTAGATGAGGGGTCCTCGGGGAGTGGGTCAATGGATGGTGAGACGCGGTATCCCTCTCTTTCTTGTGAGAGAAACCTGAGTGTATTCTCCCAGTAAGACCTTGGGAATCCCTTATTCAAGTGGCCCGGACACGGCCATCGCTGTTGGATCCACTTGGGTAGGCGAACCTGAGGTCATGCTTGGGAGGATACCCCAGGTGTGATGCAGTATTATACAGGAGAGAGGGACGAGGAAGACGAGATGTATGAAGACTTTATAGGCTGTACCAAATTGGCCTCCTTTCAATACAATAAACTTCCCCTTCTGAAAGCCAACAAACCCTCCGTATATAACCAATCCCCTAGGATCCCAATTCCCATTGCACACCAAAAACATAACTCCCAGAATCCTTGTTTCACCAGTCTCCATTCAAATACACCCCATCCTTCTTCCTGCCTCGCTGGCTATTGTTTTCCACACTCCCAACCTGAGCAGACAAAACACTACGATTCCCACAATCCCCATTGTTCATGTTACGACCCCAGCTATTCCCATTTACATTGTAAATCCTATCAATCCCTTCCCTCTGAATGTCATCTTCCGAAATCCCAATCTACTATGACAGAATACTACCGCTACCATCATCCCCTATATTCTGTTCTTCATAGAGGTCATTCTCGTCCATTTCACAAACCTTCTCTTTCCCGTCCTATAGGAGACTCTGACACTCCAACCCCTCCCCTTTCCAATCCAAAGACTATAATTTACAACACGAACACCTTTACATACCCAAGACAACAGACTAATGTAAAACCTGTCCACCTGACATGTCCCAAACCCATCAGGCAATTAACCTGAACCACACACACCTGACGGCCCTTTCCTTCCCCCACAGGGATAAAAGGTGGAGTAAGAGAGCACAGGACGAACAAGGGGAGCATGGCAGACAGTACAATGGCACAACTATGCAGGCACGGCAGTTCAAGAGCAGGAAAAAGGCAGCAGGAATCGAGAGGGTAGCGAGGAAAGAAGTGACCTGGCCCTTTTATCCCAGGCCCGCTGAACCTTCGTCGAACCTTCGTCAAAGAGAGCCTAACACCGCAAACAATAGCAGGAGTGTCTTGCAGCAGACAGTGGCATAACACAAAATTTGGGGGCCCCCCTGTGAGCCATGCTGAGGGCCCTCCACCCCCAACTCGGCAACTAATCACGGGTCGCGCCACACTCTGGGCCAGTCTAGATTACCACGCTTGCGCAATACGCACAAACCTGCTGCTGCCGGGGTATGCCACACACTGCCCTAACAGAAAGATATAAATATGTGTTTTTAAGGCAATATACAGCACACTTTCAGAGAAAATTGGCTAAAAAGCCAGAGTGTTTGCAATTGTTTTGTTGGGTAACAGCAATCCAAAAATCCAATACATGCAAGTCACCAACAGTGCACAGGAAGATTTCTGCCATGCCACAATGACAACATGCCCAACTGACTGTACAATGTAGACCAGTGAAGACACGTAATAACATATTACAGTAAAGCATGCCAGGCCACATTTGAACATACCTAGGCTGATTGCGCCAAAATGCCAGTCGAAGCAATAACACTTATCATGGTCATTTTATCACAGATGCCCAGAAAAATATACAATGCCGCAGTAAGAAATGGCTAGACTGGCAGCACCCAAATGGCAGTCTAGCCAGGTAATTTCACTTACCAGGACTGCTTTATCAGAAATGCTCAGTTAAAAAAAAGGCAAGCCAACCTAAGAAATGACTAGACCGGCTGCACCAAAATGGCTCTCTAGCACTAATACCACATATCATGCCTGCTTAGCCTGGACAGGATGACCATTATGATTTATTGCACAATCCAAACCCCCCCACACATCCCCTCTCCCTCTCACCTCTACCCCAACCTCCCAAATCAGCTCCTTGACCCATCTGGGTCAAGGACCTCCACGTCCCTCTTCCTTGACCCAGTGCTTACGTATGAGGCTGCTTGCCTCATAGGTAAGTACTTGGATGAGGAAGAGTGGGACTAGGAGTAAGAGGATTACAGGTAGCTAAATCAGGCATTAACTCCATGTACCTCTACCTCATCCCAGTACTTGTGTATGAGGCAGACTGCCGCATACACAAGTACTGGATGAGGAAGAATAGGGCTAGGAGTAATGAAGATTACCAATAAGTAATCGAGGCATAAAACACAAGTAGTGGAGCAACACCATTGAGCTGACTGAGCTTCAGCACTCCCTCCCCCATGACATTTAGGGCTATGTTGACTCGACCTGACTGACCTACAGAGCAGTTGCCGGACAGAACAGGACACATATGTTAAACGGCACCTTGGTTTCACTGTTAACAAAGGCCCAGCAATTACCAATGTAAATCATTTCACTATTAGTACCTGCATTCAAATGCATAATTTTGTAGGCAATTGAAATCGTGATGTGGATTTAGGAGAGATAGATGCCAAGATAGGAGAGATAGATAGCCAAGATAGTGATTGGAACGGTACAGAGGGAACCGGAGACCGCTCATTCTCACAGCAGTCCATAAGTGGGTGCTTTCAAACTTAAAGGAGAGAGAGAGAGTCAACTGCTACGACAACAACACAGAAGCACTCCAACAAGACAAAACAAGGATAAAAACATGGGGAAAAAAACAAACCTAACTACGTCAAAAATATCCATTGCAAACTAATCAATGCTAGAACAATGTCTAAGCATGCCACAGAGGTTTACGACCTCCTGTGCGATGGAGGTATCAACATCTTATTCATAACCGAAACATGGCTAGAAGACAATTACAAAACTGCCTTCCTGACACCATCAAGTGCTCAAAAGCAAACAAGAAAAATAAAAGAAGAGGACTGACGATAGCATACAAGGAACACCTGAAAATTGAAACTGAAGAACCACTAATCATCGAAAACTGCAAATCCCTAATCCTTCCCCTAACAGCAAACCCAAAAACAAACCTCAAATTCATCCTGGTATGCAGACCACTGACATACGATGCAACCTTTGTGGATGCCTGCACTGAAGCCATCACCAACCTAGCCATAGAACAGGAACACCTGATAATCCTTGAAGACTTCCACATCTGGTTTGTCAAAGAAACAGCTAACACAAAGACAATGAAACTACATCAACTAGTCAAAGGAGAAACTCACACGGTGGGACACGGTGGGACATACACTAGAAGCAATCTTCACCAACAAAATCCTCATCACCACGGTGCCACCAATACAGATCCTCTGGAGCCACCACCTCATCATCCCCTTCGTGATCACGCTAGCCACATCAACAGCCAAACAGCCTGGCAAACTGCTGACTATCATCAAAAGAAACTGGAGGACCATCAAAAACAGCAACTTAGTACAACTTCTTGAAATCAACAAACCACCGGCAACGACTCTGGATGAAGTTGACCTTGACAGAAAAACAGAACTACTGCACAAATGAATCACCAGAATAATAGACGCAAGAGACCAACAGCAAAATGGTTTATCTCGCTACTTGGCGCCATAAAAAGGAAGAACAGGAAGCTTGAACTAGAATGGAGGAAAAATAACAACCTGGTAAAGAAATTACAATTCCAACAACAAATCCACTCATACAAAAATGAAATACATAAGGAGAGAAAGAAATACTATGACAACAGAATCACCAAAGCCACAAACACCCAAAAAGAACTGTTTAAAATCATAAACAAAATGAGAAACCCCCCTGGCTGCAACAACACACTGATACCGTCAATGAAATTATGCAACGACTTTGCAGACCACTTTAATAAAAAAAATCAGCACCATCTAACAGATCATACATAGCGTACCAAGCAACTACAACATGCAACCTACCCAGCCATCCGAGGATCACCAGAACAAACTCTGAAGCTTCACCCAAGTGTCAGCGGAGGCATTCATCAAGCTGGTAAGCAATAGCAACAAAGCTGGCTCCCCCATGGATCCCTGCCCCCCAGTCATACACAAATCAATCCTCACACAAGGAACAGCCATGGAATACTACAGAAGCCTTTTCAACCGATCACTTTCGACGGGGAAAGTACTGAGATCATTCGAATCGGCATACATCAAGCCGCTTCTCAAGGGCACAGCAGGAAACGTGGAGGACCTCTCCTGCTACCGACCCATCTCAAACATCCGGTACCCAGTGAAACTATTTGAAACATATGTCTATAAAATAACACAAGAATTCATAGAATAACACCTACTTCTGGATCAAGCACAAGTAGTCTTCAGACCGATGAGAGGAACGGGAACAACGCTGTTCTCAATCTGGTACAATCTAAAGGCTAATGCAGACTCAGACAAAAGCACAGCTCTAATACTTCTGGATCTCTCCACAGCATTTGACATAGTCAACCATGACATCCTCATCGGGCGATTGGAAGATATAGGAATCACCGGCCTAGCCCCTCTATGGATTAAATCCTGTCATGATGCCTACCTCCAAGGAGCCAGGCCCAGCCCAGCAACCACAGAGGCAGACATCATTTTCCCCAAGGACGTCTCAGCGGGCCCAAGTTGGGGCCTTTTGGACGCAGTCCTGGCGCCTTTGGTGCCAGGCTCATTCTGGACCCCAGTCCTGGCGCCTTAGGCGCCAGGCTCATAAAGCAAGACATGTGTGTAAGTGTTTTAATGTGCACTTACCTGAAGCAGACCGTGCTGCTACATCCAGGCCCTCTTGAGGACTGAATGGGACTACTTTATCTTTTGGACTACTTTATCACTCGGGTGTGGTCTGAGGAAGAATACATACCTGAGTGGAAGGATACATACCTGGAACTACTTTACAGGCTATTTAAACCACACCCGAAGAGCAGCACATGCTTCGCGTTGTTCTGCATCTAGCAGCTGGACGCTCACCGTGTTTGCTCCTGCATTTGGACTTCTGCCACGCCTGCCAGCACCCTGATCACCTACAAAGGAAGAGAAAGAGAGAATAGGAGAAGGAAAAGACTTTACCTGCAAGATCCGCATTTCGGAGTCAGCTCGCCGACGATCCTGCAAAGGAAGACACTTAATTTAAAAGCACATCGCATCGGCCGCCGCAGCGCCGCATTCCACTCACCTTCACAGGGCGCCTGCATGTTCAGCAGCGATCACCCGGATTCGCAGCCACGCTTCCACGCCTAGGGAGAAAAAGACAAGAGCAAAGGTGAGAGAGAGAAGGGAATGAGGAAACCTAAACCTCCATGTTAAGACTTACCTGTTGGGTCATTCCCTCTTCATTTCGGGTCCGTGCCGCATCCAGGCGTTTCTGGACCCCGGCCCCTATGGGGAAAAAGACATTAGCGTCAATGAGCGAATGAAAAGACATTACCCAAAAACGCTCATCAAGACTTACCTGATTTCTACAGGGATTGCACCTCGCATCTCGGGTCGGTGCCTTTTCCCCGGCATTCCGTACCCCGGCCCCTACGGGGAAAAAGACATTGACATTAGCATATTGATGCAAGGACAAAAGGGGAACCTTTCAAGGAACTTACCTGGAAGCCAAGCAAGTTTGGTTCTCATAAAACCAAGAATCCAGTGAAGTAACTGGATACCAACGCGCCCCTGCATCAGAAGCAGGAAGGAGAGCTCGCCCTTCAAGACCCTAAGAAGGATACTTTTGCAAGCCGGACAAGCAGGAGTTGGGAGTCCGGTCCAGTCCATCTTCTGAGCCCCGCGCAACACCTTAGAAGAGGTCACAGCAGCACGATCCTGGCCAGCGCCTCTGTGGGAGTCAGGTGAACGTAACAGAACGCGAAGCCTACCCACAATTTCCCACCCGGGCACTATGGAGACTTCTGAGACAGACCAGCTGGCCCAGCTGTTGGGGGAATTAAGGGCAGAGGTACACTCAGCTCGCCAAGAGACTAATGCCCTCAAAAGATAACTCATTCTCTCCAAGGAACAAACTGATGACCTGGCCAAACGATTGCTACAGAGTCAGGCTGGACAAATTCCTTTACCTAGTCCCGGGGGAATTTCCACTTTGTTGGGTTCGAGTAACCCTGTTCAGATCAATCTGCCGGGATCCATGCCTTTAGCACCGCCTGAACGTTTTGCGGGGGACCCAAAGAAATATGCCATTTTTATGAACCAATGTCGCTTACATTTTATATGCAGTCCAGGAGCCTTCCCTGATGATAGGACCGAAGTGGCCTTCGTTTTATCGTACCTAAGTGGCTGTGCTGCCGATTGGTCTGTTCCCTTGGTGAACCAGAACGATCCAATTCTCCAGGATTTTCAGGGCTTTCAGGCCAGCATGGAAAGGTTGTTCGCTCGACACTCGCAGGGACAGGCCCTTGACAACGAACTGCTATCTCTACGACAAGGTAGTCAAGATCTTTTGTCTTATATAGCCTCCTTTAACAGACTGGTGGTGGAAACTGGATGGCCTGAAAATAAAAGGATCACTTTATTTCACCGGGGTCTGCGCGGAGAGCTAAAAGACATTCTGGCCCAAGTAGTGAATCCACCCCAAGGCTGCGCAGAATATATTGACTTTGTGGTACAACTGGATCACAGACTTCAGAATAGGAAAGCAGATCGGTCCAAGTTTGAAACCCGAGTACCGATCAGAACCCTCGTAAACCCCAGGAATACCGAAGCTTCGGAACCTATGCAAATAGGGGGAGTTAAGGGGCCGTTAACTCAGAAGGAACGTGAGAGAAGGCGACAAAAGCAACTATGCCTCTATTGCGGGGCTTCCGGTCACTTTCTTTATGATTGTCCGGTAAAACCTCCTAGGAAGGTGGTTGGTGCCTCTGACAACAACTTAATGGAACCTGTTTCGGGAAACGACCTGGCTCGACAAGCGTAGAGGTCCGCTTGCCGAGCTTGAAAACGAACTCTCCGACCTCGCATTTTGTCTTGCCAATGGTGCTCGTGGATCCAAAAAAGCCCCAACGGTTGCATGCCATCAAAGCATACGTCGACAGCGGAGCTATCGGAAACTATGTGGACCGCGAATTGGCCTCCAGGATGAACCTTCCTCTGCATCCAAAAATAAACCAGGATGTCATTACTACGGTTGATGGTACCGAAATAGCCTCTGGGCCGGTAACGCATTCCACCACAGAAGTGACACTTGTGAGTCAGGATGGACATCGGGAAGCAATAGTGTTTGATATAATCAAGGCTCCACAATTTCAAGTAATCCTCGGAATTCCTTGGTTAGAAACACACAATCCTCGAATAGACTGGCGAGCAAAGAGAATAACTTTTCCAGATTGTGGTCCCACTTGTTACCCTAGAAATCCAGCTATTGGTTTAGCCACAGTAACCCCCGCCACTGTTCAACTACCGGCAGAATACCTTGAATACCAGGACGTTTTTCAGAAAGAACAGGCTAACACGCTACCCCCTCATCGTTCTTACGATTGCCAGATCGATCTAGTTCTCAATGCTCAACCGCCGTGTAGTAGGATTTACGCTCTCACTGAACCTGAAAACCAGCATTTGCGTCAGTATTTGGATCAGTACCTTGCCAATGGCTTTATTCGCCCATCAAAGTCCCCGGTCTCTTCCGCTTTGTTCTTCGTGCCTAAAAAAGAAGGAGACCTTAGAACTTGTATTGACTACCGCGCTTTAAATCAGATAACGATAAAGAATCGTTATCCCCTGCCTCTGATCCCTGAACTTCTTGATCAAGTAAAAGATGCTCGTATATACACCAAATTAGATCTCCGGGGAGCTTATCACCTAGTGCGAATAAAAGAAGGTGACGAGTGGAAGACAGCTTTCCGCTTCGAATATCAGGTTATGCCCTTCGGTTTGTGCAACGCGCCTGCAGCTTTTCAATTCTTCATGAACGATGTTCTGCGAGAACTTATCGATGTTTGTGTCATTGTATACATCGACGACATCCTGGTGTACTCATCTTCTGAGTCAGATCATCGAGAACATGTTCGAGCAGTTCTAGAGAAATTGCGCCAGCACAAACTATTTGCCAAGCTGGAAAAGTGTGTCTTTCATACCACTGAGGTTGAATTCCTCGGATTTGTTCTGACTCCTAAAGGAATTCGAATGGATTCACGAAAGGTGGACGCCATCCTCAAATGGCCATCTCCCGGTTCAGTGAAAGGGGTTCAGAGTATGCTTGGCTTTGCCAACTTCTATCGAAGATTCATCCCGGAGTTTTCACGAATAGTCCAACCCATTACTGCTCTTTTACGTAAGAATAAACATTTTGAATGGACTCCAGAGGCCGAACAAGCCTTTCAAGACCTAAAGACCAAATTCACTTCCGCACCTGTGTTGAAGCACCCGCGTCCTGATCTCCCGTATATTGTTGAAACTGACGCATCCAGTTTAGCCATGGGAGCTGTCCTGTCGCAAAGGGATTCGAAAACTAACCAGCTACACCCTGTAGCCTTTTGGTCCAGGAAATTCTCAGCTCCTGAAATTAATTACGCAATTACCGACAAAGAGTTACTGGCCATTAAATCTGCTTTTAAGGCTTGGCGCCATTACCTCCTCGGTGCAAGACACACCATCACTGTAATTACGGATCACAGAAATTTGCAGTATTTAAAGACGGCCAAAGCCCAATCTTCACGACAACTCCGATGGGCTTTATTCTTTGCAGAATTTGATTTTGTAATTACCTATCGCCCTGGCTGCAAGAATGGCAAAGCGGACGCCTTATCCCGGATTGACATGGAAGAACCCAATTCGTGTTTAGAACCTGTGCCGATAATACCTGAACAAAGAATCTTAGGTTTGACTTCATTGCAAACTTTCGAGGACGTTGAAACTCGAGTCAAACTACTTTTTGACCCTTCAGCCTTACTATAATGGACTCAAAAGGGTCCCCACTTCACCGTTAAGGATAACTTACCGTACTTCCAAGAACGGTTATTTCTGCCAAGTAAGGAATTGCAAGAACTAGTTATTGCTCATTATCATGAATCGTAAATGGAAGGACACCCTGGTATCGCTAAAACGGAAGAAAAGATCAAACGCCAATTCTGGTGGCCTTCTTGGAGAAAAGACAAAGTCTTTTGTGATGTCTTGCGGAGTTTGCGCCCAAAATAAAGGTCAAAGGAACAGGCCAGCCGGCCTACTTCAACCCTTGGAGATTCCACCGGCACCTTAGCACACCTTGTCTATGGACTTCATTACGGACCTGCCTCCGTGTGGTGGTTACAACACTATCCTAGTAATCGTGGATCTGTTCTCCAAAATGGCCCACTTTATCCCTCTAAAAGGATTGCCTTCAGCTTCCATCCTGGCCAAGGAATTCCTGGAGAATATAGTTCGAATACATGGTTTCCCTTCCGTACTAGTCTTAGATCGTGGAAGTCAATTCATTTCCCATTTTTGGAGGAAGTGTTGCCAACTAGCACAAATAGATGTGCGATTATCCACCAGCCACCACCCCCAGACCGACGGACAAACCGAGAGGACAAATCAGACTCTCGAGCAATATCTTCGGTGCATGTTGCACAAATCCGAGTACAATTGGAAAGACATTCTTTGGATCGCAGAATATGCATACAACAATTCTATGCATTCCGGAACCGGTCAAACTCCTTTTTATACTTTGTATGGTCACCATCCTCGAACCTCTGACCTAGATCCACCTCTGACCCTGGAAATGCCCACAGTAAATCATCTGCATTCCACAATAACCCGAGCCTTCAAAGAAGCTGCAACTCATTTACAGCAAGCCAAGAAAAAGTACAAAGAAAACGCTGATTTGCACCGAAGTAAAACACCTCCTTACCAAGTAGGAGACCAGGTTTGGCTAGCAACTAGACATTTATCTCTCAAGGGGCCACGAACTTTCAATCCCAGATTCATTGGGCCTTACCCCATCAAAGCCATAATCAACCCAGTGGCCTTTAAACTGGATTTGCCTTCCAACATGCGTATTCATCCCGTTTTTCACGCATCACTTTTGAAACCGGTACAACCAGAAACCCGACTGTCCAAGCCTCCAGATCCTATTCAAATTGATGGGGAATTAGAATTCGAAGTGAAAGACATTTTAGACTCCAAAATGTTAAAGTCAAAACTCTTCTATCTTGTTGACTGGAAGGGTTATGGACCTCATGAGAGATCGTGGGAGCCTAGTAACCATATTCACGCACCTCGATTAATACCAAGGTTCCACCGTAGATTCGCGAACAAGCCAAAACCCCCAAAGGAAACAACCTTGGGAGGGGCCTTGTGGGGGGGTACTGTCATGATGCCTACCTCCAAGGAGCCAGGCCCAGCCCAGCAACCACAGAGGCAGACATCATTTTCCCCAAGGATGTCTCAGCGGGCCCAAGTTGGGGCCTTTTGGACGCAGTCCTGGCGCCTTTGGCGCCAGGCTCATTCTGGACCCCAGTCCTGGCGCCTTAGGCGCCAGGCTCATAAAGCAAGACATGTGTGTAAGTGTTTTAATGTGCACTTACCTGAAGCAGACCGTGCTGCTACATCCAGGCCCTCTTGAGGACTGAATGGGACTACTTTATCTTTTGGACTACTTTATCACTCGGGTGTGGTCTGAGGAAGAATACATACCTGAGTGGAAGGATACATACCTGGAACTACTTTACAGGCTATTTAAACCACACCCGAAGAGCAGAACATGCTTCGCGTTGTTCTGCATCTAGCAGCTGGACGCTCACCGTGTTTGCTCCTGCATTTGGACTTCTGCCACGCCTGCCAGCACCCTGATCACCTACAAAGGAAGAGAAAGAGAGAATAGGAGAAGGAAAAGACTACCTGCAAGATCCGCATTCCGGAGTCAGCTCGCCGACGATCCTGCAAAGGAAGACACTTAATTTAAAAGCACATCGCATCGACCGCCGCAGCGCCGCATTCCACTCACCTTCACAGGGCGCCTGCATGTTCAGCAGCGATCACCCGGATTCGCAGCCACGCTTCCACGCCTAGGGAGAAAAAGACAAGAGCAAAGGTGAGAGAGAGAAGGGAATGAGGAAACCTAAACCTCCATGTTAAGACTTACCTGTTGGGTCATTCCCTCTTCATTTCGGGTCCGCGCCGCATCCAGGCGTTTCTGGACCCCGGCCCCTATGGGGAAAAAGACATTAGCGTCAATGAGCGAATGAAAAGACATTACCCAAAAACGCTCATCAAGACTTACCTGATTTCTACAGGGATTGCACCTCGCATCTCGGGTCGGTGCCTTTTCCCCGGCATTCTGTACCCCGGCCCCTATGGGGAAAAAGACATTGACATTAGCATATTGATGCAAGGACAAAAGGGGAACCTTTCAAGGAACTTACCTGGAAGCCAAGCAAGTTTGGTTCTCATAAAACCAAGAATCCAGTGAAGTAACTGGATACCAACGCGCCCCTGCATCAGAAGCAGGAAGGAGAGCTCGCCCTTCAAGACCCTAAGAAGGATACTTTTGCAAGCCGGACAAGCAGGAGTTGGGAGTCCGGTCCAGTCCATCTTCTGAGCCCCGCGCAACACCTTAGAAGAGGTCACAGCAGCACGATCCTGGCCAGCGCCTCTGTGGGAGTCAGGTGAACGTAACAAATCCTTCCTAACAAACAGAACAGAAACCATATGGATCAAACCTTTCAAATCCACTCCAAGGGAATCCACCTGTTGAGTAGAACAAGGATCCTCCTTATACCCATTGTTTTTCAACATATACCTGACGCCACTAATGAAGCTTATTAAAAAGCACAGCCTCACATGCTACAACTACACTGATGACACACAGATCGTCTACAAAATACAAGATACACAGGAAGAAAACACAACGCTGGAAGTCTGACTACAATATTTCTACGGCTAGATGAACACTAACAGTCTCAAACTCAACCTGGGCAAAACAGAAATATGATCATATGCAAAAGCAGGGAAAGAAATCACTACATCCCAGGACTGATGGAACTAGGGACAGCACTGATGCCATCAACGATAGTAAAGAACCTGGGGGTCTTGATGGACCGTGAATTAACACTTGAGCCACAAGTAAATGCTATAATCAAGAAATGTTCCTTCCTTCTACATGTGGTAAAAAGGATCCTACCATTCCTCTCTTTCACCCACAAACCACTCACTCACCATCATTGCACTAATCATGTCCAGAGTAGACTACGCCAACAGCCTATACCTAGGAATACCGGAACGTCTATTAAAGAAACTTCAGCGCATCCAAAACGCCACGGCCAGACTCCTGCTCAAACTACCACGAAGAGAACACATTACCCCTTCGCTGAAAATGCTACACTGGCTACCAATAAAACAGCAAATAAAGTTCCAAATGATGTGCATAACGCACAGAACAATCCACGGCCAAGGAACAGAGTTCCCAAATGAGAAAATAACCGTCTACCATCCGACAAGACCACTCGGATAAAGCAACAACATTCACGTAGAACCAAAACCAAACAATAAAAGAATATTCAGAGGATCATCTTTCTCTCACCTGGCAGCAATAACCTGGATTGACCTACCAAAAACATATGCAACACAAGGGATCATCTGGAATTCAGAAAACTACTCAAAATGTGGCTCTTTGATCCCAAACCAGAAGGAAACGACTAGGAATCATACACCCAGCAGGAAACAAGAATCCCAAGGAGTAACCCATGACCCCTAAAATAATCTTCCCTAATCGGAGGGCGGGGGGAGGAAACCCCAACAACCCATGTCCACATACAGCTAGTACACAGAGGAAACCTATCTAGGTAAGGACCTTCCACGGGACAGGCAGGGAGTGACCAGAACCCTCTAACCCAAACATTGCCAACCCAGGGCAGGGGAACATACCTGCATCAGCCAGATACACATACAATTAGAGTAACACAGAGGAAACTGCCACTCCTCAACATGTGTGCCAACTAGGCGGATAAAATACAACACCGCACACACAGGATAATCATAGATGTTGAGCGCAGAAATGCAAAGTTAAAAAGGTAAGAAAAAGCCTGCTAACCCAACTCTAAAACCTCAACTTTCTGTATACACTTCTCATACAGAAAACTCACACAACCACTTCTCTGCACAGCATACCGCACATACTTCAACACATTGCAACAACAGACAAACACTACATAACTCGGCACAACAGCACACTGGGAAGTTGCAACGGCCCGAAAACCTTACTTAAGCTCAGCGAATGGTGCAAACCGAACTGAAGCTGCCAAGAGGACATCAACACTCTCACTTTCCTATTCCCACTACACCCTACTAACCACCTCACTCCTGCCCTTTTCAGATCCGCCAGTGCACCTGTGGAGCACTCCGGTGGTGACAGTGCACAGTACAAATACCTTTAACATTAACATACACTCATACAGGCAGCCACTTATACATTTAAGTGTGCACCCTTTCACCATACACTCACACAGGAACACGTCATGGGGTTAAGGAGAGCCCTATTTCTTCAAAAAGAAATGGTTTCTTTTTGAAGTCCCTCTGACTTCATAAAGAAATTATTTCCGTTAAAGGAATAGTTTGGCCAAACATTTCTATTGCAAAAAAAATCGATTGCCACTTTTTCTTTTTAAGTCCCTATGTAAAATTTTGAGAAAATGAAGCTCAAAGGGAAGCACATGGGGGCATCCATTTTGTGAAATGGATGCCCGCCGCTGTGCTTGCTTTGGCTTTTGCGGCACTAATGAAGGAAAAGCCAGCCAGCTGTAGTAAACAAAAGCTACCACTGGGTGGCTTTTCCTTCATTGGTGCTGGGACTCGGAGGACGGAGACCGGAGACTACAGGCAGAAAAGCTGCAGCTGCATCTCAGTAAGTGCTATTTTTTAAATAAATATAAACACTAGCTGCAGGTTTTTTTCTAAGTTTTCCGGGCTGGAGGAGCCAGGAAAACTTAGAAATAAAACCACAGTTTTAAAAACATTGTATTTATGTTTGCAGTAGCTTTTGAAGCTACCGCACACATAAATACAACGTTATTGTGTTTGAAAACGCTGCGGTTTTTCTTTCCAAGTTTCTCAGGCTCCTCTGGCTCGGCTCACCCAGGGGAACACCGGAGACCCAAAGTGAAAGCCAAGGCAGCAGAAACAGAACACGGTTGTGTTTCCATGCTGCAGTGTTTCTGCCTAAAGCTGTTTTCCCATTTGGGGCGCTCGGGCTCCCCACGGGGAGCCCGAAAGCCCCAAATGGGAAAGCAGCTTTAGGCAGAAACACAACGCGGTTGTGTTTGAAAACGCTGCGGTTTTTCTTTCCAAGTTTCTCAGGCTCATCTGAGCCGGAGGAGCCTGAGAAACTTGGAAAGAAAAACCGCAGCGTTTTCAAACACAATAACGTTGTATTTATGTGTGCGGTAGCTTCAAAAGCTACCGCAAACATAAATACAACGTTTTCAAAGCTGTGGTTTTATTTCTAAGTTTTCCGGGCTCCTCCAGCCCGGAAAACTTAGAAAAAAAAACGCAGCTAGTGCTTAATTTTTAAAAAAATAAATAGCACTTACCGAGATGCAGCTGCAGCTTTTCTGCCTGTAGTCTCCGGTCTGCGTCCTCTGAGTCCCGGCACCAATGAAAGAAAAGCCACCCAGTGGTAGCTTTTGTTTACTACAGCTAGCTGGCTTTTCCTTCATTAGTGCTGCAAAAGCAAGCACAGGCGGGCATCCATTTCACAAAATGGATGCCCCCATGTGCTTCCTTTTTAAAATTTTGAGCTTCATTTTCTCAAAATTTTACATAGGGACTTAAAATAAAAGTGGCAATTGATTTTTTTTATTATTGCCCATCTTTTTTTGCAATAAAATTTTTTGGGCGAACCATTCCTTTAAGGACCGAACCATAACTGAAATAATTTCTTTTTGAAGTCATAGGGTACCCCAACCCC
Source organism: Ambystoma mexicanum (assembly GCF_040938575.1). Classification (NCBI taxonomy): domain Eukaryota; kingdom Metazoa; phylum Chordata; class Amphibia; order Caudata; family Ambystomatidae; genus Ambystoma; species Ambystoma mexicanum. The sequence goes on along the minus strand of NC_090932.1, from coordinate 1,176,285,648 downwards.
ATGACATGGATGTCTCCAGCCTAGAGGCTTGTATGTAATGAGATGGGGGCCCTCAGACTTAAAAAAAAAAAGTTTCTTTTTGTAGTCACTCTGCCTTCATAGAGAAATCATTTATGTTACAGAAATAATTTATGTTTTTTTTTTTGTGGAAAACATTTTTTAGCTTTTTTGTTTTTTCTCCAAGCAGGGCGCCTCCCAGGACATGTGGTTGCGGGTGGCCCGCACTGTGGGGACTGCGGGAGCTCCCGTTATGCCAGTGGAAGCAGATGTCAACAGTACATGGGGCAACCATCTGCCGATAAGCAGGACAGAGGGAAGCTCCCGTGCCCGTGGTACAGGCCTTGACTCCAGGAAAGCCAAAAGCCAAGCGGTTCATCACAGCCAGTGAGTCGAGGGGAGAATCAATAAGAACCGGGCTGTGTTGAATGAGAAGCGCAAAGTGGCAAATTTGAACCAAGTTTAATGAACTGCGTAATGAACTGTAAGAAGTGTTAAAGGGAGGCCAGCTGCAGAGGGAAGAACGGCACCACGTGGGGGCTAATTCAAGAGACTCTGGTGATCCCCATCTCAGTGAAACTACAGGTACCAGAAGGCCATAGGAGAGTCACTGAAAGAGGTCAAAGTGGTCATACAGGAGGTCTAGTAAAATCCCTGTGCAATCGAAAGACTTTGATCGACATCAGTGAGAAAGCAAGGGAAACGAATCCCGACATATGAGAAAGTAAGGGAAGTGAATCCTGCAACTACAAGCAAATGTGAAACTGGCAAGAGTGAGCCAGACCGAGGAATGCTGATGAGAAGGGGGCAAGTCTAAAGTTCCAGGAAATAGTGTGTTGACAAGAGTGAATCCGGCAGAGGGATGTCCACTAAAACTGTTTTGAAAAGACACTGGGGGTCATTACAATACCGGCGGTAGCCGTGCCGGTATAACAGGCATGGCTGCCGCTGGTTTAATTTTTTCTGGCGCCCGTGAATGGGCAATTACTAGGTCAATGCGGCCCGCCGGACCGGTAATTGCCCATTTGCGGGCGCCCAAAATGTTTTTTCACCATTCCCATTTGAGCCCGGGCTCAATGGGAATGGGGTGGTCGGATGCACCGGCACCATTCAGAATTCTGCAGAACTCGTAGTTTGCTGGTCCAGTTACAACGGTACCGGCAAGCTTACCGGTACCGTTGATACCAGCAGGGGTCAAGTCCTAAAAAAATAAATGGGGGGTCTCATTAGCATAGCCAATGGGAAATGACCTTGCCGGAAGTGACCTCGCCGGAAGTGACATCAGTTGCACTGTGTGCTTGATACGGGCTACTGCACACATCTGGCCACAGTAGACAGAAAGAGGTTATGCTGCTTTATGCCGGCGCTGATGCAAATTTGTCATCACTTACCATCTCTCCTCTCGAAACACTAAGTACACATATTTCTTGGAATGTATTTTAATACACTTAATTTGCCTTTTTGCAATCCCTCACATGAGCATGTGGCATATCTGTATATATTCATTACACACGGTTAATCATAAAGTGGAGACTGGTAAAAATGTGTTATTTTAAGCACAGGAATTGCAAAGCAAAACCTTAATAAATGTCTACATCAACTAAACCTGTGAAGAAGTGCTCAGTTGCTTAAAATTGTCCACATCCCGGTTTCATCATTTAACCAAAGTGTGTGATCCTGGGCAAATCATTTAATGGTACTGTGTCTCACCTGCAGCTCCATAAGTGATTCTGATTCACTTAATAGCTTATGTTAATATATTACGTTATTTTTAAAAAAGCCTATTGACTATAGAGTTGCTCCATATATAACAATAGAGCAATTTAGGTATTTTGCACCACAAACTTATTTGCCACTTCGCTTGCTTATGGCAACTTATTCTAAAGTCACTTCCATGGCTCCTCCAAGTACCAAAGACTGATGATGCTACCTGTGATGTCCTTTTCTGTGAAGTCATTTCTGTTGGTGCAATGTTTGCATGTAATTTGCCCCAGAGCGCCCGGAAGGAGCTCTAATAGATGAGTTTCCTGCATCTGTAAAGATTCTAGAGTTGTATTTTTTTTTGTTATGTGCTAAAATTCCATCTGCCACTAATGTTACCATAAAGTAGATTTGGGGCAGGGGTGGGCGGTTTGGGGGCGTGAATGAGACTGCATGGAATTGTGGGCACTGCATTTGGGGGTAAAGTAGCATGACTTTTTTCGTGGCTCTTGCAATGCTGGATACTCCCCTGAAGGTTTGGGGGGGGCAGTGGATGAGCAGCAAGGGGTGTTAGGTGCTTCTGCTGCACTACTCGACAGAGGAAGTGGCCTTCACAGATTGTGGTTATGGGGCTCGGGTGGGTGTACGGCCCAGCTTTGTAAAGTGGCCCTTCTGCAGTGCGCCCGCCAGCTGCTGGCATCCTAAAACAGTGATATCAGCGATAGCTTAATGGGTGATGGCCCTTCACGCCAAATGCTCAAAATACTCTGATTTAAATTAAAAGTGCATCCTACAAAATGTGAAAACCCAGAAGCTGAAAGCAAAAGCATTTGAAAGGTCGAACAATGTTTTTTTTTCCTTTGTAACTTTTCAAGTCGTAGTATATTCTTAGAGGGGAACTCCTCAAGAATGTCTGAATGTTTCTTTTCTTTTATTTGGGGCACATCACAGTGTGGTACTTAACGTGGCAAACCAAATTGTGGCACAATTCCAAAAACAAAACAGCATGATTCCCCAAAGAACACGTTCTCAAATATTGTTGGAAAATCATTCCATCTGAAGTGCCCTCAAAATTAATTTGACAACTGGTGGCAATTTAGAAGAGGTGCCTGTCCCAGCATTTCGAAGGAGGCGATGCTGCAGCCTAACTCATGTGTCAAATATCCCGTCAAACAAACATTTACATGGGACTGTGACGTTCTGGGTCCACCAAGTATATACATAGCTCCTTCATGGTGCGAAACTCAGTTCTCGGTTAGCATATCACTAACGAGTCTCTGTTGCTTGAGCGGGAGACGAAGGGAGAGTTTGCCACATTCCTGACCTTTTATTTGTTGTGCCATGTTTCCTCTTGTTTATATATAGAACCCCACCTGCATTATAACCGCCTCAAAGGCTTAACACATAGAACATTCTGCACCCCTAGCTGCGAGTGTCAACAATCAGCTAATGAGAGCCATTCTTCTGAAATTTGCATTATCTTTGGAGCTTCAGTGCATTTCACATCTACAGATGTTTACAGCCAGAGCGCTTGGCTGCTAACAGCTGGAATGTGATGTGACCCACGAGGCTCACGGCACATTCCTTTTGCAGTTGGTTCCACCTTCCTTTTGTTATATTTGAGTAGCTACTGAATTTGAACTACTGACTTTGGGAGATTAATGCTGTACCATATGGAACATTCCAGTACAAAAATACACTCGTCCACATCGAGAAAATAGACTACACAAAGACAGCCAGGAAAGTTTGTTACTCACGTCAGCACGGAAGGTCAGCCACACGCGTCGCACAGGTCCACTTTGCTTCATCATCTGCACGCCCAGGCCACGGCAAATGAAAGTGGCTCTCTCCACTACGGCTCTCGTGCAGCGCGCCACTTCACCCACCCACACTCTGTACTGTTAACAAATTTCATTGGCTGATAAGCAGGCAATGAAATTAAAGTAAGCTTTTGTTACTATGCAGATCTAGGCCTGGCCTGTCTGCTCTAAGACTGTGTTTGTTTTTGCCTATTTCATCAGGTGCAGGGATGGTGCAGTGATGATAGACCCAGGGCTGTTAATGTGGGTACCACGGTTCGGGGCCCGGGACGGAAGATTTAAAATAAAATAATGGATGTTTGTTTTGGCCTCTAAAATCCCCAGGGGTGACGCGTCCACCCTCTGAAAATAGTGGATGGACGCTGTCCATCCAGGTGTACCCTCGACTTGAGCCCTGGATACCAGACCGACAAACTTATAATGAGGCCCACTAGGATTTGTGAGCAAAGAAGGGAAGTTGAAAGTAAAGAACAGTCACTGCCCAGAAGAGGGAGACCCAGGGGGTGAAGCCATCACCCTACAAGAAACTGTGCTAAATAATTGCGAAGGGTCAAGCGCTCAGAAGAGGGGGTCTGAGGGGAGAAGCCACCCCCCTACATGAAACTATAGTGAGCAATTGAGAAGTAAGCAATGGAGAAGGGTCAGCACCCAAAAGAGGGGGATCCAGGGGTGAACCCATCACCCAGTAAACATTGGAAATAAACTTTTATTTGTTAAAGGAACTTTATGTTAGAACCAGAGAGGTCCAAAAAAGCACAAAGCCATAGCTATACGAGGTCTTGATATCCTTAAATAACTTTCGAGGGATTTGCGCCCAGAGGAAGGGAATCCCGGGTGAAAGCCATCACCCAAATCCCATGGAAAAGAGACTGTGTATTTGTTTTGCAATTTGAACACGTCAGGTTCTCGAAAGCAAGAGACTTTTTCACCAGAAAGGAAACTTGGCCATCAATGGTCCTGATAGCGGAAAGCTCGAGAGTTTGTCCTGAGAGCTGCCATTAGAACTGACGTCTCGTGCTGGAGAAACCCAAGACTGTACTGTTCTCCGAGCTCCCATTTTACCCTGTGTTTAAAATGTTGGGAAGGGAGACCCAAGCTACCGCATCCTGACATATTATTTGAGAACAGTTTGCACACTCTTTTTTGTATTAGTTGTGAGGTTTGACAATAGGTTTCTTAGTATAGGCCTTTTTACTTTGACACAACGCCAATAGGTCTGCCTTATTTTTCATTTGATGGTCGACGTTTGCTCCCATCCTAGATTTAGGTTTAGAATAGGCATTTTTTCAACCTGCATAAAGCATTCATTGTTCAATAAACACCCTTGAACTGTGATCACTTGTGTCTGTCTTACTTGTTGCCACCGAGTTCCTCACACCTATGACACCTTTATCCGATCCTATCCGATTGGGATATTTAGAAACACAAACCCCCACCCCTTTTTCCTGCACAAACCTTCTCACACCCGAGCCGTGTACATGACCTGTCCCAATACTATGGTCAGGCGAGGTCAGGCCGTTATCGAAAATCACTCACACCTGACTTCCATTACACTTCCCCAAATCGATAAAAGGCGGAGAATGAGAGCACACTCTGAGCGAGGCAAAACACACGTAGATATAGCAGTTTCGAGTTGGCAGTTGAACAAGGGGAGAAAGACAGCCAGGTACGAGTGGTTCCTGAGAAGGGCAACACCCTTGACCTCGTTGACAGGAAGCTGCTACTTTCAAGAAACGTTCAAGGCAGAAAACATAAGACCAGGAAACAAGGCTAAAGAATCCTGCATTGTGTGTCAGAGATATCGAGGGTCCTCCCGTGTAACTGACCAAGGCATGGAGGAGTAGCAGACACTGTGTTATCGTTCTTGGCTCCATGAACAAAGAAGCGACAGAGAACAACACAACCGGTGAGTTGGGAAGACCGGTCTGTGTTGAAGTCAAGGATACAAGTGACAACATTGTAATAGTGAGCGCAGGAAGGAACAATGTTAAACGCGTGTAATGAAAGACGCGAGTGAAGCTAAATTGCTGGTGAATATTTGAACATTAGAAGAAAAGATACAATACCGTTGACAGAGTGGTCCGGCACTGTGAATGTGCTCAATTGAAGGTCTCTGTACGGAATCTTGATGAAAGGAAATGAAAGCAGAATATTGATATGATGTGTAAACTGTGTGAAGTAAATAAAAGTGGTCCTGCAAAGGTTTAAGCAAAACTCATTGCACATTTGAAAGTCTTTGATTCTGGTATAAAAGGGGAGCTGAGCCCGGACGAGGGGCATCCATGGTACAAGCCTGAACGGGGAGACCAAACTGTGAACATTGTAGAAAAGGGGTCTGAGCCTGGATGAGGGGGAACCGCAATCCGTGCCCGAAGGAGGGAGACCAGCACTGAACTTGTGAAAGTGAAACCTTGACAAAGGAAAGGAGCTTTTGGGTTTTGTTTTCTGCATCAGGTCCTCTGCATTAAGAGACTGTCATTGCGAAGGAGAGAGACTTTGGCAGAAGGCCTTGATGCCTATGTGTTGAATTGTTACCTCATAGCCAAGAAGCTAGAGTGTGTGCGAAGCCTGCAGGTGCCGCCTTGCCCCGTGCTGAAAACGTGGGGTAGGGAAGCTAACTGCTCAACTATCCTGTCATATTATTTCTTGAACACTTTTCTTTTGCGTACATTGTTATCCCACATCATTTTGTATTTAGAAGTAAGGATAGGCAAAAGGTTTATTTGTATAGGCCCTTTTATTTTGACAGACTCCACTAGGACTGTGTTATCATTATTTCAAGGTCGCAGCTTGCTCCCATCCTTAGATTTAGGTTTAGATAGGTGTTTTACCAACCCATTGAAGTTCAATAAACACCTTTGAACTGTGATCACTTGTGTCTGTCTTCAATGTTTGATACCATGCCTTCTTTACACAGCCCACTCCCAATCTCAGAAGACCCTCCACCCAGGTGATCCTTCCTCACTTCTCCACACCCAGGGTGGGGATCCAAAAGTGATGGCTTTTCCCTGGCCACCTGAGAAGAGGATCCAGGGGGTTTAGGAGTGAGGATACCCTTGGGTGTCTCAGACCCCACAAATAAAGAACGAGATTAGAGCTTTCTTGGGGATGGCTGAGTATTACAGTCAGTTTTCTAAGGTTTTTTCTGACCTATATCATCCCATCCTTTACGTCAATTGTTGAAAAGGGACGGAGGAGAGGAATTATGGGGATTGTAGTTTTCACTAGTAAGTTTAGAAAAATCCGGAAAAATACTGTTGAGAAAGTGGGGGGGGGAGTAGTCCTGTTGTCGCTCACGGTGAGTTGTCCGTGAGAAAGTATCAGTGTCGGGAAAGGAGGAGGGGTTGAGTTCCTAAATATCCTACCTGGTAGGATGGGGAAAAGGTGTTATAGGGAAGAGGGTACAGCGTCTCACCCTTCAGTGTTCCAACTTCCACTTCCCGAGGAACCCTCATCCAGGTGATCCTCCTGCACTGGAGCTGGATCCAACAGCGATGGCTGTGTCCTGGCCATCTGGATGAAAAATCCTAGGGGATCAGCACGTGAAATACCGTCAGGTTTATCACAGTTGCAAGAGTACAATTTCATGATAAAGTATCTTCCAGGAGTTCATAAAAGAACAGCCAATTTGTTGGCCTGATTACCACTACAAGAGGATGAAAACATACTAAGAGAGGAGTAAATAGTAGCAGGGTTTATAACACAAAGGTTAGGATTTTACACACCTGCCTCGAAATTGGACTGGCAGAACGAATTAAAGGCTGATCCTGCTCTTTCTCAAATAATTATATGGAATCGGTTAGGCTGGCCAGTGAAGAGTGAAGTGAACTAAAATGATTTTCCCTATAAGGAAGTCAAGGACCCTCCATCAGTAGAAGATGAGATGTTGGTACAAAATCAAACATTGGTAGCGCCCATCCCAGTATCACAGGGACAAAAAGGAAAGTTAGAAAATGGTATTGGTCACCAGGGCCGTGGAAAAACACCCACAGCCTCTTCAGATGGATTGTTGAACGTAGTGTTGGCCAAATCTATTTTCAGTCAGGTGACTGTGTTACATCACAGCCCACATCCCCTGTTAAACTACCCCGAGTACAGAGTGGTTCAGGGTCGAGGAAGTGTTGCAGTCAAGGCACATATATTGAGGAAATAAAGCCTCTTACAGTTCCTGTACCAGGACAGGTGGGAGAGTGAACCAAAGGTTTTGTGCCGAAACCGAGCTGCACATGTACGGTTTTAGGTTAAGGGTAGGGACCAGACAAGACATGTACGGGGCTTTCATCCAATATTTTCTTCGCACTCACACAAGATACACGCACCCCAAAATCCTGATTTATACTGACCTATTCTGACCGGCAATGCTTTCTCAAACTTATGTCATCTTAAGTCAGTATGATGTAGGTTGTGCTGCTTCACATTCACTATTACTGCGGTGGTCAGCTGCTTTTATTTTATCTCTGATCAGACACGTATAATCGTAGGCAGGGTACCTTACCCACTAGCTCCTGGGATAACCAGACATTTTCAGATTCCAGTGTTACCAGAGACAGACATTACCTCAACCTATTATCGATAGTGAACAAGACATGACAAATAGAAATGCAATTAACTGTGCCCACCAACTCACGGTTTTCGGTCAGCTCCTCTTCTGCATCTGTTCTGTCTACTTCCCCCAGAATCCCTGGTAGCACCTGCCAGTGTTCACCACTTTCAGATGAAGTCTGGGCTCTCTGTGATCACTGCCATTTGTGTCTGGAGTTACCTGGGTTTTCGCCACAGGACAGCAGGAATCTGCTGTCACAGGCAACAATCTTGTCGTAGAAAAACAACCACAGACTCTTCAGGTGAATTGGTAAACATCTTTAATAATAGTCAGCAAGCCAGCATGCACAGAACAGACAACAACCTTCGACAAAACGAGACTCTGCACAGCAAGCCCCCTTCTTCGGTGCACTGTGCTTTTATACAGAAGAGTATGCATGCATTTAAATGGAGGGAGTGGTTCAGGCATTGTATGAGATTGCCAAGTAACAATGTTTTGGAATGATGTTCACAGTTTCTCAGCATGCAAGTCTTAGGTAGATGCAACATCTCATGCCTGGCAGAGAAAAGATTCTTCCACGATTCTCTCATGGTTCAGAGTGAGAAGTCACTACTATTACTATTGCTATTTCCACCTACTGAAGCCGCCTTGTCTGGTAAGGTGGCTCTTTAAAGCATGATTTGTTGTGCCAAATGGGAAATATGTCAGGAGTGAGGAGTATAGAAGTGGGCATATTTATGCGGTGGAAGACGAAGCATCTCTACGGTTAAAGCACACACACTACAATATTGACAAATGCAGTTACGGCAATAAGGCACTGTTAAACAATGGCAGTTGACTAGTAACTAACATAGCTATTACAGTAATTGTGATATCTCAGGAGTGTTGACAAATTTAAAATGTATAATTTTACCCACCTGGTATCGACACTCATGTATAGTGAGCAGTAAGGGAATGTTGCTGGCTGTGCAATAATTATGATAAGAGTATCAAATTACAGAAGCAGGATGTATGCCCCCATTGCACCACTTAATGAGACTTGGGAATATTTAGGGATCAACATTTTGAGTTCATATCAAATGGAAAGGGATGGAAATATGTTCATGTTTTTCGTGATGGATCATTATTCGCAATGGCACAAAGTGAAGGTGGCCAAGAGTCACAGGTGGTGAGGTAATGCTGTTTATGCAATACATTATAGGACAGAAGGATACCCTCGAGAGATCATTAACGGTAATGGTGTGCTGTTTAGAGAGGAAGACGTGGCTGTGTATGCCAAGAAGAGAGGGATTAAGTGGAAATGTCAGTCGAACTTTCATACCGAGTCAAATAGGTTGACAGAAAGTTTCAATAGGGTAATTGTTGGAACTACAGAGCAAGCTGTAAGGAACAACAGCTGCCCTTGGAGTGCACTGACTGCGTCTGCCGTACCCGCTGCTTTCTATCCTGCTAATCGTGCAACTTCAACTATCCTCATTTAATTCACAAGGACTTCAATACCAGTATACTAAGTGGACTTTAAAGATTATCGACACCAACTTTAACTTTGTTACTGTTTCTAATTAACTACCTTAATTTGACATTTTAGGTTTAGCTCTGCCCCATAAGAACTCCACCTCCATAAAACTGGGCACGTGCGCGCAACCGTGAGTGCCCTGGGAGTGCTCTGTCTGCTGTCCGCTGGCTGTCTGTGCTGGGTGCAGGTCAGTCCTTTTACCCCATGCCTTTTTCATTCATCTTGGCATCAAATGCTATAAATGCTATCAATGCAATGCCCGTCTTCAATCAGGGTGACGGTGTAATTCCAGCAGTTTCAGACACCACAATTCAAACTTGTGGCACACCTACAAACATAGGTGACACAGTTGACATATTTTCAACTCCTACAGGCTTCCCCATCTTAGAAAACATACCTGTCAAAGCAATTGTACACATGATAGATGAGAGTACTATGTTTCCATTGTTCTCTCAAGTGACACGTTCTAACATCCCAATTACTTCTACAAACATAGCTCTTTTAAGTAATAGGATGAACCCTGGAAATACAAATGGATCTCTGTCTAAAATCACCCCCTTACAGTTATCAAATATTGGATCTACATTTGATCTTCCGGACAAACATCCCCACTTTCTCAAATCACCATGTCAGGCCACCACTGGCAGCTCTATGATATTATCCAACTTGCCCAATCTTTATGTGGCGGAAGATGCAACAGAGACTATACATTCAAATATTTCAAAAAGTTCATCGCCAAGATCTTTTACTAAGCCAACTCCACGACCAACATTTGGCTTTCCGCATGCTTCATCCATTTCACTGTATACAACTTTAGCAGCACTCAATGGAAGTATTATGACAATAGCAAAACCTTTTGAAACAATGAACTGCAAAATAAATTCTCAAAATCAACATATGTACTCCCTTCTGCAGAAGACAGTTTGGATTGCGGGGGAAGCGATAAGGCTTTCAAACACCAAACAAGTTGTCAAATCAACCATGTCTGGACAATCATTATCTCCATATCAAATACCACTAGTCATAGTGACAACCTCACCGAAAAGCAATTATATCTCAGCAGCTTCTCTAATTATGATTTCCCCACCTCCAATTTCACCTACTTGTGAAGGGAAAAATACTTCTGCACTAGAAGACGAACCTGTTGAAAGCCCTGAGAAAGGAGAGCATCAGACTCCTGTCTTTGATCTCTTTCATCAACAAACTCACAGAAGAAAAAAAAAACGGAACCAAGCACATCAATTAATAATTCCTAAAAAATCCAAAAAACTATCAAAAGTGCTCATACAAAACTCAAAAAAAAAAAAGTTTAGTGAAGGGACAGTATCACCTGAACTTCAGCGGGCAGAGATTCCTTCCATAAAAGTTCCCAATGCTCTTCAGTCTGATGAGAATCATGCCGAGGGAGTTGCTTCTCGGTTAAGTGTCCCGAAGGTTGCACCACAAAGTAATGTAGCAGCTGTAAATGCAGACAATGTTAATAATATGCATCCTGATGATGTTGATGTAAATCCGATATCAACTGATGAAGAATTGATGAATTTATCTGTGTACCCTAACTCAATACTTTCTCAAACAGACAGTATTGGCCAAGGCCTACACTGCCCAAAGTCAATATCTGTTAACGATAGACAAATAATTTGTGTTAATCTGGACATAGATTAGCCACATTTTAGAATGTTGGCACAGAAAAGCGAACAAGATAACAATATAGAAGTAAATGATCCTATTGTAAGTTGTGCTTCAGCGGAATGCAATCAAAACAGCTCTCATCATTTTAGACCAACAGTCTCCAACTTCATTAAGGTTCAATCCAACACAGAAATAGTTCAACTAGCCTAAACACATCAGCACTGCAAAACACCGACAAATTAGTCTTGACAATGTTGGACCGAACCACAATGAATCCATATCCTAATAGATCAACACTTCTAACAGTATTTCATTTAATTTCTGAACTGGAGACAATATGCTGCCCCGATATTAAAGCAATAAGCTTTATTGACTCTCCAAACAGAGATGTTGTTACCCTAGATATTCCATCGAACATTGTCAAGAATGTATCATGGGAAATGAAGTTCAGGGTTTCTTGATGCAATTATTACCACCCCCAGAACCAAATATAACAGCTCCTAAAGAAGAAATATCTCCTCTACTGAACCCTTCTTCAAAATGTAACTGCTCTTGTAATAAGAGTTTAGCTCCATTAGTGAAAGCAAATGTTGTACATACACCTAACTCTAAATGGACTTGGTTAACAAATGCAATGCAACATGAGACTGGCTAGATTCATCATACACAAAGTTTGCACTCTTGTTCGCTAGCAACCTGGAATACTAGAGGATTCACCCATGTATTGACAACTCAGATAAACGAATTACAGCAATATGACAAAATCGCTTTCCAGGAAACATGGATGACAAGTCGGAAAATCTGGCCGGACTTTCAAATTGCATATGTTCCAGCTAAAAAAGCGCTAAAGGGTCGTCCTAGTGTTGGTCAACTTATTGCAGTAAAACTAGAATCAAATATTCATTTGCAATCTTGGGCTAAACCTGTTACGGGTATGCAATTGGTGAAACTAATTAAACATAATACTCACCATCCATTATTTCCAAGTGCAGCAATATTAAACCTGTACTGGAACTCGAAAGCGATCGATGATGATTTATAGCTCTCCAAAGTTAAATTAATGCTAGAACCTAGTGGCATCTGAGCCACTAGTCAAGACAATTATTGTAACGGGTGATCTAAATACCAATTGCCTAAATATAAACACTAAGGTGACCCTAACTAGGGCAGACAAATGGCACGCAATCTCACCATGTTAAATGGCAACCTTGCTGGAGTCATTCCGGCCGCTTCCACATGGGCAAGAGGTTCATTCTCATCTGTTATAGACTACACTTTTGTATCTGAAAGCACGACAAATCAAATGCAGTCATTCCAAATTACACCAAATAAAGCTAGTGACCATGACATTCTAGCTGTTACATGGCACTCTCATAAAAAAAAATTCACATCATTGGTCACACGCTCCCCTGAATTTAAATCAAGGCAGAAACCGCCTGATATGGTCTCCACAACTATTAGATACACTAACAGCTAAACTTTCCAACTCACTAGATCAAGCCTCCGATACTAGGCTTTCATATACGGATCACATGTCGTTGATTAGTGAATCTATTTCTCTAAGTACCAGACCAGTATTTAAATCCATACATAAGAATAATCCTGAAATTCTATCTTTAAAAAAAAATAATTCACCATGATATGAGAACTCTATCGCTAATAACAGCAATCCAACAAAGACGTAGTCTCAAAACACAGTATCATAATAAAAATTAAGCAAATCCAATCAAGCTGAAACAAGAGAATACAGAAAAGATACTGAAAGCCATGACATGTAAATCTACCAGCCAGATTTGGAAACTTTTAAATTCTCAAGTTAGCTATGTTGCAAATTCAATGCTCTTAAATCCTATCAGTAATCTAGCGTGGACTGAGCACTTTACTATGCTTCTTAATAATCGAGTAACACTTACTCCTAGCGAGCTGACCTTTCACAATTAACGTTTGACAACTAGATATTATGATTTTAATTAAAAAATTAAGCTCATCACGAGCCCCTGGGCTTGACTCCTTATCTATTGTAATGCTTAAAGCCCAGCCGCAAAAATGGGCGAGAATCCTATTGTTGATATTCGCTAACATACTCCAGACTGCTTTAATTCCGTCCTCATGGACGAAAGCTATACTCATTCCCATGTTTAAAAAAGGAAGTCGACTAGAACCAAACAATTATAGACCAATTGCGCTATTAGACATCCCGGGAAAGATTTTTGCACAAGTGATTTTAAAAGTGTTCTTGAACTGGATCATTGAGAAAGCGCTTTTAGATTTTCACCAATCTGGTTTTATCAAGAGGGTCGGAACCTTTTTAAATTTGTTAATTCTTGCTGCTATTAAGAAAGAAGCCATTTTTTTAAAAAACAGTATTTTTAGTTTTTATTGATTTTAAACAAGCATTCGACTCAGTGACAAGAGAGTTATTTTGGAATAAGCTATCAACTAGTGGATGCCCTACATATATTCTTTATCTTATCAAGCAATTTTAAAGAGACACCTCATTGTGTGTCGAGCTCACACAAAATGGTCTTCCATCAGACAAAATCTATACGAACACAGGCTTAAAGCAAGGATATATATTTGCATCAATTTAATTTAATTTTTATATCATAAATATTTTATATCAAAGATATTAGCAACACATTCAATACTGTACGATCTTACCCGCCGAAGAAATGGGCAAAAGAAATCTCACATCTTCTATATGCAGATGATCTGGTAATTCTTAAAAAGAAACTGATTGGCCTGCACAGGAAACTAGTGGCCTTAGATGCCTATGCGAAAAATAATCATCTATCTATCAATGTGGAAAAGACAATGGCTATGATTTTTAAGCATAATAGGCGTCAAAATTAATTTAAATTTACTTGGAAGGTCTCCTTGAAACCACTTGTGCAAGTCCATTATTATAAATATCTAGGCAAGAACATAAACACAGGCACTTCTGATCTTCCATACAAATTAGAACTGCAGACAAAAATGAAAGCATTAACGGTGCAGGTACAGGCCATCCAAACCAAGTATGGCAAATACTCATATATGCCCTCAAGAATATACTACAAACAAAAAGTAGTGCCTACTATTATCTATGGAGCCCATACAAAACTATTAATAAAGCAGCCAAACTGGATCCTTCTTGAAGGCATATATTGGAGAAACAAACTTAAAACTTGCCACTATCCACGCCAATGGCTATGATTCGCTTTGAATTAGGGTTTATTTCCTTAGCATCTACTGTTGCATGGCAAATGATAGCAGCCTATCGTAAATTATTAGCAAGCAAGACTGATGACCATACACTCATGCCCATGATGCAAGCAATACTTTCTCCATATAAAAACTTGCCACTTAAGCCATGGGATGAACAATGTAGACACATCCTAGAAGAGGCAGGTATTTCAGTTAACTTACTATTTGAAAATCTAAAGCGAAGCAAAGGTTGTGGTATTGGGATTGGCAGTCTACATGGCAAATATGTATCTCGTACTTTTCATTTAAAGCAGGAGCTTTGCTAACCAAATTTCTTGGTGTAATCCCTGCATATATAAAAATATTTCCTGATATGAAATATATACAAGCCTTGCTTAGAATGAGACTAAATCTTTGGCCTACTAAAACACAGTCTATCAAATACAATAAAAACTCCACTACAAGAGCGACCTGCAGATTTTGTAAGCTTATTAAACATTATGAGACTCTTAAACATCTTTTAACGGAATGCACAGCATTAATTGAACAAAGAAAAAGTTACTATTTTAAACATATGAAAATTGTTATACTATTGAATGCAAATACAATGTGGACATACATTTTTAATACTCCAAAAGTAGCAATTAATATATTGCCATGGTTCAATTTCTAATAGCTCGTAACTTATCTGATGATGGTGAGAAGTAAATTTAGTTTGATCATAATAACTTTTTACTCATTTTATTAGTATTTATGGTATCTAATCTCTTATTGTGAAACGGTTTTACTCTTATTGAAACGAACTGGCACTTCTGAGTAGCCTTGGGGATAAATCTATTAGTAATGATGTACATGAGGACATTAAACATCATCTACCCTTTTGTTATTATGTTGTAGCTAACATTTATTTTTAACTTCGATTTTAGAGTTATAGCACTGTTAAAACTGTAATCTGAGTTGAACGAATAAGAATTATCAGAACATAATAACACAAGGCATAACGTAATGAAATGAAACAAATGATAGAATGTAAAGATGGATTTATTTTATTCTTTTGTTGAAAAAGTTGTTATTCAACTAAAACAACAAATCTTATTATAAAAATAAAAGAACAACATACGGGTAGACAATGCTTTGAAGAAGAGGATGCAGAGTGTGAGGTCAGCGCCAGTTGATATGACGGGAGTGGCCCCTTTCCATTTAATTGAAGGAAGAGGTTTAAATTCTACCTTAAACCCACTTTGGTTAAACAACAATCTAGGAAGAGCAGAAGTCACAGTCAAACTTATAAGACAACAATTCATTAATGCTCAAGTGCTGAAGGGAAATACCAGAGCCACCACAATGGCAGAGTGAATGAATGTACAAACATGTTAGTACGAGGAGAGGCGGCCAGGGTATAAAAAAAAAAGGGTGGATTACATAGAAGCGGAAGTCAAAATGTGCTGACCTTACGAAAGGAACTGTTTTCGAATGATTTAGGTTCTAGAGGTGGAGGCTGCCTGGAAGGCACCCCCTAAGGCTCCTTGGAAGTCACCTCCCAATCATTAACCCATAGCTCTCAATTCTTTGTGGTCCCTGTGTGGGTGAAAACACCTGATTCTGTTTTTGGCGGGTGAAAGCTCATTCACTTATATGGGCATGTAATGGGCTTGGTGGATGGGAGAGCTTCTTAAATGACGGGTGTCACCCACTAAAAGGCGTTTGTGTTGAGAGGTATGCTACCCAATATCGCCCGCTTCCCACCTCATTCCTCATTAGGTCTAATACGCTCCTTGATCTTCACACCCATGTCCAGATTACAGGATGGATCCATGTGGAATCTTAACTAGGTGGTGAAACTATGGAAGGAACTAGACGTAACGAGAAACGAGATGGGAAGTGGGCGATATGGGGGGGATTGAGAGGTGCCCTCCAAACAGACTTGAGAGCCTGGTGTGGTCCAAGACCAGTGAGAGGAACAAAAGTAAACATGAGCAAAGGTCAAGATTCAGGAATTAATGCTGATGAGAAAACAGCGGTGGGCACAGGTGACAGGTTCTATGGACCTGTGGAACCCAAGCCCCACCAAAAAATCAGGGGGGCTCGATGGGGTTGCTACAAGAGAATATTCATGGGAGTGTTTAGGCAAAGACTCCTGCTATGCTCTGCTTTGCTGTTTGGTCTGTTTTTCACCAAGCTGTCATTAACAGTCCTTTTGTTATTTAAAAGGCAGAAATTAAGGCAACGGGTCTTGAAGCTAAGTTCATAATCAGTGACTGCTTTATGTGTCAATCCTGATGAAAAGTCACCCTCAGTTGCTAACACTGATGGGTCATAAGCATTTGAAAGCTACGACTCCACCACACCTGATTGCTTATAGGCATTAAAGAAAAAATGTCCAAGTGGCTTGCTTGTTTGCATAAAAAGTTATTTTCTTTTTTTTAAACCAAACACTTTATTCGCACAATGCTTCACTTAAATGTGCATGCCTTGCAAGTACCTTAATCATACAACTCACAGGAGAGGATGCAGACATCTGTATAATTGTCCCTGGACAGTGTCAACAGAACATTCAGATCATCCACAATTGCCTTTTTGTCACTTGACTTTCATTGGTAATGGAAACTCCAACTAAAAGTACCGAAAAGCAGAGAAGCCAGTTGTACAGTTTGAACCTCTCTCACCATTGCCTCAAATTCTAAATACAACTTATGCTCTCTGATATCACTTGTGAGCAGTCCATCCAGTCCAGATTAACTTTTTCTTGGAACTCTGATAGCTCGGGTTCTGCACTTCTAGTGGAATAATAAAAAAGTGTGGGTGGAAAAATGTGAAGAAGCAAAAAAGGACAAAGCCCTCACACCTGACAAAGTGTAGGGGAATAGATATCGCCTTCCCAACTACCTTACCAAAAATCTAATAGATGGTTGTTTTTGCTTTTTTCATGATTTGTAGGCCCGTGCTTAAGGAGAAAGCAAAACTACAAGTCCCAAAATACAACCCACAGTTGACAAACACCAAGGAGGGATAAAATAGTGAAACAGTGCAATGAAATGACTCAGTTCACCAACCTCTTACAGGTCAACTCTAAATAAATAATTAGACACATCATGGGGCCACTTAATGAAACTTAAAACATCATCAGAATTAAATTCCTTCTTTCGAGCCTTCTGTCTGCTTCATGTCAAGTGTGAAATCTAATTAACAAATGTGATGTTAGGTCGTTTTTTAATAATAACTGCTGGCATTGTTCTGGGAAACCTTCCACACCACTGCTTATTTAGATCATCAACACAATTGCAGAAGATGACCAGACATATGCAAATCAGAATTGGCACTGTCATCAATGGGAACAGACCAGCCCAGACTGTTGGCCATGTCCCCTCTGCATGGAAACCCAAGCAACCCAAGACATGTTTCAGCTTTGTTGGCCCTCATCAGTGGGGAGTCAACCTTGCTTCCTGATTTAGGCAAAAAATGTAATCCGGGGCAAATTCATCCCTCTGCGTTATTTTACTAGGTGATGAAATTAGGATCCGTCAGAAGTGATTTTTATGTGTGCATGCACAAACACACTAACTTTTGCTTTGTTTAATAAAGAACAGTATTGCTCCTTTTATACTATAATATTATTTTTAGTATTTTTAATTATTAAGCTACCTAACATACATTTGGCTTACCAAGCTTATCTTTTCATACCGTATTGTAGTGTATTCAATGATGTCACTTCCTTTGACGTCATTGGGGTCAACAGTCATATCACTTTCTATACTTCTATTTTGGTAATTTCATGTCACTGCCTGGGCCCAACCAATACATTTGAGAAGCTGGAACCCATGGTTGTGGGTGAGTATAGCAAGTATGGATTGAATGATTTGTGATGGTGGGGAGGTGGCGTGGTATCTACAACTAGCGCGATGCTGGCACGCCCCTTGAGGTCTCGAGAATCTGAGGAGTGGTTGGAGCTGACAGGAATGTTGGAGGGAGCCCGTTTGTTAAAGACCTAACAAACTACTTTTGACGAACCTACCTCAGCTTGCCTGTCTCTTGTGTCACCACAAACCTCCCTCTGATCAACCCAGTGTACCCAATCTTATCAAGACTGCATTGCCTGTGTATCTCTTGCCGGGGCGGATCTTCAGCTTTTTCAAGTAGTTGTTTTTTAGAACCTTGTGAAACCCATCATACATTCTAGGTTTGATAGTGAACCGAACGTGACCTTTAAGGAATGATTAGAAAAGAAAACCGTCATGACCAATTTAAAGTGACCGTTCCCATCATTTATTGTTAAAATGGCGTTGCTTGTAAAGTTACGTTTTGAGAAGTGCAATATGTTTTCCTATGCCTAAAGAGGATATGTATATTTGGCTTCAAATGTGCCCTGTGTCAACTGTGCGTCTAGACCTATATGAGTAGTAGATGAAAGCTGGGTTTGCCTGAAAAATGAAAAAAATGTAAACAACAACCCCTGATTTGATTTATCTGGCATGACATGGCTGCCACTGGAAATGTCTCTACATGGGGGAATTCATGTGTGCCTTCCTGGGGCATATTTAAGTATTGCATTGACTGCTGTCACCCCACTGGGGACAGCCTACATTGTCCCACCCAACTACTTGAAAGAGAAAAAAAGCCTGTGCTTGTCTCACAGGAGAGAGAGCTGAGGGGACTGAGTGGGGGGAGGTCTTGAGGGGGGACTCACAGTCCTTCTCGTGGTGCCTGTCAGCTGGCGCAGGCCGGTCCCAGGCCTGACTGGGCATTTGTTCCTGTGATTCATGTCCACTCCCCCCATCATAGGGAGTACAGAGGCGGGAGAAGTGGCTCGCATCAGAGGCTGAGGACGATAAATCAGGCGGCCTACTAAGTGGCCCTGCCCAGGAGATCTGAAGGCTGTCTGTTAATTATGCTGAAGAGGTTTCTGACTCCTGTTTGTTGTTGTTCACACAAGTGACTAAAAGGTAGGAAGGGGACTGAAGGATAATTTGCCCTGGCCACAGCTGCCAGAGTTTTTATTTTTTATAACCAGACTTAATTCACTCAACATTGCTCCATACACAATTAACTTTGTATTATCATATCGTCATTTGCAAAGCATATTTTCAATCGACATTACAAACTGTAGTAACTGCAACTTCTCCCCTAGCCACTTCCCCTCTCCCCCCAACCAGTCTTCTGCGAGCAGCCCCCTGTGTCCTGTTGTATGCAGCTAAGTCCTCTTCCTCCTCTAATATCTCCAGCATCCTCAATCTCTTCGGGATGTATAGGTGTGTGATGTCCTTAATTGCGTACGTTATGAAGGGTGACCAAACTTTACTAAATGTCCTCAATGACCCCCGTACTATTGCCGTCATCTTCTCCACATCCACCATATCCCATATTTCATAGTTCCATTGTTTACTGGATGGTGGCTCTTTTTGTTTCCATTGTTTCACTATATACCGCTTTGCAGCCATCATTAAGTTTGCTCATAGCGTTTCAGCACTCCCACCCATTCTTTGTTCCTCCTCACGCAGGATGCCCAGTGGCAAAGTCACTCCATCTAGCTCCATATCTACTGCCAGTATCCCAAATACTTTTGATTTCACCTCTTGCCAGAAGTGTTTAAGCTGCAGTTATCCCCACCAGATATGTTCCATCGTTCCCACCTCCCCATAGCCCCTCCAGCATACTACCGGCATTGAGGTGTTCATTTTATGAGTTTCTCTGGGGTATAGTGCCAGTGGTGTAGCATCATGTATTGCAGTTCGTTGTGCTGCACCAAGGTGTTTGAGGTATGCTAGCCCTTTAAGGCTTTCTTCCATTCCTTGTCCGTGGGCCCCTTTCCCACTATCCTCTCCCATCTGCTCCTCAGTACCCCATCTCGCCCCTCCTCCCCACTTATCAAAATCCTATAGATCGCTGAAATCAGCCCCCTGCTGCTTTCAGTGGAGGACATTAGCTTTTGCCACTCTGTCTGTTCCCTTGTGTCCCCTTCCATCATTGCGGCGGCTCACGCCCAATGTCTTATTTGTTGCTAAGCAAATAGGTCCCCCTTCTCTAGGTCTAGCTCCCAGAATTGGATCCCCTCATACAGATCTCCGATCTCCCTTATCCCTCCCTCTACCAATCGTTTGAACCTGCTATAATCCTTTCCAGGTGGGAAGGCAGGATTTCCAAAAATGGGTGTCCGCGTTGACAGCCACGGAGCCAATTTAAATCTCCTATTGAAGTAGTCCCAGATCACCAGGGTGTTCCTTGTGATCGGTTTCCCCTTTGCCCCTCTGGCCTGTCCTCCTTTGTCATCCCCATTGCCTTCCAAAGACGCTCTCCCACCACTGCTTGTTCCATGCACACCCTAGTGTTTCTGATTCTCCTCCCTCCCCCACTCTGACATAGCTTTCAGTTGCTCCGCCTGGTAGTATTTCATTATATTGGGGCAGCCCACTCCTCCCTGGGTCTTGTTCCCGAATAGGGTTCTCCTCCCTATCATCGCCCCCCCCCCCGTATAAATCCCATGATGCTCTCCTCAGTGTCCTTTATCAGCCTCCCCGGGACTGCCAGGGGAATTGCCTGGAGCAGATATAGAGGCCGAGTGAGCACGTTAATTTTAATGGCAGCTATCCTTCAGAACGACCATACGTACAACTCTTTCCACCTTGCTAAATCCGCCTTGGTTTGTTTCAGTAGCGGCGGGTACTTTGCCCCGACTATCTGTTTTATGGAGGACATCAGGTTTACCCCAAGATATCTAACTGGTCCCATTTCCCACCTAAACAGGTTTTTATTTTCCATCTGCCTCCTCTCCCTCTCCCTGACTGATAAGTTTAGGATTTCCGATTTTGCAAAGTTCACTTTGAAACCGGACACTAAAAAGAAAACCTTTCTCTTCTCCATTATTGCTGGTAGTGAGATCCCCGGCTCGGTAATCCTCAGGACCACATTGTCAGAAAATAGGCCTATTTTATGGTGCACCTTTGCCCACTTGACCCCTCCGATCTCTCTATTTTCACTTATCTGCTGCGCAAAGGGTTCCATCATTAGGGCAAAGAGAAGCGGTGAGAGTGAACACCCATGCTTTCTTCCTTTCCTTATCGAGAATGGGCTAGTTAATCTCCCGTTCACTTTAACTTTAGCTTTGGGGTTCTGATAATTTTCCTGAATCATTCTCAAAAACTTCAGCCCTACCCCCACCTTACTTAGTGTTCGCTCCATGAAGGCCCAGTTTTCATGATCGAAGGCCTCCTCCGCATCCAACATTAATAAGCAGGTAGATGTGGCTCTCCCCTCCCCTCCCCACTTTATAAATTATGTGTAAGACTCTTCTTATATTGTTGAACGTGTTCTGACCCTGAATGAACCCTGTTTGGTCCTGTGACACCAAATCCGGGAGAATCCCTTCTAACCTTGCTGCCAATACCCTTGTATATAGTTTAGCATCTACATTAATGAGCACTATAGAGTGGTACGAGGAGCATAGCTGTGGGTTTTTCCCTGGCTTCGGGTGAGAATGATATTGTCAACACACACATCCAGAAACGCCCCTGGCAAGTCCATGGGCCAGGAGGGGTCTTGGCTCGGGTCTCCAACAAACTTAGGCATCCTTTGCCTAGGCCCTCTGCGCCAGGCTCATACTTAATAAAGACTTGTGTTTAGGGAACTACTTTATTTCAAGTGCCAGCCAACATGGAGGCATCCACATAGCTTGGCTCCTTGGAACCAAGCTATGCGGTATAGTGTTTTGGGTGTGGTAGCCTAGGAACTACTTTACCCGGACTACTTTCTTTAAGCTATTTAAACCACGCCTGACTTGGATAACACGCTTTGCTTTACTTTGCAATCCTGCAATGTGACGCTCATCGTGTTCAGCTGTACCCGCGAACCTCGGAAGAACAGCATCTGTAAAGAGACAAAAGGACATTGTTAACAGCAGCAGCTTACCTGTAATTTCATTGTTAGCTGCCCACAGCTCCTGCGAACAGCATCCTAGGATCAGCGCTTCTCCCGGACAAAAAGGAAGAAACAAGATATTAGACACTTTTACAACATAACGAATTGTGCCGAAAAGCTTACCTCGCAAGTCGCCCATCAACCAGCATCGCCTCGGGATTTCATACACCGGGTGAGCACCGCAATCTGTGGGAAAGAAAAGACAACAGATTAGCAAAGGCAAGGCATCATAGCGCTGCGCATAGCGCCTACTTACCGCATCAAGGCGCTCCTAATACGCCATCATTTACCGGCGAGACCCAATTCAGCCAATGCATCACATTGGACTTCCGCGCACCTAAGGAAGAGAAAAAGACATTATTTAAACCAAGAAAGGCATGCAAGAATAATAACAATATACAACAGCAATAAGACCTACCTGAAAGACTCAAAACGGGCCGGCATCAGTGAAGTAACTAGATCGCATTCGCCCACAAAGGACAACGCGCCCCTGCCAAGAAGGCAGGACGGAGAGCACACCTGAATTAACAACAAGGTGAGGAGAGGTCCAGAGGGGCTGCGGGCATACCGGGTGGTGGGGGGTTGCTTACCCCAGTTGCCGAGTCTTGAACATTGCCCACCTGTATTCCAGGCAGAACTTCCCCGCTGGTCACACCTGGGAACCGCAGAGAAGGATACCACAGTCCCTACGGCTGGGGGCGTCCCCGTGGATACCAAGTGAGCGTAATAGGAAGTGAAGCCTGCCAAACCAATCCACCTGGGCGCCATGGAGACATCAGAATTAGACCAATTGGCCCAATTGTTAGGAGAACTTCGTGCCGAGGTTCATTCTGCCCGACAAGAGACTTACGCTCTCCAGAGAGACTTACTAGTGACTAAAGGGCGCACTGAAGAAATTAGCAGGCAATACTTGCAATCACAAGCAGGACAGACGCCTCTACCTGGAAACAACCCAACGATGCAAAATCCTACCATGCCATCCACTACCTCTACTCTGGTACAAATCATGTTACCGGGAACCGTTCCTTTGGCTCCACCGGAGAGATTTGCAGGTGATCCACGGAAATACGCAGCTTTTATGAATCAGTGTCGCCTTCACTTTCTTTGCATACCTGGAGCATTCCCAAATGACCAAGCTCGGGTATCCTTTCTTTTATCATACCTGAGTGGTAGCGCAGCAGATTGGTCGGTACCATTGGTGACCCAATACTATCCTTTATTACATGATTTTGGGGGATTTCAGAGGGAAATGGAAAAACTTTTTGCTCGCCATACCCGAGAACATGCAGTGGAGAATGAACTCCTTTCCCTCCGACAGGGGAATCAAGACTTGTTAACGTACATTGCTACTTTCAACAGATTGGTTGCTGAAGCTAGGTGGCCTGAAAACAAAAGAACCACGTTGTTTCATCGGGGCTTACGAGGCAAATTAAAAGACGTTCTAGCTCAAGTGGTTGATCTTCCTAGAGACTGTTCTGAATTCATAGATTTGGTCGTACAACTAGACCACCGGTTGCAAGACCGAAAAGCAGACCGTTCCAAAATGGATCCTCAGGCTGTGTACGTTCGATCTAGAGACAACGTAACTCGAGTGCAAGAAAATACTGTGGAGCCCATGCAAATTGGAGGGGTACGACCTCCACTAACAAAACAAGAGCGAGATAAAAGGAGACAACAACAACTATGTCTGTATTGCGGAAAACCAGGGCATTTCCTGAAGGACTGCCCAGTGAAACCTCCAAGGAAAATCGTCGGGGCCACGGAAAAAGATGAAGAGAAGGAATCTAAGTCGGAAAACTACCCAGCTCGGCAAACGTAGAGGTCAGTTTGTCGAGTAGGAGAAAAGAGCCACCGACCTCACACTTTGCAATACCGGTGATCTTAATTAATAACCAACGGTCGTCAAGAATGCATGCCGTTGAAGCATACACTGACAGCGGAGCTGTTGGGAATTATATAGATCAAGACCTGGCAGCAGAGATGGGGCTTCCCCTATGTTCCAAGCCGACTACAGACAAGGTGACTACGGTGGATGGGACAGAAATCGCTTCCGGACCCGTAACCCAATGCACAGCTGAGATAACTTTGCTGTGCCAGGACGGACATCGGGAACTTATTTCATTCGATTTCATCAAGGCACCTCAATTCTGGCTCATACTAGGGATGCCATGGTTATTCGCTCACAATCCTTTGATTGACTGGCGGGCAAAGAAATTAACCTTCCCCAGCGACTGCGACCCACCCTGTTATTATCAAGAACAGAAACCTGCTTTCAGTATCTCTACGACTCCCGGTGCGACAGCATCACCCTGGGAGTAACTAATACCTTGCCTGAGGAATACCATGATTTCCAGGATGTATTCCAGAAGGACCAAGCAAACACGCTGCCACCACACAGGCCCTATGACTGGCAAATCGACCTTGTTCCAGGTGCTCAAGTCCCTTGCGGTAGAATCTATGCTCTTACGGAACCTGAAAACCTTCATCTGAAGTCTTATTTAGACCAGTACCTTGCAAACTGATTCATCATTCCATCAAAGCCCCCTGCAGCCAGTCCTTTGTTCTTCGTACCGAAAAAAGAAGGGGACTTAAGAACCTGTATTGACTACCGCGCATTAAACCAGATCACCGTGAAGAACCGTTACCCCTTGCCACTTATCCCTGAAATGCTGGACCATGTCAAAGATGCCCAGATTTATACCAAATTGGATCTTCGAGGAGCGTCCCACCTGGTCCGGATCAGAAGCGGAGACAAATGGAAAACTGCTTTCCGTACCAAATACGGTTTGTACGAATATCAAGTCATGCCCTTTGGGTTATGCAATGCTCCCGCAGCATTTCAATATTTCATGAATGACGTCTTGAGAGAGTTAATTGATGTCTGTGCCCTAGTGTACATAGATGATATCCTAGTGTACTCAACCTCAAAACAGGATCATATCAAGCACGTCCGTTCAGTCCTCACCAAGCTCTGTGAATATCGTTTATATGCAAAACTTGAAAAGTGTTTTTTTCACGCCACCGAAGTTGAGTTTCTGGGTTTTAGTCTTACTCCAGGAGGCATCAGAATGGACCTGCACAAAGTAGAGGCCGTTTTGAAATGGCCATCACCAACGTCAGTAAAAGGGGTACAAAGCATGTTGGGCATTGCGACCTTCCATCGCCGCTTCATACCATATTTCTCTCAGGTCGTACACCCGAACACCGTATTGCTACGAAAAAACAACAAAAAATGTGCCTGGACCGAAGAAGCAGAAAAAGTTTTTCAGGAACTGAAGAAAAGGTTCAATTCCGCGCCAATCCTGTGACATCCTCGCCCAGATCTTCCTTATATTGTGGAAACGGACGCTTCCAGTATAGCCATGGGAGCTGTCCTCTCACAAAGAGATCCAGAAACCGGCCAGCTACATCCAGTGGCCTTCTGGTCGAAAAAATTCTCACCTCCGGAGATTAATTACGCTATCACGGACAAAGAACTCTTGGCGATCAAATCCACCTTCAAAGCCTGGCGGCACTACCTTCTGAGGGCCAGACAAACCATTACAGTTATCATGGACCACCGAAAACTGCAATATCTTAAAACAGCTAAAGCCCAGTCTTCACGCCAATTACGGTGGGCCCTTTTCTTTGCCGAATATGATTATGTCATCACATTTTGCCTAGGGGTCAAGAATGGAAAAGCTGACGCACTCTCTCGTACAGGCACTGATGACATAGTATATATGACCCCAGACCCAGTCCCCATCATACCGGAAGACAAACTCTTGGGCCTCACTACTACCTTAACCCAAGTAGAACTGAGAAACGAGATTCAACGAACCATGAATCCAGATACTTTCCTTGCATAGCAAGCGCAGGGTGAACAATATTCCATCAAAGATCACTTACCCTTTTTTAAGGATTGTCTGTATGTACCCACCAAGGACTTACAACAACAAATCATTTCAGGTTATCACGATTCTCTTATTGAAGGGCACCCTGGAATCACCAAGACTCTAGCCAAGGTAAAACAGAACTTCTGGTGGCCTACCTGGCGTAAAGATGTCATCCAATATATTCAATCCTGTGGAGTCTGTGCACAAAATAAGTCGCAAAAACAAAAACCATCCAGTCTTCTGCAAACTTTGGACATTCCTCCCACTCCATGGCACACTCTTTCCCTCGACTTCATCACTGACCTACCTCCCAGTCAAGGGTTTAACACCATTCTTGTAGTCGTGGACTTATTCTCAAAGATGGCACGCTTTATTCCACTCAAAGGCCTCCCTGAGGCATCCACTTTAGCCAAAGTGTTCCTGGATGGTATTGTTAAACTACATGGCTTCCCATCAGTCCTGATCTCCGATCGAGGTAGCCAGTTTGTCTCCAACTTCTGGAGAAAGTGTTGTGCAATGGCGCATATTGACGTTCCGACTATCCACTAGCCATCATCCCCAAACGGACGGTCAGACCGAGAGGACCAATCAGACCCTCGAGCAATACCTACGGTGCATGTTGCACCATGAACTAAGAGACTGGAAAGACTTACTATGGATAGCCGAGTACGCATATAATAATTCCTTGCATTCCAGTACCGGAGAAACACCCTTTTATAACCTTTATGGTAGACACCCACGTACCTCAGAACTGGATCTCCCAACCAGTTTGGAAATGCCAGCAGAAAAACCCTTCACACCAACATCACTCAAGCTTTCAAAAAGGCCAAAGAACATCTTATTCTCGCCAAGCCGACCAACACCGGAAAAAAGACCCTGACTATCAGGTAGGAGACAAGGTTTGGCTGGCCGCCAGATTTGTACGCATACCCATCAAGGGAACTCGGACCTTTCAACCCAGGTACTTAGGGCCTTACACCATCAAAGCAATTATTAATCCAGCAGCCGTCAAACTAGATTTACCACCTAACCTACAAATCCATCCGGTATTTCATGTGTCCCTTTTAAAACCAATGCAGCCTGGTACACGGATTGGGACACCACCAAAACCCATACTTATTGACAGAGAACCAGAATTCGAAGTCAGAGGCATCCTCGATTCCAAGTAGTCAAGGGGCACGCTATACTATCTAGTTGATTGCAAAGGTTTTGGACCCCATGATAGATCCTTGGTACCCTGTGACAACATTCATGGACCATGTCTGATCAAAAAAAAAATCATCAAAACTTTCCAACTAAAACTGGGCCGGACAGAAGGAACACCTTGAGACGGGCCTTGGCGGGGGAGTGCTGTCACGACCCACATCCAGAAACCCCCCTGGCAAGCCCATGGGCCAGGAGGGGTCTTGGCTCAGGTGTCCAACAAACTTAGGCATCCTTTGCCTAGGCCCTCTTGGGGCCAGTCCTGGCGCCTTTGGCGCAAGGTTCATACTTAATAAAGACTTGTGTTTAGGGAACTACTTTATTTCAAGTGCCAGCCAACATGGAGGCATCCACATAGCTTGGCTCCTTGGAACCAAGCAATGCGTTATGGTGTTTTGGGTGTGGTAGCCTAGGAACTACTTTACCTGGACTACTTTCTTGAAGCTATTTAAACCACACCCGACTTGGATAACACGCTTCACGTTACTTTGCAATCCTGCTCATCGTGTTCAGCTGTAACCGCGAGCCTCGGAAGAACGGCATCTGTAAAGAGATAAAAAGACATCGTTAACAGCAGCAGCTTACCTGTAATTTCATTGTTAGCTGCCCACAGCTCCTGCAAACAGCATCCTAGGATCAGCGCCTCTCCCGGACCGGCGGATCTGCCAAAAAGGAAGAAACAAGATATTAGACACTTTTACAACATAACGAATTGTGCTGAAAAGCTTACCTCGCAAGTCGCCCCTCGACCAGCATCGCCTCGGGATTTCATACACCGGGTGAGCACCGCAATCTGTGGGAAAGAAAAGACAACAGATTAGCAAAGGCAAGGCATCATAGCGCTGCACATAGCGCCTACTTACCGCATCAAGGCGCTCCTAATACGCCATCATTTACCGGCGAGACCCCATTCAGCCAATGCATCACATTGGACTTCCGCGCACCTAAGGAAGAGAAAAAGACATTATTTAAACCAAGAAAGGCATGCAAGAATAACAATATACAACAGCAATAAGACCTACCTGAAAGACTCAAAACGGGCCGGCATCAGTGAAGTAACTAGATCGCATTCGCCCGCAAAGGACAACGTGCCCCTGTCAAGAAGGCAGGACGGAGAGCACACCTGAATTAACAACAAGGTGAGGAGAGGTCCAGAGGGGCTGAGGGCATAAGGGGTCGTGGGGGGTTGCTTACCCCAGTTGCCCAGTCTTGAACATTGGCCACCTGTATTCCAGGCAGAACTTTCCCGCTGGTCACACCTGGGAACCGCAGAGAAGGATACCAGAGTCCCTACGGTTGGGTGGTGTCCCCGTGGATACCAGGTGAGCGTAACAGATATGTGCCATGTTCATGGATTTGGATATCTCCCCCTTCTCTCGGAAGGCATTCAATACCTCCGTAAGGACTTTGGTGAGCAGGTCGCTGAATGTTGTATAGATAGGGTTTCCAGCTTTTCGGAATTACCAAAAAATACCAATATCTAACCCCTCTAAATGGTTTTATATTCCCTGGGGGACTTTGATAAACACAGGTATTCATACTTGGAAAGTGCAGGGAGTGGGATTTGAAACCGTGTTGTCCTGTATTCCAGGCAGAAGCATTGCCAATGAGCTATCATGGCAGCTCTGTGAAAGCATTGTCTATTGGAACTGAAATGATTATGCACTATTGCCACCTTGTAGCCGAATGTTGAATTGACTGCCTAGTCATAACACGGACCTCACATTGCAAACTGCAATGCTGGGGAATCCGGAAAACTCTGGTTTCCAGTTGAACATTGATATCTGTGTGCCTCTCCCAGCTTTGCATTGTTATTGGGAAGGGACCATTAGCAGGCCTCATAGGGGCCTAATGTGCCCCCTCCAGCCGTCGCTTTGGCCCACCTCGACCTGTTGGACCCCTTCATTAGGTAAGGTTGTATGTACCTCCCCTATGACCCGTGATGTTTCCTTGTGTGCCCCCCTCCCCTATGACCCACAATGTTTCCTTGTGTGCCCCCACTCACCCACATGCCATGTGATGTTTCCTGGCATACCCCCCTCCCCTATGACCCACAATGTTTCCTTGTGTGCTCCCCCTCCCATATGACCCGTGATGTTTCCTTGTGTGCCCCCCTATGACCTGCAATGTTTCCTTGCATGCCCCCTCCCCTATGACCCGCAATGTTTCCTTGTGTGCCCCCATTCACCCCCATGCCCCCCTTGAGTGTGCATGTGCCCCCCTCCCTTCCCCATGCCCCCCGTGAGTGTGCAGTGAGCCCCACCTACCGCCATGCCCCCATAAGTGTGCATGTGCCCCCACCTACCTCCATGCCCTCTGAGAGTGTGCATGTGCCCCCCACCCTCCCCCATGCCCCCTAAGAGTGGGCATGTGCCCCACACCCACCCATTACCCCCGTGAGTATGCATGTGTCCCCCATCCACCTCCATGACCCCCATGAGTGTGCATGTGCCCCCCACCCTCCCCCATCAACCCCGTGAATGTACGTGTGCCACCCACCCCCTTGACCCCCGTGAGTGCGCATGTGACCCCACCCACCCCCATACCCCCATGAGTGTGCATGTGTTCCCCACCCACCCCCATACCCCCCATGAATGTGCATGTGCCCCCACCCACCCCTATGCCCCCCTGAGTGTGCATGTTCCCCCCACCCACCCCCTTGCCCCATGTGTACATGTGAGCCCCCACCCGCTGCCATGCCCCCGTGAGTGTGCATGTGCCCCCCACCCCCATTCCCCTGTGAGTGTGCAGGTGCCCTCCACTCACCCCATGCCCCTGTGAGTGTGCATGTTCCCCCACCCTCCCCCATGCCCCGTGAGTGTGCATGTGAAACCCCTGCCCACCCCCCTCCCCTCTCTTGTCAAAATCTGGCATTACCCCAATTGCTGCCATCCAAATAAACAATTCAATTCAATTCAATACCTTTGCGTGTGATGTTGTGCAGATGTGGTGGGGGTTTGATTTACTGTGCGGTCTGCTATGCACCGGGGAACGGCGCAGGAGATGTGCCAGCTCGGCCGTGCCTAATATTATTGCACCAATGTTAAGAAATGCCTGAATTGCATATTCAGGCATTTGTTAACGTTGCTGCAGCAGCAATGGGTCACTGCTCCAGCAGTGGCTAGGAGCTCCTGCTCCAGCACAGACGATTTTCGAGTGCTCTGGGCATCAGGCACGGAGCTTTTGTATCACAGAGCCTTTCCAGGGGGCTGGGCTCACGCCTCGTCGCCTGATAGGTGGAGAGGCACGCTGGGAGAGCCAATCAGCAGTCTTCTCAGGTTAGGTGAAGGAAGCACAGAGGAGGGGAGGCTTCAGAAGGCACGGGCGGCCATCTTGGAATGGATTCAGCCTCGTGTGCTGTAATGGTGGTCGAGTGGTTGAGGCTCAGTCAGAAGGACAGCCACAACTTTACAATATTTGCAATGTGCATCAAACGCAAGCGTTTGAATTGTAGTGCACAAAAAAACAAAAATCGATTTTTAATGGTTACCGCGCCTAACGCGCTAAGAATAACCCAGGGAGTCACAATTGCTAGGGCTAGGTGACATACCTTGGTGCAGTCCAGCACAAGGGGCAGCAGCAATGGGTCACTGCTCCAGCAGTGGCTAGGAGCTCCTGCTCCAGCACAGATGATTTTCGAGTCCTCAACCACCCTTTTTGTAGATCTGGCAGGCATCTGCTTTTAGACTGTATCAGGCCAACATGCCCTCCACCCTCACTACTCTGTTTGCAAGAATACTGCCCACCCTACTCTACCTCACACGACACACCGGTGGGACAGCACCCAATTACACCACCGCCTCCCTCCACTACCCCAATCTTCACAACACCATGACTATGCCGTCCACTGCTCACCACACCAACCCTTACCTCAACAACCCAGCCTTATGGCTCCAACACTTTGCTTCCAGACCTTCACCAAACATACCATGTTCCATCACCCTGAGAAATGCCAGACTTGGCTCGCGACTCACGCACGCCTCCCATCACTCTGTGCATCTTAACAAACAGCCTCTGACCTCCAATGCATCCACACACTTGAAAAACCCATCATCACCTCACCCCAACCTCCCTAACACTAGCAATATTAAGGGTGCATTAATCAATGTCAGATCACTCATGGCTCACGCTCTAGAAGTGGCTGACCTTATTCTTACCCTCCACCTCGACTTTATGGCTATCACCGAAACTTGGCTTCATGCAGCCTCTGGCCCACTACTCTCCCTTGCCATCCCTCCAGGTTACAACATTATCAGACACGATCGTAACTCTAACCAGTCCAAAGGTGGTGGCATTGCCATCATCCATAAAAATGCCCTAAACTTCCACCTCTCCTCTGTGCATCACTTTTCCTCTATGGAAGCACTGACAGCCAAACTAGCCGTCACTCCTAACCACTCTATCACCCTCCATCTACTTTACCGGTCACCTGGGCTGCTATCTACCTTCGCTGAGGACCTCTCCAACATAATCACTCATAACACCAAAACCAAATCCCAAGCCTCGATATTAGGGAACTTTAACCTGGGCCTCACTGATCCCAATGACACTGCTGCCATGACTATTGATAATATGCTTATGAATGCAGGATTCATACAGCTTATCAATTGTCCTATCCATATCATCTCTAACCAACAGTATGCATGGACCGACCACAACTTAATTACATTTAACATTCAGTCCATACCTGCCAGCCTCTCTCCTACCATTGCACCGGCTACTGCCACCCGCAATAAACGTGACATCACTTGCGACAGACTCCTCCCCCTCCTGGCTCTCAATGACCAGGTTCGCTCATGCTCCGACTCCACGGCTATGGTTGACACCTTTAACCTCGCTATGCAAAAAGCCTTAGATATCATCGCCCCATCCAAATTGAGAAAACCCAAACCTCGAGCCCACCTGAACTCTTGGTTCACACCCCAGCTCAGAACCCTGCGCAAAGAAAAACGAATTTCGGAATCACATTGGAAAAGCAACCAGTCCGCAGCCAACAAATCGTGCCTCCTCCTGGCCACCCTTAACTACAAGGAAGCCATATTCCAGGCTAAAAAAGACACTTACAATGAACGTATCGAACAAGCCAAAACCAACACCAAAGAATTGTTTAGAATCCTAAAAGAACTTGAAACCCCTGTCACTGCACCAGACACTTGCATCAAAGATAGCACTTGGTGTACCAAAATCCAAGAGGCTCTTCTCGGCAAGATTGCCACCCTCCAAATTAAAATCAATAACAATCAATCAAGCCTACAATCTAACCCACAACCCAACCCTATCCCCACCCTAAACCACCCCATCCCAGACTCTCTGACTCCTTTTAGCTTCTCTCCACTCTCCATTTCCGAAGTGGAAAAGATCATCACCAGCCTTAAACCGACCAATTGCCAAGGCGAACTCTGCCCGGCAGCTATAATCAAGGAAGCAGCTCATGACCTAGCGGCATTCATTACTACGCTCATCAACTCTTCCTTTAGCTCTGGGATCATACCTGACAATCTAAAGGACGCGTGGGTCGTCCCCCTATTGAAATAACCTACCCTGGACGCTAGTATACCCACAAAATACAGGCCAATCACCACGGTCTCGTTTTTACAAAAAATCCTCGACCGTGCAGCATATCTACAAATTCAAGATTACCTTGAATCTAACAAACTCTTGGGACTTAGGCAATCTGGGTTCCGGCCACGTCACGGCACTGAAACTGCCCTCATAGATTTAAAAACACAGATTGAAGATCTAAAAGACAAAGGCAAACTTGCTCTCTTACTCCTCTTGGACCTTTCGGCGGCCTTTGATCTCATCAATCATGAAATCCTCTGCCACCACCTTAAATCAGCTGCACACTTCTCCGATAAAGCTACAACCTGGATTAGCTCCTTTTTAGACAATAGATCTATGCGCGTGTTCTCTCCACTAGCAGCCGCCCCACCTGCACCTGTCTCCTGTGGCGTGCCACAATGATCTTGTGTTTTACCCACGCTGTATAACGTGTTCACCAAACCTCTCTTCGATATCTTGGACTATCGGGGTGTCACTTACACCAACTACACCGACGACACCCAGATACTAATCCCTATCTCAGGTGACTACACGGCTGACTCCCTCGCTATCAATGTCATCTACCAGGTCATCCAGGCGTGGATGGCTCAACACGGACTCTGTCTTAATGATGAAAAGACTGAGCTCCTTATTCTTGGTTCGCCACAAAAACTTACCAAACTCGACCCTGCGTTCAAGTCCTTCATCATCGATGGGAATATTATCCCAAACGCCAAGAACACAAAAACCCTAGGGATCTACATTGACTCGACCCTATCCCTGACCAGACAAACTAACTCAGTCTCTTCCGCAGCGGCATATACCTGCAAGCTTATTACAGCCTGTCGCCCTTTCCCCTCCGCAACCAATTGTGTCACCCTGGCTAGAACTCTTGTATTATCCAAAATTGATTACTGCAATGCACTATACCTAGGCACCAATTGCTGCAACCTAAACAAGTTGCAAATTGTCCAAAACAATGCTATTACAGCTGCCCTCAACATTCCCGGGCGCCAACACATATCCGACACCAGACGCAATATTCGCTGGCTCTCAATCCCACACTGTATCCCCCTGAAAACCCTGGCTCTTACCCACAAATGCCTTCATAACCAAGCTCCCTGCTACCTGGCTAACCGATTTGCCCTCCACAACTCCATTAGACCCCACAGAATGGCTCATTTAAACTGCCATGAGGTTCCACGTTTCAATCTCCAAAGATCAGGTGGAATTAGCTTCCCTATTTTGGCAGCTAAACTCTGGAACACGCTTCCTAATGAGCTTAGAGCAGAACCCTCATTCCCGAGATTCAAACACCTTACGAAAACCTGGCTAGCCGCCCAGGACATTTAGCTCTGGGTTCTCTGCTTAATTTGTACATGTATATATAATCTGCTTGTCCTCTCATTGCTATTATCATACCTGTAAATTCTGTATTATACTTGTAAAATGTGTAATTATGGTTCTGTCTGTTTTTCCTATGTTGTAGCTAAGTGATGCGCCCGGTCGCCCCTGGGCCTGGTGCGCTATACAAATAAATAAAATACAAAATACAAATGACGGTTTAGACTCAGGGTTGGCCACCGTGCCGCATGGGCTGCTTCAATGCTGGGGGGAGTATTTGTGTTTCCACAGTGACATGTGATTGGCAAAACCCGCCTTCATCTTGTCACCGTCTAACTTTGTTTGGCCAAAACCGTGTGCAATGGGTTTGCCTGCCGAGTCCCAGCATCAAAATAAATAGTGAGTGCTGCATTTGTCTTGCTTTTGCCCCAGCATGGCACCTGAAGCTGGCTCAGGTGCATAAATTATTATGAGTATTGGGAGGGAAAGCGCCAACAGTTGGCATATTTATCAGCTTGTGTGTTGGATATTTTGGCCCTGCCCGTGTCCAGTGCCAATGTGGAAAGTTTGTTTTCCCAAATAAAAGTCTTTATGGAAACAAAAGAAAGGGCACGGATGGGCAAAGAGTCCTTGAAGAACTATTGCATGATTTATTACAATAATTTTGACTTGTAGGAATGCAACAGATTACTGGATTAACATGAAATTGTTTAGATCATCTTGCACTGAGAGATTACCCTACATATGCACGCAATGAAGCAATAAAAGAACATGTCTGCGTTTACACCTGAAAAAACTCTTATCCGCGATTTTTTGAAAGGGGCAAATGGGAAAACACTGATGAACACAGATTCTGACATTTCTTAAAACACTGGAAAAACACCCCAATAAGTAAAAAAATAAAATAAACCCCTACAACAGGAAACCCTATGTATAGAATGCTGCCGCCAGCCCATCTTTCCACAGGCTCTTATTTGCCTTTAGTTGTGTTATTGCTCTTTGCACCTCTTCACATGTTATGGGTTCCTCTAGTTGATCTTTTTGCTCAGGGGATAATCTTGGCCCATCCCAACCTGCTAGGTGTGCCGTTTGCCTCTCCCCATCCGTTGGTTCCTCCCCGTACAGGTCTGCATAAAATTCTCTCACTATCCTGCGCTTGGCCCTCTCCGTCCCAGCCTTTTTGCCCCCTCAACCATCCAGCGTGGTTATGAACGACTTCTGTTCTATGGCCCTTATCTGCCTTGTTAGGACTATCCCACTTTATTACCATGCTCATAAAGCTTTTGCCTGCTCCTTAGGAGGGTGCTCTCCACCGTCCTATTAGTTAACTGTTTAAGCTGCCCTTTCACATGCACCAGTCTCTTGGCCACCTTAGTCGTTCCCTTCTACTTATGCAGCCTCTTGAGCACCTGTATTTCTCTTTCCAGCCCCCTCTTTGCCTCTTTCGTTGCCTCACGACTCTGTTTAGATACTTGTATTTCTTAATGTGATTCTTGAACCCATCCCATCTCTCCCACGGGCTGTTCCGCCCTCCATAAATGTGCATATCTCATTCTCTGTTTGCTGCCTCACTTCCCGATCCCTAAGAAGATATTCTTCCAGCCTCCATCCACCAACCCCTCCTTGCCCTTCCTCCCTCCCACTCCAGTGAGAGTGGCGCATGGTCCGATATTGTCATGCTCCCAATATGTATCCTTCTGATTGCCCCGGTTCAGCCCTTGCATCGCGATAATATAATCGATTTGGGAGTGGAGTAGGTCTTGTGAATATGTGAGTAGAAAGAGTAGTCTCTCTCTTGTGGATGGTGTGCCCTCCACACATCATGGATCCCCTCTTCCTTGAACCTTACCCTCAGGCGTTTGGATATTGTACCTGTTACATGTCCCCTCAGCCTGTCTGGCCAGTCCCAGACGGGGCCCGCCACCAGATTAAAATCCCCAGTCACTATCAGCTCCCCCTCCCCAAACCTACCCAGTTCCTCCAAGAACATGTCAAAGAACCCTTCTTGTCCCTGGTTGGGGGCATACACTGATGCCCATATATATGCCAGGCCACCCATTTTCCCTTTCACCAGCACATACCTCCCCTCCGGGTCCCGCTTCACCTTAATCCCTTCTATTCATACAGATTTATGGAATAAGATTGCCAACCCCGCCCGCTTGGTTCCTGCAGCTGCATGATACTGAAGTGGGTAGTTCCTGCTACGTAAACAACCCTCATCTCCCTTAATCAAATGTGTCTCCTGTAGGCAGACTATTTCCGCCCCCTCTTTCTTGACTTGCCGCAGGATTGTGACCCTCTTATTCAGGCTGTTCAGTCCCCTTAGATTCCAAGAGTTTAACCTATACATTCCTTCTTGCTAATGTCTGCACCAGGCTGCCCTGATGCCCCCTGATTCCTCTGACCAACTGAGCCTTTGTCTTGCTGTACCCTGCTGCCCCAGGACTGGTTATACCTCCCCAACTTGTAACTCTCCCTGGATCCACTGTCCAGGTTCTTGACGTTGTCTCCTTCTGCGAGCAGTGTGCGACATTCGCTCCCCCCGCCCATCACTCTCCAAATTCCTTACCCAGTATCAGACTATATTGTAGTCCTTTTAGTCCTTCTACATGGGCCTCCACCCACTTCCCATGGCCCTCCTTAATGTGTTCCTTGCCTTTTTCGTGCTCCACCAGTGGTACCCGGATCGTGTCTCGCCCGGTACCCCTCCTGTATGGTTCCTGGTGCTGTCCTCCCCTGCTTTTCTTTGAGCCCCTCTGAGAGCCTTCAGCCTGTCCTCAACCTGGGAAACTGTTTTTTCTTCATTGCCCATAAGTAATTGGAGCCGTGTTGGGAAGAGCCACCGATACCTCATCTTCCTCTTGTTCAGTTCCTCCCTGAGTGGTTTAAACAATCGTCTCCTCGCCAGGGTAGTTTGGAACAGATCACCATATATCTGGATTTCACAACCTCTCACTCGGATTTTCCCTTTCGTCCTGGCTGCCTCCTTGAGCTGTGTTTTATCCTTATAATTGTGCATTTTCACTCATATGTCCTGGGGCCTTGCACCTGGATCTGCTCTCCGGCTGCCCACTCTGTGTACTCTTTCTATCTCCATATTCCAGGCCTGGTCCTCCTCTACTAGGTCTTCAAACATTTTCCGAATGCAGACTTCCAAGTCAGGGCCATCTCTGTCCCTCTCTCCACTCCTCTCTCCTGGAGTGATCACTTTCTCCTAACCTCCCACCTCACCCTCCCTACCCCACAGGCAAAGCCACCCTCATCATTGCCACCCACCTTCTCGGTCATCCGACCCATGAAGCGCGTGTCAGTTGAGGCTTTCGCTGCCACCTTCTCGCCCCCCCCCCCCCCTTCGGCTGACTCCCACCCTGACACAGCCCTCTCCATGCTCCACTCTGCTATATCTGATACTCTTGATATCCTTGCCCCTGTCATGAGAATCCGCCTGAAGCCCAAAGCCAAATGTAACTCCTGGTATGACTCGGATCTCGTCACCCTAAAACGCAAGTGCAGGGTGGCTGAGAGGAAATGGCGTGCTTCATGTTCATCTTCTGATAAACTGGCCTGCCGCCTGCTCCAAAGGCAATACCGTTTCTCTGTTCTCACCAAAAAGAGAGCCCTTATCCAAGCCCGCATCTCTGCGGCATCCAACAACTCGGCTGAACTCTTTAAAATCTCCAAGGAGCTTGCCAACCCTGCTGCAGTCTCTAACTCTCCTATCCCCTCCCAGGCCCTCTGCACTGCACTGGCCTCTCACTTCATCTCTAAAACTCAGGAAATCCTGTCCTCACTCTCCTCCTATCACCTCCCTCCATCTCTTCCCGACTCTTCCTCTGGCCGTTCTGCAGCCACCCCTCCTCCCTCCTTCTCTGCCTTTCCACTTTTTTCTGCTGACGAGGTTTCCAGACAAGTCCGATCTATGAAAGTCTCGTCTAAACAGGTTCACCCCTGTTCCTCCAAAACTATCAAGGACCACATCGACTCCCTGGCTCCTGCCCTGGCTGACTTTTGCAACCACTCCTTCGCCTCTGGAGTCTTCCCATCCCCCCTCAAGCACTCCCTTGTGCACCCTCTTCTTAAGAAACCCTCCTCCGACCCCTCCTGCCCGGCTAACTATCGCCCAATCTCCATCACTCCCTTCCTAGGCAAGCTCCTGGAGAAACTGGCCATCTCCCAGCTTAACCTCCATGCTGAAACTGTTGGTAGTCTCCATGACCATCAATCTGGCTTCAGAGCGGCCAGAAGCACGGAAACTGCTCTCCTGAACATCCGTGAGGACCTGCTCTTGAACCTCGACTCCAACACTCCGTGTGTTCTCATTCTGCTCGATCTCTCTTCTGCCTTTGACACTGTCAACCATGCCATCCTGCTCAACCGTCTCCGTGATGACCTGGGTATCACTGGTCAGGCTATGGCGTGGCTGACCTCTTTCCTTTCCAATCGACCCTCCCAGGTCCAACTTGGGTACTTCCTCTCTGACATCTTTTTCGCCACCTGTGGTGTTCCCCAGGGATCTAATCTCTCTCCCTGGCTGTTCAACCAGTATCTGGCACTCCTTGCCCACCGCATCGCCGCTCTCTGCCCCTACTTTCAGTGCTATGCAGACGACACCCAGCTCATTTTCAGGCTACCCTCGGCCTCCTCCTTTCCTTCCCTCATCTCTGACTGTCTGTCTGCCATCCAGGAATGGTGTGCCGCCAATGACCTCTGCCTTAATGCTAGTAAGACTGAGATTCTACTCATCGGCACACCCACTCCCTCCTTCCCTGTAGCTCTCTGGCCATCCTCGCTTGGCCCTCCTCCTGCTCCTACCTGCAAGGCAAAAAACCTTGGGGTCATCTTCGACTCCACACTCTCCTTCTCTCCTCATATATCCGACGTCTCTAAGAAGTCACACTACCAGCTGCACCTCCTCAGAGGTATTCTTCCCTTCCTCTCCTTCCCCCAGAAGCTCACTGTCTCCCGAGCCCTGGTTCTCTCGAAGCTGGACTACTGTAACAGCCTCTATCTTAATCTGCCTGCCTCCACTCTCCGCCCCCTGCAACTCATCCAGAACAGAACTGCGAGACTTGTCCTTGGCCTCAAGCCCAGGGACCGTATCTCTCCAGGACTGAAATCTCTACACTGGCTCCCAGTGGCTGCGAGGATTAAGTTCAAAACCCTCTGCATTGTCCACAAGGCCTTCTGGGGCCTGGGGCCTAAATACCTTCAACTCGCTCTACCTAAATATCTTCCTTCCCGAGCCCTTCGCTCATCCATCTCCAACTCCCTCAGGGTCAGCCGCTTCTCGAAGCAATGAGTCGGGGGTCGATCTCTCGCCGTGGCTGGGGCCTCCCTCAGGAACAGCCTTTCTGCCTCCCTGAAACTTGAGTAGAACCATCTCCGGTTCCGGAAGCACCTCAAAACCTTCCTCTTTGCTTCTGCTTTCTCTCTCCCTCTCCCCTGCTAAAGTCTCGACTGAATCTGCACCGAATCTGCAACTGGGCCACTCTCACCGACCTCGGTCCTGGTCCCAGCCACTCTCCTCTTGCACTGCCTCCCTGGCAACCCCTGCACTAAGGGACTGTCTCTGTATCCCTACAGCCCCCCCCTTTCCCAGCACTTGTCTGCACTTACCTTGCACTTGCCACCAGCTGGCCCTATTTATTTACTTATTCTACTTACTTGTACTGCACTTCCCCCCTCCCCTTCCCCTTGCACTTTTCCCTTCCCCCTCCCCCTGCACTTGCGCGGTCTGAATGACACCTGGCCTAGTAGGATCGTTGTCTGTCTTCCCCTTGTTCCCCCCTCCCTGCCTCGTCGCGCCTTGAAACACTTGTGTATAGGCGCGTTACAAATGTCATATCATATCATATCATACTCCCTCCCCCAGGTCCTTTATCCGAATGTTATCTTGTTTTGACCTATTTTCTAGGTCCTCACCCTTCTCCTCCAGGGCTCTTATCCTCTCCTCTGCCTCCTTTCTGTTGAGTCCATTCGGGCACCTTCGTATCCAGCTCAGTTAAGTGCCCCTCTATCTCTATTACTCGCTTATCTAGGGAGTCTATGTCTCTGCTGTTGTTTGTGATAGCTTGCAAGAGCTCTTCCCTTATACTAGCTCCTTCTACCTTGACTGCCTCTGTAAGCTCCCTTTTAAACTTGGTTAACGCTGCAAGTAGATCCTCTTTGGTGAGTGCCATTTCCCCATCACTTTGCCCCACCAGGTTTCCAAATAGAAGCTTTGTTTGTTTGTGCCTCTCCTGGTGACTTTCATGAACCCGTACTCCTGGTATGGTGTTCCTCTTTTTCGGTCCCATCTACCTTCCTCTACTCCATTCTTCTGGATGCCTTTGTCCGCTGATCCCGAGTGCCTCCTACTGGGGCTCTGTCCAACTGTGGATCACCCTTCTCACCTGGTTGCTCTTTCCGGGTCAGCTCCTTTGATACCTGGGAGGCTCTCCCTCCCTTCCCGTCGTTTCCCTCTCGAGTGTGTTGCCCCTATTCGAATGCTGGGTCTCCGCTTCCTAGGTTGTTTCCCTGCCTTGTTGTTAGAGGTGCAGGGCCCCTCACGTTTCCTTGGGATCTTGGTGGGGTGTGCTTCTTCACTTTGGCTTTCTTCCCTCCCCAGGCTTCTCCCTATCCTAGGGCCATTCTGTGCCGATACATGCTCTTTGTCGGGATACACATGTGTGGAGCACTGCCTCCTGGATTGCCTCTGGGGCTCTTGTGTGCTTCAGTCCCTGCTGTTAGACCATTGCGGTTCACACCGCCTTCCCAGTCCTCTCCCCTGCAGTGCCTGGTGTCCTGCTATGGCAGTTATCTCCCGGCTCAAGACATACTGGGCTGGGTACCTTCCACTGCACTGTTCCTCTCTGTTCCTCCCCCCGGGCCCCTCTCCTTCCCTCAGGACCTTTTCTTGCTGCGGCGTCCACTGTTGTTGGAGTTTGAGTGCCTCTCGCAGTGTTCCCCCTCTCCTCGTATGAGGCACTGCTTTGTGGGTCACTTCTGGTACTCTTTTCCGTTTCAGTCCCTGCTATGGGGCCCGATGTGGTTCGCTCGCCCTTCCCGTTCCTCTTCTCTGCAGCGCCTGGGGTTCCACTGCAGCGGTTGTCCCTCGGCTCGAGATAGAGGGGCCGGGTACTTCCCTCTGTACTCTTCCTTTCCCAGCCCCTTTCTCGTGGTGCATGTTCCTTCTTGGTCCGCCTCTGCTCCTCGATCGCTGCTCTGGGATACTGCACCCGGCGTTCTCGCTCCTCCTGATACCGTGACTGCTGCTCCTGCTTATCGACGCCTTCTTTTTGCCCCGAGACCAGTGGATGGCAAACGCGCTGCTTTTCCCGGGTCTTTTGGGTGCCGCCCGCCATCTTTGCTGCGGGGCCTTCGATGCCGATGTGATCACTTCATGTCTCCCTCTTCCCCGCACGGGTTTTCTCACTGCCCTTGGTTGTTCCCAGCTAACATTCTACATGGAATGCTACACTCTGCCACCTCTGCTTTCGTTATTTCACCCAATTTACATGCGGTCTGCCGCTGGTTTCTGCTCAGCTGCTCCAGGCAGAGACGGAGCTCGTCTGCCACATGTCCACTCAGCCTGCCATCTTGGCCACGCCCTCGAAGTTTGTTTAGTTTAAGAGGCAGCGCCATTGCTTTTTTTCCGGCAGTGCGACAGGCCCATTAAACTGAGAAAGTCATCATGAGCAACAGTCTGCATTGTGCTCATGTGGGCGGGGTGAAGGGTTAAGAAAAAAAAAGGTAGCACCCCTGCCGCAGTAAAAAATCCTGTCAGCGCTTACAGGAGATTAGATAAGGACCCCATGTGACCATGAGCAGTTGTGAAGGACACGTTTTTCCTCAGAGGGAAACTCCATACATACAGTACTACAGTCAGAAAGTCATGTTTAAATCAATCTTTCGGCAAAACAATGAATCTGCCCGGTCCCGTGAGCCCTGCTTATCAGTTGTGCAGGGGGTTTCTGGTCAGCCTGCATTGCATATGCACTTTGTAGCTTGGGTAGATGTGTGAGGGATGGGGTTTGTTTATTATCACATGCTTAGACCCAGGATTTGTATTTACTCTGGGGAGGCACTTTCAGCTACTTAAAGGTGTCAGGCTAGAAGTTAAACAACAGAAAGCA
Organism: Ambystoma mexicanum; assembly: GCF_040938575.1. NCBI lineage: Eukaryota > Metazoa > Chordata > Amphibia > Caudata > Ambystomatidae > Ambystoma > Ambystoma mexicanum. The sequence goes on along the minus strand of NC_090932.1, from coordinate 1,176,243,268 downwards.
ACAAAAAAACATGTTTAGTGTGTACTCTGGGCTCTCATGTTATTTCAGAGTAACTGTTATAATCTGGAGCGAGAGGTGCGAGTATTATCACTTTTTTTGCACAGTGATGAAGCTAAGACAAATGATCCCAGAGTGGAATTCATCTTTAAATGAGCTGACATATTCACTTGTGGGAGTTTTATTAAGGAGAGAGGTAGACAGCCCCTATTAAATGTAGTAGCCTTAAACACAGAGAAAGAGAAACCCCTTCATTTTTAGACACTACTGTATTTGTCAAAATAAACTAGTTAAACAGTTAAACATTATCCCTGCAACTGGATTTTTCTTTGTCACAGCCTTGTAAGCCTGCTATTAAACAAATAAATTGTGCCCGGTTTATACCATTTCTGGGCCCATTCACAGTGGGACTATTAACTGGGTTGCAGCCTTGTCCACCTGGAGAGAGTGTAAAACTGTACATCCCTATATAAGGGTGCTGCTTCAAAACACGGCTGGGATCGTTGGAGTACTAGCTGCCATCTACTCCAGAACTGCCTTTTGTGGGCTCAACCATCTCACCTAACCCAACTCAAGGACCTGTCTACATCCACAGGAGGAAAATACCTTCCGTGCATCAAACAATGGTGTTATGCCCACCTGACAAGACAAAGGAACAGCCCTGCCTGGCTGATCTTACCACAGTCCTGCAACAGGAGCAAGTATCCGTTTGGACATGTAAGCTGGCTTATCAAATAATTTTAATGGGTGGCCCCGTTGTGGATTGTGCTTTTTTTGTTTTTGACCTTGGTGGTGATAGTTAGGTTGTGTCACCTTTGTTAGACATCAGCTACGATTAGATTTCTATAAGGGTTTTGAACATTAACACCCTTATAGGAAGCACATATAAGAAGAACGATACCAATTCAGCCTAACAATCTGTAGTTACAAAGGACCTTGAGACTCTGTTTTAGGAGCGGTAAAGCATAGAGCCAATTCTGCAAACTGTCTGCTATCCAATGGAGTAGGCTGTGTAACAGTTTGCCAATGCACAGAATGGGATGATTGGGCGAGTTATGCACCTGGGACAGTCATCGATATACTTTTACATGTATGAATTGTTCCTCTGACCACGATAATGCTGTATAATAGTTATTTATAGGCCAGAACTGTTTATCTGTGTTTCTATGTATTCCCCACCACTGGCCTTCATTTATTTATTTATTTACTAGTTGGTCATGCACATTTATATATAAACTTTGCCCTTGCAGAAAATAGAAAACTGGGCCAAGCCATAAACCTAAAAGTAGGAATATGCCTGCTGCCCAAGCCCCCTCCTCCCACCTTGCCCACTTCCACCATCATGATCCCATGCTAAATACTTTACACTTACAGCACTGCTCTTGGATTTAAACTGTGCAGCTTTAGTTGTGACTAGGAAAGTTAAAAACAAATTGCGTTTGCTCTGATTGCTATTTCAGGTTTTACTGTGTACTGTTTTCCATGAAGTCTCTGTGGCACAATCAGTCAATGCCGGGGTTGTTAAGGGAAAGGGTAGCGGTTTGAGTCTATCCTCAGATGCAAGAAATAATTATATAGAGTTAACAACTGTATCATTTATTTGCTTTATAACTTTCATAATAGAAACGTGATGACCCTTGCATTCCGCAATACCGGGACAGGGTTTTTAAATTAAAAAAAACCTCTCTGGATGGTGGAACACAGGGCACAATTTTGGGACAGTCCTGGCAAAACCAGGACGTCTGGTCACCCTACCTTGCAGGGTTCACGCATAAAAACGTCGTACCGTGGAGATTGTAGTGTCTGCTGATTTCAACTGCACTAATTCCTATCCTACACATAAGGAATGGCATTTCTGTTTTAACTTGCACAGGTGGGGGTTCCAGGAGTTAACCCCTATCCCACTTCTGCTGGAGGCACTATATCACAAGCATAGTGTCTGAAATTATATTTACCACCCTAGGACCATCCCGAGCACTAACATGTGCACAGAAAGATGTCACCCTCCGATTGCCTACAGGTTGCCGATAAACAGATTGTATTTTGGGGAGAACATATATAGCAACTTCCTCCATTGTAAACCATTATTTATATATAAACGTTGCCCTTGCAGAAAATGTTTATTTTGGTACCACCATATTAATTTATGTGTTGCAACTGTATCCATCAAGGACCATATTGAAACCTGCACTCTAACCTTGGACAATTTCTGTAATCACTCTTTCATCACTGGAACTTCGCCTTTCTCTTTAAGCACTCCCTTGTTCACCCCCTCCTCAAGAAGCCGGCTGCCGGTCCTACCTGCCAGGCAAACTATATCCCAATCTCCATCACCCCTTTCCTGGGCAAACTCTTGGAAAAGCTGGCCGTCTCCCATTTTACTGTCCAAACTGAATCTGTTGGTTGTCTCCATGACCATCAGTCTGGCTTCAGAGCTGCCAGAGGCACAGAACTGCTCTCCTGAACATCGGTGAAGATCTGCTCTCTAACCTTGATTCCAGCATTCCTTCTGTCCTCATCCTCCTTCATCTTTCCTCTTCTTTCGACAAACTCAACCACACCATCCTGATCAATCGACTCTGTGAGAACCTGGGCATCATGAATCCAGCCCTGTAGTAGCTGACCTCCTTCCTTTTGGACCGCCCCTCCCAGGTCCAACTTGGTCCCTTTCTCTCTGTCACCTCTCTCTCTACCTGTGGCATTCCCCGGGGTTCTATCCTCTCACCCTGGTTTTTCAACCTCTACTTGGCCCCTTTGGCCCACCTTTCCTCTAACTTTCAGTGTTATGTGGATGACATTCAGCTTTCCTTCAGGCTCCGCTCAGCCTCCTCTCCTCTCTCGCTCATTCCTGACTGTCTATTCGCAATTCGGAATTTGTGCACCTCCAACAATCTCTGCCTTAATGCCAGTAAAACATAGATCCTTCTCAGTGAGACCCCTGCCCCTGCTTTCCCTCTCTCACTCCGGCCGCCCGCCTTGGGCCCTCTTCCTTCGCCTTCCTGCGAAGCAAAAAACCTTGGTGTCATCTTCGACTCCACTCTCTCTTTCTCTCCTTACATCTCTGATGTCGCCAAGAAGTCCCACTACCAGCCGCACCTCCTCAAAGGGACTCTTCCCTTTCTCACTTTCCCCCAGAAGCTCACTGTCTCCAGAGCCCTGGTTCTCGCTAGGCTGGACTACTATAACAACCTCTTTCTCAATGTGCCTTCCTCTACTCTCCGCCCTCTGCAACTAATTCAGAAAAGGACTGCAAGACTTATCCTTGGCCTCAAGCCCAGGGTCCGTATCTTTCCAGCTCTGAAATCTCTCCGCTGGCTCCCGGTGGCTGCAAGCATCAAGTTTGAGACCCTTTGCATTGTCCACAAGGCTTTCTGGGGATGGGGCCCGCACTACATCCAATACTCTGTTCCAAAATACCTTGCTTCTCAAGCCCTTCCCTCAGCTACCTCCAACTCTCTAAGGGTTAGGCACTTCTCCAGGCAGAGTGGGGGTTAAATCTCTCTTCTATGCAGGTGCCTCCGTCTGGAATGGTCTCCCTGCTCCTCTCAAACTTGAGCCAGACCAACTGAAGTTCCGGAAGCAGCTCAAAACTTTCCTCTTCTCCTCTGCTTTCTCTCGCTCCCACCCCTGCTGACCTACTTGGCTGCTGTAGCGACTGGTTGCTTGGCTACCCTCAGAGTCTTACTGGGTACCTGCTCTTTCTTAATCAGTCACCCTTGCACTGCCTCCAGGCCTAACACACGCTAGGGGCTGTAACTGTAACCCTAAAGTCCCTTGTTTACATTGTATTTGTATTTTGTATTTATTGTATTTGTATTTTGATTTATATAGCACTTTAATCCAAAGCACTTTACAAGAGGAACAATCAATTACAACAAGCAATACATGCCAATTGAATGAAACCAGAAAACAGTACAAAGAACAATTTACAAAGTTGAGGTGATTAAACGCTAATGGAAGGAACAATAGTAAGAGAAGGGGTAGGAGAGGTAAGTAGAGGTAGATCCAGTCAAGGAAGAAGAAGAAAGAAGTTAGGGGGTGAGTGGAAGAGATAGGATTTAAAAGAAGTGCGAAATGAAGGGTAGGCGGTGATAGAGTGGACGGGGAGGGGTAGGCTATTCCGATGGAAAGGAGCAAGACGTTCGAAGGAGCGGAAGCGGGATGGGGCACAGGGTGGAGGAGGAGGAGAGAGAGGGAAGAGATCAGCAGAGCGGAGAGAAGGAGAAGGAGTATGGAAAGTAAGAAGGGAGGATAGGTGGAAGGAGCAAGACTATAGAGGGCTTTGAAGACAAGTCAGAGAAAATTTAATTTGAGCTGAGAGTGAAAAGGGAGCCAACCTAGTGTGTTAAGTGAAGAGGAGATGGAGTCGCAAGCAGAGAGGACACAAAGGGTGCAGATAGCAGAGTGATAGATGGATTTGAGGGGAGAAAGTGAGAGGAAGGGAGTCCAAAGAGAAGAGTGGAGCAGTAGAAGAGTCTGGAGAAGATGAGGGAGGAGATTACAGAGGAGACAGGATAGCCTGTCCTCTGCATGTGCTATCATATAGGAATATCTGTGAGACTACCTATTTCACCTTCATGCCAGGATCTCTGTTGCTTTAGTAGGGTTTATGGTCATTGCATCGAATCCCTTGCATCACATTTTTTTCCATCTAAAAAATTTGCATCTAATGCATTTTTTTTCTTTTTTTTGTTGCCCCCCAAACCCCTTTTTTTACCCTTAAAAATCCACTGAAACAAAAATTAACCCTTTATCCCGCAAAAACATGCATTTGATGCAAATTCTTTAGATGTAAAAAATGTGATGAAAATGCATTCGATGGTATGGCTTTCGATGCAATGACCAGATACCCTTTAGTAGCAGTGGGAGGCTGAGGTTTTAGTCAATACTCATCTCTGCACTCTGTTGTCGGGGAACGTGGAAGGAACCCGAAGGGTTAAAGGTAAAGAGCTGCAGCAAGAGGAAAGGGAGGAGCCTCAGGGAGGAAGAGGTGTTAGTTAGAATAAAGTAAAAGTTAAAGAAAGATGTGTCCTGTCGTCCTTGCCGTTGTGTTGATAATATTTAAAGTGTATCAACTGGCAACTAGGATAAAAACTAAAGTAAATCTTTATTCCAGCCGGCGTGCAGAGCAGCCGTTCTTCTGTGGGGAGCACAGTAGAACCACCCGCCATCAGCCAGGGGTCCTTCTGGGCTCCCCACACGTCCTTGCTGGGAGAGAGGGCTAGGGTCCTTGAACCTGGAGGGTGCATACCGCGGGAGCCACCTGCGGTGGGACCAAAGCCCGCCAGCGCGATCCCTGCATCCTTTACGGCAAGCTGATCCGGCATGTTCACACCAAGAGAGGTGCGTAATACAGGGAGCCGAGGCCCATTCCACACAGCTTGTGCATCCTTTGACAGGCACCAGCGAGACCAGTGGGGTCTCGGGGAAGGCCACATCCACGTGCGCCCACCAAGCCCCAACCCTCACCACACAGAGGGAAAGCATCGACGGTGGCACTGTGATAAACCTGAGGCATGTTTCCCATGCTATTCTCGGGGATCCCTGACTCGGGTGGCCACGGAAGGGCCATCGCTCTTGCATCCCAACCCTGGGGGCAGACAAGAGAGGGAGGATCACATGGGAAGGGGACCCTGGGAGACTGGGGGAGGAACGCCCTTGGGTGAGACATTGTATGTCTGCCAGCCCAGTACATCCCTACCAAACGTCCCCTCTGTCATTATGGGATACTTTTGTCAACAACCCATTTGTACACAACACTATAGTTACCCACCTCACCCTGACGAAAACCAACATGGTTTTTCCAGTATTCTTTGGAAAAACTACAACTCCCTAAATCCCTCCACACTGTTTTCCCCAAAAAAATCACTGGGACAAGGAGGAGAGAGATTGGGAGCATGAGGATTACCGACAGAGAACCACAGACACAGAAGACATACTCTCCCCTTTCTAGATCAGACTGTCCCACTAATGAGACCAGGCAAAGTCAGGCCTGCCTTCACAACCATGCACACTTGAATTTAATCACTACTCCCATGAAGTATAAAAGGCAGAGCAGGAGAGCAAACTTTGAGTGAGTTGAGGGTGCTGGGAAGTGCCGGGGAGAAGGAGAAAATCCTCACTAGCTGCTGAGACCCTGGGAGACCTGGAGGAGGAGAAAACCGCCCAAACACTGGCCCTGCTATTTGAAAGGAGACTGCAGTCTGGAGGAGGGAGATGTACTTCCAGAAGGCAAGACTAGGGGCAGCTGGGGTTGCCTGGCGAAACCAACATAGCAAAACCCCTCCCCTGGGCCAGGCAGGTGAAGCCAGGTCTCTGATGGAGACACCCTGACCTCCAACTATCATCCCCTTTTAGCTCCTGCAGCTCCCAGTGCCCGAAAAACCATTTTTGGGAGCTATGAAGTGGGAGCAAAATTTGCCCAGTGCATTCTGAAACCAGTAGTCCCAAAAACCTTGTTTTGCTAAATTGTGAACTTTGAAAGGAGGCTCGAGCCTGGTTGGGGGAAGCCTTGTTAGTGAAGTGTGCTGCAAGCGAGAAGGCTTGAGCCCGGCTGAGGGAAAACTTCTTTTGTAAACTTTGAGAGCTGGAAAAGCGGTGACCCACGCCTCACCGAAAACCTTGGCCCCTGCTAGAAAGCCAATGCAGTAGAGTCAACACAGCCGGTGAGTCAGGGAGATTGTGAACTGTGGCAAATGTGAACACGACAAGGTATGCAGAGAGAAAGGTAGGGGAAGGGAGCCCTACTTTCTGATGAGATTGTAAAATTGTGAACTAACTATGGCCAGTATAAACGCGACCGAGGGATGACCACAGTGAGTTGTTGGTCTGAGCCCGACTATGGGAGGCTAACGTTAAGGGCCTCAGGCGAGGCCGGCTTTCAGTGTCAAAGTCAAACCCCTTGTACAGTCGAAAGTCTTTGACATATTGTGGAAACAAATGTGAACACGACTGAGGGATTCCTGTGAATTAGGGTAATCAGTAGCCTATCCGAGAACATTGGGATGATAGAATTGTGTGAAGCCTGACTGGAGGCTTTAGGGAAAACCTGACTGGGGGCTTAAGGGAAAGCCTGACCGGAGGATGAGACCCGGACTTGGGTAAGGTATTAGGAAAGATTTTGATTTCATGTGTAATTTTCCCTCCAGTTGTGTACACCCCCCTACCCCCAAAGTTTTGCTTTGTTTAAACACCATAGTCTGACTTTCCCAGAGGAGTACAGCCTTCTGCTGCACTCCCCTGGGCTTTTCGCTCACTTCTTATGGGAAAACTGACTTGTTTCCCTTAGTCTTTGTCAATGTTGCAACTTTTCTGCATAATGTTGCAAGTGCACACAGTACCTTACAGTACAGTGCACTTGGGTCTTCCTGTCATTTCTAAAGGCCCTAGATACTCTCGAAGGATTTTTTAGGAGAACTTCAGATGTGCCTGGGACAGGGCTGGTGGCAGCCTATCATTTCGTATATTTTTAACCCTTTCTTGCCAGGTAAACGGCGATTACCGCGTTTGGCGCGGTTAGGTGGCCTGGCTGCAAAATGGCCACGCCATGAGGTTCTTTGTCCTGTCTTTTGGCCATCTTGCCCCTTCACCTTCTCCAGGTCGAGCCGACCCGGGTCAGTCCTTATTTGGGCATGCCTTTCCCGGCAAAGCGCCAAGCTTTCGTGGGCTTCTGCATGCCTTGTGTGTGCGCCCCCAGGATGTAGGCTGGACTATCTCATTCTAATACACATCCTGGATGCCAGAGAGTCTGGTGTGCTGTGAATGCCTGGGACCACCGTGGTCCATGATTGGTCCACGTACGGTATTCCTGTATTTGAGCAGATCTCCCATTGGGTCCTCTTCGTTTTGGTGTGAAGGAGATTTTGGATAAGAGGAGGCTGAAAACACCCATACCATGTCGATCTCTGGAGTTCTCACTGAACGAAGGATAGGATGCAAGTATCCTGAAACTGCGAAGCTGAGTCGAGGAACCGCTGGTGACCCGCTGGAAGGTTTGGCACCCTAAGCCCGCTGTCGTCCCGTGGGACCCCTCTGCATTTGGTCGTCCTAGAAGGTCTGCGAAGACGCTTTGACCCATTGCAATAGTGGGACCAACTATTCTCTGCACCTTCATCAGAACCTGCAAGTAAACCTTCTCGGAAGTGTCCCTGGGCCAACCAATGGGCTGACCAGCTTACGCAGGACATTTGCTCTGTCGCTGCCATTTCAAGGAAGCCCTTGAAACTTGGTATATTGCAAGCTCTGTGTTCACTGCACTCTCACATCGAATTTAGTACACTTGGCTTTCCCAAGTCTGGAGTAAAATGACTGTGCCCGAACCGGAGTACACGCAGTTACCATGTCGCCCAGCCGTGGTGACGAACTTTGCAAGTTCATTGCAGCTGTGGTCCTCTGGGCCCTGAAGCCTGCTACAGCGGAACTGGTCTGATCCATCCACCAGGAGCGGAGAAATTGCCACTTTCCCGTAGTGGAATCAACGCTGTATCTTCGTTGCTGAAAGCTGCACAGCCGCGAGATTGCTGCATTTGAACCTGCAACCTAAGTGGACTCGACTGCCGAAGTTTGGTCCGGAGTGCACCGGGGGTCGGTGAGTAATTGCAACCCTAACCGAAGGCCCCTAGCGCATCCATCTTTATGCACGAGTGGCCCCTGAGGGCACCTCTCATGTCCACTGCTAGTGTGAACTAGCTAACTATTCCCAACTCTTGGAATCAACTCTGCCCTCAAGTGGAGGCCCTCCTGGAATAGTGGGAACCTATTCTGCATCACCTCACCTACCTTCCTGAGCTGCTAAAGCCCCTACAAAAGACCCTGCTTTGCCCATTTGAACTACCGCGTGCGCCAACATATCAAGTACATTTGAGCCAGCTTTGCAAGTACATTTGAGCATTGGGCTCCCCTCATCTTGGGATTGGACTTCCTTTCAGTTAGGACTGTGCTTGATGCAGAAGGGCCTAAAGACTATTTGCACTGCCTGTTTCCTTCCCTGTTCAGGTTGTGGACCCATTTGGTGCATTCATCCTTTAGACCCCATTGGTCTTGTATATATGTGTATAGATAGGATTGTGTTGGTTTAATAGTATTGCTGTGATTTTCTTTCTGTGTGTTGAATTGCAAAGGCCTTGGAATAAATGTATTTGTAGTTTTTATATATATTCGCCTGACTGGGAGTGATTTGTATGTGTCCTTGTTATAATGTAGTTAACCCTTATGATGTATATAGTTCCACATCCCCACGTCATGCATTCGTGTATGGTTCTGGAATCTCTATTCCAGAACTATACACGAAGATGAACAGCTGTTGAAGGTTGGCCCTCCTGGGGACTTCCTTTGCAATAAACTTATTTGTAATACGAATTTCGTGAAGTGACGAACTCTTCATTTCTACAATTGGCGACGAGGAGTCGTTCAATAAGGAAGTCCCCAGCCGTGATTATAAGTCCTTGTTCCCATAACGCGACCATTGATGAAGAAGCGTTAATAATGATATCTTGGACACCACGCGTACATCAGGGAATGGAGCCAAAGATATAGCAAGTGCGGTGCTGATCAACATAAAAAAAAGATAAAGGTACCTACAATCAGTATATTTATTGTAAGCTGCATTTTACGGATGGTGCACAAGACGCCAGGGCCAACGGACAAAACGCTAGAATAAAGCACCTTAAAGCGTAAGATGCGTGTCGCCATTTTGGGTCATTAACTGCACTATGGGTGATAATTAGAGTAAAGCACCTGAATAACGTTGATACGTGCCGCCATCTTGAGGATAGACATATGTTGCCGTGCCTACTGTGTAAATGAAAGCACGTCGTGTAATGAAGTGCTTTACACGGGCGCAACGAAGAAGTGAACAAATGAATTTCTCCATACCAAACGCATGAATAAAGGCACGGTGCATAACGTAGTCACAAGTTCAGATGCAGATTTAAATGAACATTAAAGAAAACATAAAATCAACAATTTGCAAAGCATTGTTCAACATTGTGCCAACATACAGTCATCATCTGTCAAATAGCACCTATAAGGAATTGTCTGGGGGTATTAATAACATTAATGCCACAACAAAAGGAACTAATAAAAGTGGGTGAATATTAACAAGAAACATATCGTGCAACATGCAGAACATTGCAGCCCCAGTTCAATTTTTGGCCCACCCAGGGAATCCGATTTGCACGTGGGAACAATGGCAGGACAGTTTCCAGGTGTACTTAAGAGCAATTGGGGGGGGCTAAATATAATGACTTGAAAGAAGCCACATTGCTTAATTGTGTGGGTGCAGAAGGGCTGAAGATTTTTAGGACATTGCCTGAATTAACAGATACTGAGGAAGGCTCTGGAGACTCTGCAAGTAGTGTCAGAAAATATGAAACTGCAATGGCAAAATTAAGCAAACATTTTGGAAATAAGACCAACATTGTTCTGGAACGATATAGGTTCTTCTCTAGGAAACAATGTAACGGAGAAAGTGTTGACACCTGTATAGCTGCATTAAGGGCTCTTATTTCATCGTGCAACTTTACGGGAGTGGCAGATGAATATGTAAGGGATCAACTGGTTTTGCACGTGGCAGATCCCCGAATTCGAAAGCACTTATGGCAGGTGAAAGATCCGATGCTGGAACAAGCAGTTGAAATAGCCAGATCAATGGAACTGGGTGAGAAATGTATGAGAGAAATCCAGAACAAACCAGAGTGTGGTAAAGTAAAGTCTGTTCAAGAGGTCCATGATGGAGGACATAGTAAAGATGAGAAGACTTTAATTGCTATTGTAAAGAAAATAGTCAAATCTGATTTTGGTATGGGTCCCAGACAAGATAGAGAGGCCACAAACAGGATACAAGGCAGATGCTACAAGTGTGGTTGGTATAAACACATGAATGCAGAAAAGGAATGTCCAGCGCTCTCAGCGGAATGCTACAGATGTGGCCAGGTGGGTCATTTTAACAAAGTTTGTCAGAACAGCAGGGGAAAAGGCAGGTTTAATTCACGTTATATGAGCAACGTACAGAGGAATGCTGGTCGCTTTGGAAGAGGCAACATGACAAGCATAAAGGTGTTGGAAGAGATAGGTGCTCCAAGCAGTTTACTGGCAGTCACCAATGGATTTGAGGAAGGCATTGTGGGTCCATGGGTACCGATGTCTATTAATGGCCTAACATTGCAAGTTTTGGTTGATACTGGTTCTCCATATACGATGGTGGATGTGGAGACCTTTCTGAATGTTTTAAAAGGGAAGATGGAGGACTTGCAATTAACTTAAGTAAGAGCAACTGGTTATGGCAAGACACCCATTAATATTGTAGGTTACACATGGGTACATTTGGATTTTGAAGGAAGGAAAACTTATTGAAGGTTTTTTGTGGCTGAAAACGGGTTCTCCATAGTTGGTTGGTGGCAACATGCGTTGTTGAGAATTAGGATACATCCTGGTGAAAGTGTACCGATTTTAAGCTTAACAGAAAACAGTTGTGACACCTCTGAAAATTTAGCTAGAAGCTTTCCTAAAATATTCAATGATAACATTGGTATTTTAAAAGGATTCAAACATCGCATTATACTTAAGAGGGGCAAAGCCAGTAGTTATTAAGGTAAGGAATATACCGATTGGTACTAGAGAGGCGCTATAAAAGGGGTTGGAAAAGTTATGCAAACACGACATAATAGAACCAATTGAGAGTTCTGAATGGCTATCCCCAATTGTCATTGTGCAAAACCCGGATGGGTCTATCAGGATGTGTGTTGATTTGAGAGACCTTAACAGCAGTATTTGGGTAGATCGCTACCCGCTACCAAACATTGGGGAAATGCTCATCACAACATTAGACCTATCTTCTGCATATCATCAAGTGGTACTGGATGAAGAATCCAGGCATCTCACATTATTTATTACACCATTAGGAGCATTTAGGTATAAAAGGATGCCATTTGGGCTAGTGTCAGCAGCTGCTGTCTTTCAAAGGTTGATGCATTATCTGTTTAATGGCCTTCAAGGAGTACACTATTTTCAAGACGATATACTGGTATCTGCTATGCCTGAAGATGAACATGATGCGAAATTGCTGGGTGTACTACAAGTTATTCAACAGAAAGGCCTCACACTCAAGACTGAGAAATTGAAAGTAAAAATAAAAGAAGTAACTTACCTAGGTCATTGTATTAATGCTGACGGCATAAAACCTAAGGAAGTATTAGTGGACACCATTCCTAAAATTCCAGATCTGATCAATAAAGACCAACTCTGAAGTTCTTTGGGTCTGACGGAGTATTATTCCAAATTCGTGGATCATTACTCAGACAAGACAAAGCAGATGAGGGATTTGATGTGCAAAGGTGCAAGATTTTCCTGGTCGGAAGAATGCAGAAAAGAATTCAATATGATCAAAACTTTGATAAATAAAGCAGCAACTCTTAAAAAGTTTGACTAAAGCGCCAAGTCTATGATATCAGTAGACCTCACCAACATAGGTTTGGGGGGTGTTTTGGAGCAGGTGCAGGGAGGATTAGTGGTTCCAATTGCTTTTGCCTCCAGAACTTTGAGAGGGGCAAAAATCAACTACTCAACCATCGAAAAAAAGGAGGCTTTAGGAGTCAAATGGATTTTAGAACATTTTAAGGGACTCATTTGGGGTATTCCTGTAGACCTCAAGACTGATCATAAACCGCTCATACATGTATTGAATTCCAAAAACCCACATTTGACATCTCCACGAATTAGGAGGTGGACTTTTGTCATCATGCAAAACAATGTTAAAATAAAGTATACCCCAGGAAGAACAAATGTTGTGGCTGACTGATTTTCTCGGTTACCATGTGATACTGAAGACGACGATCATAATATTACCGATGAATTAACAGAAGATCAAGGAGCGGAATGTATTATAGCACATATACATCCAGTTTCTCGAAGAAGGAATGGGTCAAGGCCATGAAGGAAGATGCAGAACAAAAACACCTGAGGAGAGCAACTGGAAATGGTTGGAAAGATGTGGATGCAGGCATTAAATAATGGGAGAAGATAAAAGATGAGATCTCCTGTGACAACACATGTATTTGCCGAGGTAATCATATAATTCCACCAGTGGTGTTGAGAGAGAGAGTTATGGAAATCGCCCATGAAGGCCATGTGGGAAGAAGCTTAACGAAAAGAAGGGTGAGAGAAGCCTACTGGTGGTCCAACATGTGGAGTGAGTTAGAAGCTTTGGTCAAAGAATGTACTGTGTGTGCAGTAATTGATAAAGGAAAATTGACCCGGAATACGCCACTGCAACCTGTAGGAATACCTGGCTCAGTTTGGACAAAGTTGGCCATTGACATAACTGGCCCCTATGAGATGCTTGAATCTCAAAAGGTTTATTTCATTGTGTTGGTAGATTATACGTCTAAGTGAGTAGGGTGTGGAGTTATCGAAGGATCTGTGACGGCTATGAAAGTTGTAGGGGAGGAGTGGTCCAAAAGACCCCCCTCCTTGCCTACATCTCCACCCCGGGTGAGGGCCATGGCTCATCGGGCGTTCCCTCCCACCACCAGGGCCCAGGTGGTGGATGGCTCACCTGCTGAAGACATTGCCCGCACGTATTAAATTTGGCTAGGCCTCAGAAACCATTTTCTGTCTGCTAAAGATGGTGTGAGCTCAGCGCGCTGCAGCACGGCCCCCACCTTCAGATAGTTTCAGTCCTCCCTGTCTCCGCAGCACCATGGTAGATCCGCTGCAAGCCCGTTCCCACGAACAAGACGGGCATGATCTAGCGTAATACATTGACATTGTAACAATTCACCTTATGCAGTGTATCGCTGCTTCCACAATGACCCGGTCAGCAAGGCCTGGGCGATGGGAAGCTCTGTAGAATGGTCATCTGCTGAAAGCAGACAGGTACCCCCAATATGAATGTAAGAAACCACTTTTAACACATGTATCCTCTCCATACAACCATTCGTACTAAAGAAATCTGTGAAATTGTGTAATTATCGTACATGACACTAGCCGTGAAGGACCCACACCCCTGCAGGGGTGTGTAAATGTTAAAAGCATTTTCGGGGGATTATTCGTCATAAGTATCACTGAAAGCCCCACGCCCCACGGCCCCGCACCACAACTGAACTGATGCTGCTAGAGTACACAAGAAAACAAATGTAGCCATACCCATGACACATGTGAAGAGTGTGCGAGAATGCACTCGTCACACGTGTATGTCTAGGCCCCTCATGTGCCACCTCCGCCACGTACAGTGGCGGGTTACTTTCTATGTACTCCACCAACCCTAATGCTACCTCACTTACTGCAAAAGTATATGCATATAATTAAACACTGTAGTTGTTAAAACATAGTGTATGAATAAGGTGCTCAGACTGGGTATAATCGAAACACATCCAGCAAAGTTTAAATGCATGTTTCGAAATGATTTGAATAAGTATTATAGAGTGTTCAAATGTTTGTGATGTTTTTTACCTAAAATCGGCAACACACGAGGGAGATACCTTTGTGAAATGCATGCAAGGCCGTTCCCCCTCCCCACCCTGCGAAGGCTGCCAAGACACGAGAGCAGAGGCCCGCGCTGCGCTACTCCGCCTCCCCCAACCAGACTGGAGCCGCTTCAAAGATTTGTAGCCCCCTCTGCAGCACCCAAGGCCACGGCCCGCCACCTGCACTATTTACAGCACAGCAGTAAACCTCTGCCTGAACACACACTTCTAAAGGCGCCCCCTCGTAAACCCCATAGCCCACCGGATCATCTTAGACTTATGGCCCTGTGCAATCAGGACACCCAACACTTTGACAACACACAGCGGAACATCCATAACAACTTCTAAAAAGGCAGAAAGACCTGTACCGCCCGTCCCAGGCCCTGAAGCTTAGCCCCTCGACCTATAGCCCCGGTCAACAGGACACTGGTAACCATGTCCTGACGTATTACCTCCAGACCCCTCACAAGGTACATTCCTCCTGTGTTGCATTAACCTGTAGAATAACCTATTGGAAGATTTACTAAAGAAGATAATATTGCAATGACTGACTGCGGTGTGCATGGCCCAGGGCAAATAAGTCAGGAAAGGACATTCATCTCCGACACTGGCCACGATGGCACAACAACACCGCCCGGATGAACCCAGCCAACCTGCCAGGCCCAGCCCAACCCACGAGGCTGACCAGTGACGTCTTCCAGCCAAAGCCAACCACATCGCAGCAGCACCTATAGTTAGTCGTCGCCACCCAATCCCATTGAACTTGTGCCCCCTATAGTGTGTAGGTTCTTATGACGTTTTTTGTAAATATATACGCCTGTCTTTGCTATTGTCAGACAGAGCGCTCTCGGAGTTTTGCAGAGTTCTTTGCATGCCCTATTCTAATCGATAAACTCCCATTTAAGCTCACCCGCACTCTGTTCTGGCTTTATTCCCGATTTGGGAGAGTCCTTTACTGTCTCTCATTGCGGGGAGGATCGTGCTGGTTGGGGACGCATGCCTTCAGTGGTGACCCCGAAAGCGTGATCATTATTATTATTATTTTTCCCCGACCTAACATTACCGTCCCCTTTTGGCACGAGAATCTCCGGTCGAAAAGGGATACGCACGGTGAGCCGGCTCCGGGAGGCTGCCCGCCAACGGCGACCGGTACACTAAGAAGTGCGCACTCAATAGAGAAAGGGTACGGGATCCCGGTTGAAAAATCCCCTTTGAGTACCGCTCGCCGGAGCCGGGGCTGACTGTTGAGCTGACGGCGACACTGCCTGGACGGACCCAGTTTCGGAGACTATCGGTTCAAGACGGGCACGTGAGTATTGAGTGCGAGCGATTGTAAAGGGAGCGGGGAAAGAAGTGTAGGACAGGTAACGAAGAGGGGGTACGTAGATCTACTAAGGATCATCTTAAAATTTCCTTGCTTTTTCTTTGCATATGGCCATTAGGATTACGAGGTGATTAAGAGATAAAAGTGACGGGAACCTAGCTCCGAAAGGGGGTGGAAGGCGGCGCCGCATAGTGCTATATTGACTAGTACTGGGAATATATGAGGAAGTGGAATATAAGATAAAAGTGTTCAGCAAAAGGGGGCACTGAGAATATATTAGTGACCGCTATTTACTTCTTTCTTTTCTTTTCTTTAGGGGTAGGGGGAGAATAAAAAGTGGGATTAGCACAAACTTAGGGCAAAAGTAAGAGAAAAAGAGTCCTACTAGAGGGGGGGAGAGCAGGCTAATATATATATATATATGCGCATCCATATATCCAAATAAGACAGACAGGGAAAGCCGGCTAGGGAGGAAAGGGAGGGCAGCTTGAATGGTGAATTGAGTGGTACCAAGAGGTGTGTGCACCTCGTAGGTGTCAGAAGACAATTTGATGTTGTGAATGTGTAAAACGGTTATACATGTATAGTAGTTAAATGGTAAGTGTGACCGGATAAAACTTTTTGAAGACAACGTTGATACAGTGAAGTGAGTGGGTACCTTTTTGATTTCCGGGTTGATATTGTCAAAATAAATGATGGGTTGCTCTTGTATGTGCCCCCCAAAGAGAATAGAGTAGAGACTGTGTACAGCCAGTTTTGTATTGTGCAGGCAGGGGGGGAGAGCCCAAAAAGGAGCCCAATATTGAATGTGAGGTAGAAAACAAAAGATAATATTGATAATACATTCACATTGTAGGTGCAGACACACAGAGACACACAAGCACTAGGAGGGCGCAGAGATGGGGGCTGAAACACCCCTATCACATATTTGTAAGAATATCCCAGGGTACGCGGAGCGGATTAAGAAATATCACGACCAATGGATAACCGAGTTGAAGGGAGAGGGGTTACCCCAGATATGGCCCGAGGGAGGGTCATTTGATAAAAGTGTTCTGGATATGGTGGCCACATGCATTTGTTTGAAGTACAAGGGGAAGCAGTTGCAAAATAGGAGGGAAGTATTAGATCTTTGGAGGTTATTTGAAGAGATACCACCGCCTAAAACACCAGCATTAAATCCTGATCTCCCGTCCACCACAGACAATCCACTAATGATACAGAAAGATGTCAAAGAATTGTCAAGTGTAGCGCCACCAGTAGAGGTGATAAGTTTGTACCCGATATTAAACAAGCCTGTGCCCGCAGAAGGATACAGTGACCCCACATATGTGCCTCCCCCGACAACTACTACACCACACCGGCCCACGGCACCCCCACCATATGAAAGTACGAGAGAGCGAGGCCAGACGAGTACACAAAGGGTGGACATAGAGAAACTCACAGATGATTTACAGTCAAGACTCTCAATAGCGAAAGATGAGCTCTCGAGGATAAAAGACATGTGTGGACAAACAGCACTTAATACGGCTAGATCAGGGCGCACTTCTAGAGCGCCAGGTGAGAATAGAAAACCTGAAGAGGGGTGGAAAAAAGGCGAGATACTGTTCAGAATTGAAGAAGAACCGACACGAATAATTGAAATAGGGACACGAGAGGGAGATACTGACAATGAAGAAAGGCCTATGGGGGACAGAGAGGAATTGCTATGTGACATAAGGGACGAGTTAGAAGAAAGCGACAGGTTGAGCATGGCAATGGGAGGGGGAAGCGAAGGGGGGGATGGTACGTGTTCAATGAGAACCCTGGATGATGAGTGGACGGGGCGATTAAGGAACAGAGTGGGGAAAATGGCATCACTGGGAACGCCAACAGCCAAAACGGGTCCGGATGCAACGACGAAAGGAAGGCTACAGCTCCCGTTGATACACAGGGGAGGAGGGAGGCCTAACTATATCCCATGGGCGCAGATGGATAAAGCCAATTTATTAAAGCTATTGCCCCCGTTATCAGGAGGGGCAAGTAAGTGGATATACGCCTTTGAGAAACACACTGCCGGGGTACCCCTAGCTATAGGAGATGTGAAGAGTTTGCTTGTATCAGCAGTGGGCGATCAGGCTGAAAGAGTATGGGTTAAAGCCGGTTTCCCAGGAGTAACATTAGACTGTGACCGCCATGATGGGGCCTCCTTTAACACAGTGCGTGCCAGGGTGTGGGACGCATTACGCGAAACATTCCCAGATACACCGGACTTACAGTCAGTGATGCAGTGTACAATGAATGACGGGGAGGAGGCTATGGATTACATTTTTCGGGTCCAAGAGATGTGGAGAGCTGAAACGGGCACGCCCTGGTATCAATCGACATCTTTATTTTACTTCATTATAAAAAGAGGGCTCCCAAAGGAAGTGCAGAAGGCGCTCGACAAGATAGCAGGTATTGAAGCAAAGGGATGGCCAGAGATTCAGAGCATAATAGTACACCATTGTAAACGAATCAAGGAGAGGGAGAAGGAGGTGGCGCAGAAAAGATTGGCAGACGAGGCGAAGTTAGTACAGACAAAGTTGGTGAAGGTTGCAGCAGCAGTAGCCGCGCTCCCACACAGTAGGGAGGGAGACGATGAGGAGGAGGGGCTGATAGCACTACAAGGAAGGGTGGCAACTAATTGGGCGGGAATAGGACAGCGGCAGTGGAATGAGCAGGAGCAAGGCGGAGGTCCGCAGTGGCAAGAGTGGACCCCTCGAGGGGGACGAGGTGGGTACAGGGGCCGAAGAGGAGGTGGATCAGGGTACGGGGGAATGGGAGGAAATGGATGGCAAGGTCCTAGAGGAGCGCAAGGAAGTTGCTGGAACTGCGGGAGATGGGGGCATTACTCTAGAGAGTGCAGAAGCAGACCCAACAACGGATTCCAAGAGGTAGAACAATATGGCCATCCCCACCCGGGAAGTCCATATGGTCTCCCAATGGGACAACAGCAACTAAGAAACCCAGGCCAAGGTAATGCTGGCCAGCAACAGGGACCCCAGTATAGAACACAGAACCACCCACAAAACAATGACAGTATGCAATACACGCCAGGTAACCCTTTCACGACAACAGTTACGGGACGCCCGCACCAGCACCTTACAACGGCATGTCAGTGGTTTCGGGAAGTGTCTTTAATGATGGGGGGGCAGTGAGACACCCCGCATAGGACAGCCCACAGAGAACACTTGCGTGTCCAGTTCTATCTACCACCTACAATGCAGCAGAGGAACCATTGGTAGGGGCGCAGATAGGAGACAAGCAGTTCATATTCATGGTTGATTCTGGAGCGGCGAAATCATGTATCAGAGAGAGCCGGTTCCCGTTATCTAACCGGAAGTTAGAGACGCAGGGGTTCTCTGGGGCTGTAATTGAAGTTCCTTACACCAAAGCTTTGGATGTAACAGTGGGGGGTAAAACTGTGAAGGCACCCTTACTGTATTACGAACATTCCCCAATAAACTTGTTAGGGAGGGATCTCCTGAGTAAACTTAACATGAATATATCATTTACCGAGAGGGGAATAGTGTGTTCTACTCCCGGGATATGCCCCTTGCGTGCGATGTTGGTAGTACAAGCCTACACAACCACGCAGGAAGTACGAGGGCTGCCACAAAATGAGGAAATGTTTATTGAAGGGCTAAAGACTTTGGCCCTCATAATTCCAGAGCTAAGAAGAATGGACTGGAGGATTCCAGCGGAGTTCCTCTTCCGCCCCATAGTGTGTCCCAACGCAGCACCAGGATCAGTGGTATCATTGGACTTGCACGCTGTACAGGTATCAGCGAAAAGGATCGCTGTGATTGGAGTGGACAGGGAAGGATGTGAGTGGCGCACAGTGCTGTGTACAAACGCCAACATCGCCCTACGAGAGTTAACAGATGAGGATCTCTTTTCAGACACAGAAGGGGATGGTGAGATAGTAATGGAAATAGCGATGCCCTGTGACATTTTGATTCAAGCCAGTGAAGCCCCCGTCCAATTGATGGCAGTGGTAGGAGCACCGCCGTCATTTTTTGATGACGACATGAGGCTCGTGCCAAACAATTTATGGACAACAGGCCCCCATGATGTAGGGCTGTTGCACGGAGTACAACCTGTGGTAATAAAACTAAACCAAGGAGCAATCTTACCCCGAGTTAAACAGTATCCATTGTCCCGTGAAGCTGAAGAAGGGATAAAAGAAACAATAAATGCACTACTAGCACAAGGGATAATAGTGCCTTCAAACTCCCCATGTAACACATGTATTTATCCAATCAAAAAAGCGAAAGGAGGGTCTTGGAGGATGATACAGGACTTACGCCCCCTCAATGATGTAATTAAGAAGGAGTTCCCTCTAGTCCCGAACCCTGCATCAATACTATGCAGCATCCCAAAAGTGGCATCACATTTCACAGTAGTGGACTTGAAAAACGCATTTTTCTCAATACCCCTGGCTGAAGAGAGTAGATACCTCACAGCATTTACACTGGGGGGTAAAAGATATGAACACTGCAGACTACCACAAGGATACTGTGAGAGCCCGAGTATATTCAACCGCATATTGCATGAAGACTTGGGGAACCTATCAGTTGAGAGTACGATTATTCAGTACGTAGACGATTTATTAGTGTGTGCACATGAAGAGGCAACATGCAGAAAGGATTCCACAACGCTCCTAACCCTACTGGCAAACAAGGGGTACAAGGTAGACAAGGAAAAGTTACAGTACTGCCTGACAGAGGTCTTATACTTGGGACAGCTCATATCAAAAGATGGAAAAAGAATAATTCCCGATAGGGTAGAAGCAATAAGATCAGTAGGAGAACCCACAACAGTGAAAGACATGCAGAAATTCTTGGGAATGTGCAACTATTGCCGAGCATGGATATTAGACTATGCGGCATATACAAGGCCCCTCCTACAAGCACTCAAGGAAGCACAACAGGAGAACAAAAAAATAGAATGGTCAGAAGAAATGAGCACATCATTCCAATCATTAAAAGAGCTAATTTCAAACGCTCCAGTGCTAGCAAACCCTGATTATGGACGCGAATTTTACCTATTCTCACACTGTAAGGGAACACTTATGACAGCTGTACTGACACAAAAGACGTCCCTAGGACACAAGCCATTGGCTTACTATAGTGGCACTTTGAATGCCGTGATGCAAGGCCATTTCGCGTGCAAGCAATCACTCGCTGCAGCCGCGTTCGCGATTGAGAAGAGTGCCACAATAGTAATGGGTTGCCCTGTGACGTTGTTTGTGGAACATTCATTATTCGCAATACTTGAGAGGTCAAAGAGCACACTGACAACACAGCGGGCGACAGCCTACGAGATTATATTGTCTAGCGCCAATATCCATGTGGTGAGATGCAAGACAGTGAACCCCGCCACATTCATTACAGAAGCGTGCACACTAGAGGACGTGCAGGACCACGATTGCGCAACCTACACAGGAGAAAGAGGGGAGGACACAGTGGTGTGTGAGAACGCTCTGAGCGAGGGGGAAGTGTACTTCGTGGACGGGTCTGCATCAATTGACGTGGACACGGGAGAAAAACACGTTGGCATGGCAGTAGTGAGGTTAGAAGAGGGTGAGTATGAAACACTAGTACAATACCGCCTCCCATCACATTACTCCGCACAAGCAGCAGAACTGATTGCGCTCATAGAAGCACTACATGCAGCAAAGGGTTGTGCAGTGACAATATACACAGACTCAGCTTACATGACGACGACAGTACATGGAGGTCTAGCAAGATGGGGGCGTAGGGGATTTCGACGGGCAGACGGAACACCAGTACAGCATGCGGAATTGTTGAAAGAGTTAATTGAGGCCCTACAAAACCCTACTGCAGTAGCAATAGTAAAGTGCCAAGCACATACATCCAACACAGACATTGTGTCTTTGGGGAACGCGGCAGCGGACGCTGCCGCCAAGGAGGCTTCCTATTTTCAGAAATATGACGCAGGTGAGTACATGCTTCAGCATAAGAGAAACGAAGAGCCCCCAGAAGGGTACAACATGATGCCCATATCACAAATACTAGAATTGCAGGAAGGCGCTAGCGCAGACGAAAAATTGATGTGGACTAAACGAGGGTGCAGCAGGTCGGGAACAGACTTGCTATGGCGGCAAAATAACTCAGGGAAAGTGGTGATGCCCATCCAGTTACTAGAAATTGCGTTTCAACAACTACACTTCCCCGCACATAATACCAAACAGCACATTGCAGCAGAAATACAGGAAGAATGGTTCGTGCCCTGTCTCCAGGAGCACGTATCTCGATTAGCAATGGAATGCACAACATGTCAGATCTACAATTCAGGAATGACACTACGCACACTACGGGGAACAATTCCTAAACCCACTGGCCCATTCAGAGAACTGCATATAGATTACGCAGACATGGGAGAAAGGTGTAATGGCGCACGGTACATGATCGTGGTTGTGTGCCCATTCTCAAGGTGGGTGGAAGCTGGACCATGTGCACGGCCTGATGCCAAAAGCGCCGCCAAGTTCCTAGTGAGGGAAATATTCCCGCGCTGGGGAATTTGTGACGTGATTCGCTCAGACAATGGCACTCATTTTGTAAATGAACTTTTCAAGGAAGTAACTGCATTATTGGGAATAAAACACAAATTGTGTTCGATTTATCATCCTCAAAGTAATGGCGTAGTGGAAAAGATGAACGGACTGCTAAAGGGCAGGCTATCAAAACTCTGCTTTTCATTGAAAAAGAACTGGATCTACTGTCTGCCCCTTGCGCTATTTGAATTGAGAAATCAGCCAAGTAAAGATCACCATTTGTCCCCGCACGAAATCGTGACTGGGAGACTAATGCACACAGCACACTCCCCGCTGCGTGAACACTCAGATGCACACAGAAGCGCCGCGATATTAGGAGAAGAATTCACGGACTATTTGAAAAAACTAACAAGGGCAGCGCGCGTAATATCACGGCAGCTCTCCCCACCCTTCACTAGAGAGGAGGGAAACATAACAGGGTCTGTCACAGAACCTGAGCAGCAGCTACAGCTAATGCCAGGCGAACTAATATATGTCAGGAGTTTTGTGCGTCGATGGAATGCACCACGGTTCCACGGCCCATACGAGGTAGTGTTCTGCACGCCCACAGCTGTAAAAGTGAAGGGCTTGCGGTACTGGATACACTTGACAGATGTGCAAAGAGCTTATAATAATGTGCAAGAGGAGGCAGATGAGGAGGCACAGACAACAGCAACCAATTTAACTGAACAAAATGTCTGAACATCGACTTGTGAGTGTGTGCGCCGGCAATGAACACGAGTGGGAAAATGACTGATGAAGTATGGTTGCATTGTCTTGTTTATTTGTTTTTTCTGGGTTTTATCGTACCATGTGACTGATGAAATGATGAATTTATAACTTGTGCACCCTTGTCTGTGAATTCCCCTCCCTACAACCCTACCCGCATCCATTACCCGTCAACATATAACGGCCCTAATGGTGCCAACAAAAAGTTTACATGCATGCACTTAATGCACTTTTATATCTCAAACAGGAACTACCATGGCACCTAACAGGCAGCCTGCAACGGATAGAATTAGCAGAATGAGAGATTTATTAAATGAGAGATGTAGATATTCGTATGAGTGTGGATTATCTGTGTGCATTACGATGTTTTTTATGCTAATGTTTGGCCTGGTTACATATTGGGTTGTCGCGTTCATCTCTATCGAGATGAACGAGGGGGGAGGGATTAACAGCACTGGGATCAACAGCACCACTGGGACCAATGTAACTACAAGTGTCAATACGAGAGAAGGTGATTTTCTGGTATGGGATGGAACTAAACTTGTATGGGGTTATCACACCACACCATCCAATGCTGTCATATCAGAAAAGAAAGAGCCACAGGGTGGAATGCAAAACAACACAGTGTCTCCACCAGTGATGTATAGGTATAATGCTCGCAGCTTAAATGACCGAAATCTGTCTGCAATATCGTGGTTGTATGATACCCCCACCAGTCAACCTGCCCCCGTCTTAAAAAACAACCTGCAAGATAAACTCAGGGACGAAAAGGAAAAAATGATAGCAGCACACGAGATTTTATACGATGAATGGGCCACGGGGGGCGGGAATGAGAAAGGGGGGTCTATTTTATCCTTCGCCCAGGAAGTTGGGAAGTACATGAGGAACAAGAACAACAGACGAAAGAGGGAAGCAGGGAGGAGGAAGTATGATGAGTACTATGGGTTAGGTCTAGATAAGATGGAAGACCCACGACACCCCCACCAAACAAATAAGTGGTATGCAGATATGAGTGCCACAGCTAAACAAACAACAAACGAGAGCTGTTATGTCTGCTCCCTCATCCCTCACGCTTCAGGTACACCCAAAGTATTGTTACCCAAAGAGTAGCCAATTATAGATGCCCAATGTCTCCTTCATCTCACGTTATACAGGATTAAGAACACCTTCCAGGCACACGAAGTTACTTTTCAAATGCTGCAGAACGAGAAAACATGCTACCCAAAAACGGCAGGGGTAGTATGCTTGAAAGAACCATTTTTTGTAATACAAGGGACACTTTTTTCTGATAACAAGTGGAAGGATGAAGAAGTAATGTGTAAAGCGGAAGCACTGAGAGGTGTGGCACCAGAGAAATTGCAGTGGATAGAAGAAACATGCACACCAGTATGGAAGGAACACATTTCAAAACTAACTTGGGTAACCGCCATTGAAAAACCTTTCAAACTACAGAGCGAAATAGACTATGAACTGTGTTTTAAAGGGGAGGGGAAGACCTCCATGGGAACAAACAAGAACTGTAACAAGACCCTCACCATCCCAGATCTGAGAAAAGGGACAGCGGCCCTTATGGACACGTACTGGGTATGCGGCAACCAGGCATACCTACACCTCCCCCCATCGTGGAGTGGCAGCTGCTCAATGGCCACTCTACACTCAGCCCTAATGGTAATACCAGAAAGCCACATTGACGGGAACAACAAGATACCGGAACGTCGGCAACAGAGTGCAGCCCAGCCAACTGCGGAGTCACAAATGTATGTCCTATCTTCCGGAAGCAAGGGAGAAGCGCTCACCCGTAACAGACGTGCATCAAACTACATATCAAAGGAATCATCAGAACTATTGGCCCAGATCCCAGATAAATATCGATTATTCAGCTCAGCAGAAACATTCTTTGCCTCACTGGTCTCAAGTGTCCAAGCAAGAGCAAATGCAAAATGGCTCCAGATAACACGCTGGGAACTGATTCAGCTGGCGAACGACACTGAAGAAGGGTTTAACGTAATCAAAGTGGAACTAAGGGCTCTACGACTGATGACGATGCAAAACAGGTATGTCCTGGACCTGTTGACAGCAATGGATGGAGGTGTTTGCCGAAAAATAGGAAGTGCCTGCTGCACTTTCGTACCTTCTGAAGACGCAGAAAATGGCTCCCTGTCCCATGTGATCGAGGCAGTCCACAACCTAGGAGAAAAAATGAAAATGGAAGGTGGAGCAGAAGACAGTACATGGTTCGATAACATCTTCTCCTGGGTCCCCTCATGGCTTGGAACAACTGTGAAGTTTTTGATGCCAGCTGTGGTGTTCCTCCTTTTAATTTTTTGCCTGTGCCAGGTGGGTCTTCGAGTTTGTGCTAACGCAGTACCAAATGGTGCAATGATGATGGTGACAATGGGCAACACCCGTGGGACAATACAAAACATGCAGGAAGTACAGGTCCAAACAGGAACAGGTGACACACCAAGATATCAGTTAGTGCCCATCTATCACGACAAAGATATCATAGATAAAGCATGGCACACCACCATTAGAGAGCCCCGCGTATTAGAATGGTACCAGGAGGTGTGGGTAGACTTGGCGGGAGATGGCGGATGTATCTACCTGACTTGTACCCCAGATGAATATGCCAGAAGAGGGGAAAGCTTACGGGGGGTGTGCAGAGCATGGATGCCCATAAAAGGCACACCTGCATGGGACGAGGCAGTGATGGACGAAGCGGAGTGTAGAAGATTGGAGGAGTTAAAGTATTCGTTACTTAAGTAACGAAAGGGGGGAAATGTAGGGGAGGAGTGGTCCAAAAGACCCCCCTCCTTGCCTACATCTCCACCCCGGGTGAGGGCCATGGCTAATCGGGCGTTCCCTCCCACCACCAGGGCCCAGGTGGTGGATGGCTCACCTGCTGAAGACATTGCCCGCACGTATTAAATTTGGCTAGGCCTCAGAAACCATTTTCTGTCTGCTAAAGATGGTGTGAGCTCAGCGCGCTGCAGCACGGCCCCCACCTTCAGATAGTTTCAGTCCTCCCTGTCTCCGCAGCACCATGGTAGATCCGCTGCAAGCCCGTTCCCACGAACAAGACGGGCATGATCTAGCGTAATACATTGACATTGTAACAATTCACCTTCCGCAGTGTATCGCTGCTTCCACAATGACCCGGTCAGCAAGGCCTGGGCGATGGGAAGCTCTGTAGAATGGTCATCTGCTGAAAGCAGACAGGTACCCCCAATATGAATGTAAGAAACCACTTTTAACACATGTATCCTCTCCATACAACCATTCGTACTAAAGAAATCTGTGAAATTGTGTAATTATCGTACATGACACTAGCCGTGAAGGACCCACACCCCTGCAGGGGTGTGTAAATGTTAAAAGCATTTTCGGGGGATTATTCGTCATAAGTATCACTGAAAGCCCCACGCCCCACGGCCCCGCACCACAACTGAACTGATGCTGCTAGAGTACACAAGAAAACGAATGTAGCCATACCCATGACACATGTGAAGAGTGTGCGAGAATGCACTCGTCACACGTGTATGTCTAGGCCCCTCATGTGCCACCTCCGCCACGTACAGTGGCGGGTTACTTTCTATGTACTCCACCAACCCTAATGCTACCTCAATTACTGCAAAAGTATATGCATATAATTAAACACTGTAGTTGTTAAAACATAGTGTATGAATAAGGTGCTCAGACTGGGTATAATCGAAACACATCCAGCAAAGTTTAAATGCATGTTTCGAAATGATTTGAATAAGTATTATAGAGTGTTCAAATGTTTGTGATGTTTTTTACCTAAAATCGGCAACACACGAGGGAGATACCTTTGTGAAATGCATGCAAGGCCGTTCCCCCTCCCACCCTGCGAAGGCTGCCAAGACATGAGAGCAGAGGCCCGCGCTGCGCTACTCCGCCTCCCCCAACCAGACTGGAGCCGCTTCAAAGATTTGTAGCCCCCTCTGCAGCACCCAAGGCCACGGCCCGCCACCTGCACTATTTACAGCACAGCAGTAAACCTCTGCCTGAACACACACTTCTAAAGGCGCCCCCTCGTAAACCCCATAGCCCACCGGATCATCTTAGACTTATGGCCCTGTGCAATCAGGACACCCAACACTTTGACAACACACAGCGGAACATCCATAACAACTTCTAACAAGGCAGAAAGACCTGTACCGCCCGTCCCAGGCCCTGAAGCTTAGCCCCTCGACCTATAGCCCCGGTCAACAGGACACTGGTAACCATGTCCTGACGTATTACCTCCAGACCCCTCACAAGGTACATTCCTCCTGTGTTGCATTAACCTGTAGAATAACCTATTGGAAGATTTACTAAAGAAGATAATATTGCAATGACTGAATGACTGCGGTGTGCATGGCCCAGGGCAAATAAGTCAGGAAAGGACATTCATCTCTGACACTGGCCACGATGGCACAACAACACCGCCCGGATGAACCCAGCCAACCTGCCAGGCCCAGCCCAACCCACGAGGCTGACCAGTGACGTCTTCCAGCCAAAGCCAACCACATCGCAGCAGCACCTATAGTTAGTCGTCGCCACCCAATCCCATTGAACTTGTGCCCCCTATAGTGTGTAGGTTCTTATGACGTTTTTTGTAAATATATACGCCTGTCTTTGCTATTGTCAGACAGAGCGCTCTCGGAGTTTTGCAGAGTTCTTTGCATGCCCTATTCTAATCGATAAACTCCCATTTAAGCTCACCCGCACTCTGTCCTGGCTTTATTCCCGATTTGGGAGAGTCCTTTACTGTCTCTCATTGCGGGGAGGATCGTGCTGGTTGGGGACGCATGCCTTCAAAGTCATAAAGTTTTTAGAGGAAATATTCAGCAGGGAAGGTGACCCACAAGAACTGATATCTGATAATGGAGTCCAATTTTTATCACTGGAAGTTCAAAGCTTTTTGAAGGAGCAAGCTATTAAACACAGTACAACAGCATTGTATCATCCTATGGGAAATGGTTTAGTAGAAAGGATGAACCGGTTCATAAAGGGAATCATTAAATTGGCCATTGCTTACAAATTGCCATGGAAGGAGACGCTCAAAGAAGCACTCAACACATATAGGGTCACTCCACACTCTGTGACTGAGGAGGAACCGTTCACTCTTATGAGAGGGAGAATTGCCACTAATAGACTTAGACCTGCTTGGCTGGTATTAAAAAAACATAAAGAAATTAATTTGGAAGAGATTGTGCGGAAAATAAAGAAAAGACAAGATGAATATAAGAAATATTATGATAAACAAAAACCTGTGTTGGAAAGCAGGATTGAGAAAGGAGATTGGATTAGGGTTAAGGAACCCAAGAAAGTAATGAAAGGAGAGTCAAAATATTGTGCTTCTCAAAGAGTGACGGAATGTTCAAGGAAGTCAGTTCTTTTAGATGACGGCAAGAAGTGGTCTTGCGATGATGTAATACTTGCAAGAAAGGGAGAAATATTGAGAAGTGAAGTAAGTCGAAGTCCCACTGGAGATTTGTTGAAGGACAAATATTTGTTTTCAAGAGATGAGGAAATAACAACTCAAAGGTCTTCTGGAGAGATGTTGGGGAACAATTATGTGTCTTCGAGATCCAGGAGAATTGTGCGGAATTGCAAGCAGGATTTTATCTATTACTGAACATTGGTGGCTGGCGCACATGTACATTGATGGAGTCAAGCTGAAGCAATCACTTTTGAGAGAGCGTCGCCACAGCGGTCTATATCCTTTAACAATTTTGTTGTGATATTCTCTTCTGGTCATTTAGCATTATACCTTATTTTATTGTCAAATGTTCTCTTTAATTGAAACAGTTCATTTACATGCATGGTTGTTATGCTTTTCTTTTGTTTAATTATAAAATTAATGTGGAGGAGGAGATGTTATAATGTAGAATACCCTTATGATGTATATAGTTCCACATCCCCATGTCATGCATTCGTGTATGGTTCTGGAATCTCTATTCCAGAACTATACACGAAGATGAATGGCTGTTGAAGGTTGGCCCTCCTGGGGACTTCCTTTGCAGTAAACTTATGTGTAATATGAATTTCGTGAAGTGACAAACTCTTCATTTCTACAGTCCTTTACTCTGTGTGCTCATTGAGGTCTTTCAGTCACCCTCATCCCTCCTGAGACCTAGACTTGACTGCCGCCAAGCTACTTTGATTGGTCTGGCTTGTCCAGAAGGTTACCCTGTTCCAAGAAACTAGGCTAGCCTTCTGAACCTCTGCCCACCAGGTCAGAGTTCTGAAATCCGTCTTAGCATAAGGGAAGAACCTAAGGGGTCTAGAATTACTTTCTTTTCAACTATGCTAAAATGGCAATGTGAACCCGACAGAGGGATGCCAGGAGAAAGCTAAGGGAAGTGAATCCCGCATTGTGATCAAACTAAGTGAACTGCGTTATTGCAGCAAATGTGAACCTGGCTGAGGGATGCCTGCGAATTAGGGTGAACAGTAATACACCCGTGAACATTGTGACGACAAGCGTGAACCCGACTGCGGGATGTTCACAGTGAGTGGTTGGTCTGAGCCCGACTGAAGGAGGCTAACGTTGAGAGAAAGATCAGAGCCCGGCTGAGGGGGCTCCCAGGTGAAGAGCAAATCGCCCTATGGAAATGTTTGAGAAATTACTTTTTGTTTGAAGGAATTGTGAAAAGGAGATCGGAGCCACACGGAGGGGGATCCCAGGTGAAACAAAGCCACCCTACAAACTGTGTGAGCAGAAGGAACTGTTTGTTTAATTCATCAAGTCCTCTGAAGCAAGAGACTTGTTTGATAACTTGAAAGAGACTTGGGCCCAGAAGGTGCTGATATTGTTGAAAGGAACTGTAACCTTGTGCCGGAGAAGCTCAGAAGTGTGCTCTGCTCAAGTGTCCCGCCTTGCCCTGTGCTAAAAACATAGGGAAGGGAGACCACGGCCTTAACAACCTGATCTATGATTTTGTGAACACTTTGTTCTTTTCTTGTGAACATTATCCCACACTATTTTGTAGCATAGCAGTAAGGATTAGCAATCGTTTTTTTTAGTGCAGGCCTTTTTTATTATACTAGACCTGTATTATTATTATTTGATGGTCGTACCTTGCTCCCATCTTAGATTTAAGTTCAGATTAGGCTTTTATCTCACATATTGTACAGTTTAATAAACACCCTTGAACTGTGATCACTTGTGTCCGTCTTATTTTGATACCATGCCTTCCTTACAGCGCACACCCACACAGGAGAAAAACAAATAACGAACTGCCAGTTATAGAACGGAAACATTCCAGCTTCTATACCACGCTCAGAGGGTGCAAGGCCCATAAGTAATAATAGCCAAGGGAAACACCAACAGGAGGGGAAGAACACAGCCTTGCAAACCACCTAGAGCATCTGGGGGCCTAGCATCACCACAGAGAACCCATCAACAACAATCAGCTTGGTAGGGGCTCACAGACAACGCCCTTTCTGGGTGTGCAGCGGCCATTACGAAAGCCATTGAAGCCACCAGTCACCATGGTAGACCAAGCAGGGGGGCAGGATGCAGTACTACAGTCCACCAAAAGCATTGCATTTCTGATAAAGCTCGGCCCGTTCAGCCTCCAACAGCAGTCAGAGGACCCAGATGGACTGCAAGGGTCGAGGATTTTGTTGGGTTCATCAAGGCAGCATGAGAGGAGAAATTGCTGGTGCTGAAAGACCTCTTCATTGTCACGATCCCAGTAAGGACACAAAGCATATGCACTAGGACACAAGGCGCACCCTCCTATGACAATGTAGGGAGAAGCTGGACATGCAGGGTGGCTGACTGGCGCAGGCGTTTAGTGGGAGCTGCCTTGCCCACACCAACATGGCCCCCAAGACAGAACCAGTTAAGGAACTCAAGATGGCCCCCGGCAGACCCAAAGATCTGGCATCCTTGGTGGTCTAGTGTTAACAGGGTGCGGCCCGAGGCTATAAAACCATGCCCCGGGCCACACACTGCGCTTAGCTTTTCTTCTGCTACCTACCAGAGCAGTGTAATGCTTACCGCTCCTGTTTCCACGTGCACAGAGACTGTAGCTTACCGGTGCAAGCCAGGACTCCCTGTAGCCGTACTTACCTGAAGACTTCATCGTGAGAGTTCCGCTTCAGCCTCCGTCTTGATACTCACTGGGTACAGCAGCCGACTGGGGTCCGCAGCAATCGTAGCTCCTGAAAACGAGAAAACTATAGTAAGAGACTGAAGTTAACTTTCAATTCCCCTCTGAGTTCCCCATTTAGAACAGACTTAGCTGAATTCGCAATCAGCAGCTTCACTCATTCTTCGCGCAGCGGCCAACCCGAGCAAAAGGCATTCCGTGAGATCCGCACCTGAGGAAAGGGAGAGAAAAAGACTTGTTAAAGCGCATGGCGCCACCCGCCATGACCGAACAGCACGAAACAAGCTGTGTACCGCGCCGCAAGCTGCTAAAGCCTCCAGGAAGATAAAGCAGCTTTGTACAAAGACTTAACTCCTTACCTTCAGCATCCAGTGCATCGCAGCTGGCCTGGACCACTACTCACAGTGAAGCAAATGGAGTCAGATGCTTACCTGATATCTCCAGCTCACCTCCTTCATCCACATACAGTGAATATGATCGCCTGCGCGCCAGACAGCCTATCTCAGGGGGAGGCAAAGGGGACGTGGGGACAAAGTTGGGGGACACATATTGAATATCTGCACTTATTATCTGTAGGTCTTCATCCAGACCCCCTTGCACATCTTACCAGAGTGTCAGGGCTGGAGCCGGTATGGGGGTAAATGCCCTTGTGATGCGTTCTGGTGGGAGAAGGGAAGCTAGAAAGCATTCCACCAGGTATTCTAGGCATGTTCTCCACCCTTTTTGCAGGACCGTGGTCCAGGGATGGAGGACAGCCTGGATACTACGATTCCCACCAGGCCGCGCGCAGCACAGGCCTGCTGGAGTGAGGATCGCCACGCCCCCGACCGCACCCGCACCAACGTTCTTGCGTGAGCCGCGCCTGTGGAAAGCTGCTCGCAATCCTGAGCGGCGAACTGGAAGGACGTGCTACTGTAGAGCTCTGGTTGGCAAGCCTTCGCGGGGCATCAGCCCACCGCCTGCAAAAAAGAAAACCCAGGCCCTGCGTACACGTTCAGATAAGTGTGATTTAGTTACTTTATGTGCAGACAGTCCCGCAGCACAGGGGGAGCCGCCTTTGGGAGTCGCACCTACTCATCTGCCTGCAGTCAGCAGGAAGCGTGAACAGCCTAAAAGGGGAACGCTAGATGTTCTAACATTAACCCCACATGAGACTTGAACTAATAACTTTCGCATGTGTTTTTAGAGACAAATCTGTTGTCGCATGAATCCGGAGCTGCGATTTTGCCACACGGAGTAACCAATACTAAGAACTACTACTACTAGACTCCTACACTCTGTCACGCATAGTGTGCGCGCCCGTATTGACATTATTATTGCTCCTTGCAGAGGCATTGAGACTGGAGAAAGCACAGTGGCCACCCAACACGAAAAGGCCAGAAGAGCCATAGGACTCAGGCAGAAAACCGAAGCTAAGTGCATTTCAGGTTTTTACCCTGGGGGGAATTGCCACTGGTTTACTGCATGAAGTTAATGCAGAACTGTCTTTCTGCATGCTGCAATGTGGGGTCAAGTCTAAAGCCTAACATGAGTTAATGTATTGGCGATATCACGTGTGTTTTCAAGATATATATATATATATGAATGTCCTCGTTGAAGGGCTTCAGTACAAAGGCCCAGGTTGAGCTCTGGCATATTGTGAGTGTGTGAAGAGAGCAGGAGTGCAAGGGCGGAGTACTCCAGGAGCAGGAGCTGAGGAGCATGTGACTCTACTTCCCCCTTCCCCATCCAAAACATCTCCCTAATCCCTCTTCCCGATGTTCCTAACCTCCCCTGCCTATCCCCAAAGGGTCAAAGTGGTCTGTGTTGCCATCTCCCTGGTGCTGAGACCTAATGGGGAGGGAGGCGTTTGTGCTGCCTCTGCGCCAGGAAGAAGCAAGCTCTGACACAGAGTCTCCGAGCTCTACCGGGTCCCTCCCAACCTCACAGAATGTTCACTGGGCTTTGGTTCTTCAGCAACCAGTGGGGGAAGGAGAGACTTGGGCATTCACCATACCAGGGTTATCCAGTGGGGGCAACGCTTCGGAACAGTCCGGACCAGGCAATCCTGCAGACCAATAACCTACCTCATCATAGGCCATACGACTGCCAAATAAACTTAATGCCAGGATCTCAGGTTCCATGCAGCCGCATTTACGCTTTCACCAAAAAAGAAAATCAACACTTATGTGAATACTTGGATCACTACTTAGCAAATGGATTCATCCGACCCTCAAAATCCCCAGCCTCATCAGTTCTCTTCTTCGTACCCAAGAAGGAAGGGGATCTCAGGACCTGCATCGATTATAGAGGGCTTAACAAAATCACCATAAAGAACAGGTACCCCCTACCGTTGATTCTGTTGCTTTTGGACCAAGTGAAGAATGCAAAAATATACACCAAATTGGATCCAAGCGGGGCATACCATTTAGTCAGCATAAAAGAAGGTGACGAGTGGAAGACAGCCTTTCACACCAAGCTTGGGTTATTCGAATATACTGTTATGCCCTTTGGCATGTGTAATGCCACAGCGACCTTCCAGTTTTTTTATAAACGACGTCCTGCGAGAACTCCTGGACATCTGCGCTATGGCCTACATTGATGACATCTTGATCTACTCAACCACCTTTGAAGAACATGTACGCCACGTAAGAGCTGTCTTGGACAAGCTACGGCAACACCGATTGTATGCGAAATTGGAGAAGTGTTACTTTCATGTAACCAAAGTGGAATTCTTGAGCTTTATCCTGACCCTGCAAGACATCCAAATGGACAACTGAAAAGTAGAAGCAATCCTGCAATGGCCCTCACCCATATCTGTCAAAGCAGTACAGAGCTTCTTGGGGTTCGCTAATTTTTTACAGACGGTTCATACCCAACTTCTCGAATATTGCACATCCAATCACCTCATTACTCAGGAAAAACAAGACCTTTGTGTGGACCACAGAATCTGAACAGGCTTTCAACCAACTGAAAAGGCAGTTTACCTCTGTGCCAATACTAAAGCATCCAGACCAGAGCTCCCAATTCCTGGTGGAAATTAACACATCAAGTACGGCAATGGGGGCCGTGCTGTCTCAACGAGATCCTGTAACCAATCAATTGCATCCAGTGGCGTTCAGGTCCAAGAAATTCTCCCTAGCCGAGCTGAACTACGCAATAATCGATATGGAGTTACTTGCCATCAAAGCCGCTTTCAAGGAGTGGCGTCACCACCCACTGAGAGCGCGGCACACGTTTACCGTTTACACAGACCATCGCAATCTGCAATATTTATGGACGGCTCAAGCACAATCTCCGTGCCAGCTAAGGTGGGCCCAATTTTTCACGGAATATGACTTCACAGTAACGTTCCACCCAGGAGTTGGAAACGGAAAGGCTGATGCCCTATTCCACATAGAATGGGATGTAGAAGGAAAGGATGTGTATGCAGCCCCAGAACGAGTTGCAATAATACCTGGGAACAAATTGCTGGGTTTGACAAGATCCTCTCTACCACCATTAGACCATTTATTGAAAGAAGTCAGACAATCTTTGAAACCAGAGCAGTTGCAGGCATGGGTTTCCCCGGTTCCTCACCAAACCATAGAATACGACCTACCCTGCTACCAAATACGCTTGTATTTACCGGACCCTCCTATTCAACATAAGGTTTTACATATCTACCACGATACTCTGACAGCAGGCCACCCAGGGATCACCAAAACCTTGACAAAGATCCGACAGCACTTCTGGTGGCCAACTTGGTGAGCAACGTTATACAATACATAAAGACCTGTGATGAGTGTGCCTGCAATAAAGCATCAAAGACTAAACCACCAGGACTACTTTGTCCATTGTCCATACCACCTGCCGCATGGCACACAATATATTTGGATTTTATTACAGAGTTCCCTCCCTGTAATGGGTACAATACCATTCTGGTAGTTGTGGATCTTCTAACCAAGATGGCACACTTCATTGCTCTAAAAGGCTTACCGAATGCTGTGACTCTTGCACAAAGCTTCCTGACAAACACTGTACGATTACGTGGGTTCCCGTCCGTGATCATCTCAGACCCAGGGAGCCAATTTGTATCCAAGTTTTGGAATAGCTGCTGTGAAAAAGCCCAAATCGAAATCAGGTTATCACCCACAAACCAATGGGCAGACCGAAAGAACCAACCAAACGCTGGATCAATACCTGCATTGCATGTTTGTACAGTCAGCCAGTTGGGTCGATCTTCTTTGGGCAGCTGAGTATGCATATAAGAACAGTGTCCACAGTTGCATGGGTTTTCCACCTTTCTTTTTCTTACATGGGAGAGATCCACGGCACTATAGCCCTCGATCCACCTACACACTTGGAAATGCCCGCTATAACATTGCTACATACCAGTATTCAAGAAACTTTAAGAAAGGCTACCAAAACCCTGCAAGACACTAAAGCTGCTCATAAGCGCTTTGCTGATAAGATAAGAAGGGACGCACCTGTGTATCAAGTAGGGGAAGAAGTCTGGTTGTCAACCAAGCACATCCAACTGAAAGGCCGCAAAAGGTTCCATCCCAAATACATTGGCCCCTATCCTGTTGTTTCAATCATCATCCCCATGGCAATTAAACTAGGGTTGCCCTCATCTCTAAAAATATACCCTGTCTTTCACATTTCACTAATAAAACCTGTACACCCAGGCACATGAAATTCCATCTATAAACGTCCTACAGTAGAAACAGTAGATGGGGGAAAAGGAATATGAGGTACGAGACATCCTGGATTCCAAAATCATTAGAAAAAAGTTACATTACCTGGTCGATTGGAAAGGTTACAGCATGCTAGATAGGATGTGGGAGACAACATGCACCTTCATGCACCTCGCTTACTAGCTCGCTATCGCCACAATCACCCAACCCGGCCAGGACCCGGATTGGCTATCCTTCGGGGGGCTTTGGAGGGGAGTGCTGTCATGATCCCAGTAAGGACACAAAGCATGTGCACTAGGACACATGGCACACCCTCCTATGACAATGTAGGGAGAATCTGGACATGCAGGGTGGCTGACTGGCGCAAGTGTTTAGTGGGAGCTGCCTTGACCCACACCAACATGGCTGCCAAGACAGAACCAGTTATGGAACTCAAGATGGCCCCAGGCAGACCCAAAGATCTGACATCCTTGGTGGTCTAGTATTAACAGGGTGCGGCCCAAGGCTATACAACTATGCCCTGGGCTACACCATGCGCTTAGCGTTTTTTCTGCTACCCTCCAGAGCAGTGTAATGCTTACTGCTCCTGTTTCCAAGTGCACAGTGACTGTAGCTTACCGGTGCATGCCCGGACTCCCTGTAGCCATACTTACCGGAAGACTTCATCGTAAGAGTTTTGCTTCAGCCTCCGTCTTGATACTCACTGGGTACAGCAGCCGACTGGGGTCCGCAGCAATCGTAGCTCCTGAAAACGAGAAAACTATAGTAAGAGACTGAAGTTAACTTTCAATTCCCCTCTGAGTTCCCCATTTAGAACAGACTTACCTGAATTAGGAATCAGCCGCTTCACTCATTCTTCGCGCAGGGGTACTTTTGAGAGGCTGATTCATTGTCATCCTATCATCCCTCCGGAGGGGGTTGGTGATGTTGGCACACAAAGGTCATCTGGGAATAGAGGCAACCAAGAAACTGCTCCAACAGTCAGCATGGTTCCCACTCATGGATGCAATGATGAAGGACATGGTAAGAAGATGCCTACCATGTCAGTGTGCAACGAAAATTGACACACCACTTCCCATGCAGCCAACGTGCATCCCAGAGAAGGTGTGGCAAGGAGTCACAATGGATTTCTACGGACCACTCGAGTCGGGGGACTACCTCTTGGTAACAAGTAGTGGATGAGTTCTCCAGTTTCCCCATCATCAAGCACACATTGTCCACATCGTTCGCCCAGGTTGTTGGGGTTATGGAGGAAGTATTCCGCGAGTGGGGAATCCCTGTCACTGTTAAGACGGACAACGGGCCGCCATTCAGTGGTCAGAACTTTTACAGGTTCGCGAAACACATGGGATTTGCTCGCCAGAGAATAACACTGCTGTGGCCACAAGCCAACAGAATGGCAGAGCGGTTAATGTCATCGATAAAGAGGACCATCCACAAGGCAAGTCGATCTAGCAGGCCCTATGCCGCATGCTATGCCATTATAGGAACACAACACACTCAGTGACAGGAGTGCCCCCCGGAGACCTGATGAGGGCGTACCAGGTCAAGAAACGCCTACCCAAGGAACACAGGGACCCCAGAGGCAACCTAAAGACAGAGTCCTTCTAGAGGACAAGGTGAGAGATAGATACAAAGGTTAAAGAGGAAACCAAGGAAAACACAGACGGACCCAGAAAGTGAAGGCCAGGGAGTTCGAGGAAGGAGAAGAGGTACTTGTGAAACAACAGATATAGAGGAAGATGGATGCCAACTATGAAAGCACACCCCTCAGAGTGATCAACATGAAAGGGACCATGGTGACGGCCGCCAACGCCCAGGGGGCTGTTACGACGAATACATCTTTCTTTAAGCACTTTATGCCGGATGGAGATCCTGGATAAGAAACGAGAACGCTGGAGGAGGAAAGTGGAGAGTGTGGTAGATGTCTGTGCACAAGCAGAAAGGAGAGAAGAGACTGACCTAGAGGAGCGAACCATCAAAAGGCCCTGCAGAATAATTGAGGTGTGACAGAGGCGTAAGGAGATATGTGAGGGGGAGGTGTTGCAAGGAAACGTGGAAGGAACCCAAAGGGTTAAAGGGACAGAGCTGCAAGAGGAAAGTGAGGAGCCTCAGGGTGCAATAGGCGTTAGTTAGAGAAAGATATGTCCTGTTTTCCTTGCTGTTGTGTTGATAATATTTAAAGTGTAATACACTCCTGCAGAGCAGTAGTTATTTTGTCAGCAGAATGTAGTCTTTACACAGAAACAAGTTCCACAAAACGTGAAAGGCGTGTGGCAGCTTGCAAAAAAAGAAATCAATTAGCTCAATTGCAGACAAGCCGAAATTACGCCAAAGCTTTTTACACATACAGCATGGCGCCTGCAAGCAGACCGCCTACTACAACAGGACTGTCCAGTTTTTATTAGAACACCGCGTACCTCTACCGAATCTAGTCTCAAGCCAAAAGCCGCAATAGGCGCTAAAGGGCCCCGTTCTACGCGCTCTTATTGGCCCCGCCTTTCGCCCGCTGTGCTTCGCCTTATCCATGCAACTGACAAGAAACCTCTTGAAACGAGGCAGTTTGTATTTCCCGGCATGCCGTGGCCGGGACTTCCGGCGTGTGCTGGTTGCTAGGTGACAGTGAGCCGAGATTAGCAGCAAGAACAGATCGGGCAAACTGTAAGTAAAATAAGTTGTGTTTCATCAATAAAATGTTTCGGGGTGATCTGTGGGGACCCCCGAGAAGAATCGGAGACCCGCTGAAAACATTGAGATGGAGTAGCACAGGCGGGGCATTCTTAGGGAAGAAGGGAAGCGAGCAGCTACAGAGGGGCAGATAGAGGAGGGATGAGGACAGAACGTGATCGGGAAAGGGGACAGCTAGAAGGGACTCTCTTTGGGGGTGATGTCAAAGCACTTTGGAGGGTGATGCGTTGGACGTCCTTTCAGATTAGCACTTTTTTTTAGGGTTTGGGGTGATGGATGGCTGCTGGAACGAAGGTGTTCCCATTGATATGTGTGGGAGTCATTTGTTTCATTGTGATGGTGATAAGGTGTCCCCGCAGCTTGACACCCTCCAAATGAAGGCTGATGAGTATGGGAAAGGGGAGAATGCTAAAGTTATGGCCAGAGCGGACGGAGGGAGATGGGGCAGTCGTTTGGAATGGGAGTCAGCGCATCCTTAAAGGCGGCTTATTCTACCACCGGTATGCAGAATATCATACAACACCGGAACACTTCGACGATCGATATTACGTTATTGGCACTTCTGTGTTTCTGAGCACAGGCAGAGTCTGACAACATGCAATGTTTTGTGTTCGGTTACTTTCTCAAATCCGTTGGTTAGGTTTGTCTTCATGCTACCTGTCATTGTAATATTTTTTTTCCCGTGGATGCGATGCATTATGCGTAATATACCATGTATTAGAAACACTCCTCCTGGGGAGGGAGGCCTTTGGGTGTTCCCAGGGAGGAGAGAGCATATATCACAAACCCTTAAGGCTCTTAGCAATAGTTTCCGTTCCATGTTAATGTAATTGAAATGTTTTCACACCTAGGCCTATGCACCATATTTACATACAAGTACAAAGATGGAGATATGATGATAGAAAATAGCTATCAACATTTTATACGAACGAAATGGGTAGCCAGAATAAGAT
This sequence comes from Ambystoma mexicanum, assembly GCF_040938575.1. NCBI lineage: Eukaryota > Metazoa > Chordata > Amphibia > Caudata > Ambystomatidae > Ambystoma > Ambystoma mexicanum. The sequence continues at coordinate 1,176,203,757 of NC_090932.1, read as the reverse complement.
GAACATGGAACAGAAGGGGAGTGATGGGGTGGGGGTGGTGGAGGGCAGTTTGTTAGGGTTAATATCATAAATTGGGGTGGGCAGACCACTTTTCCAAAGGGAAACTCTGGTTCCACACGTTATCCTGTCCTTCTAGCTACCGTAAGAAGTCATGCTGCTACCCGTGTTCTAAGCTAGGCTCCGTCTGATACCAGAATTGCAGGGTCTTGCTATTGTGATAGATTAAGAATACTATCATTTCACACTACGCTTCTCAACCGGCTTCATATATTCATACTCGCTGTAAAAGGAAAAGGGACAGCTACATTTTAGAGCCCTGAGGAAGTGAAGAATTTACGTAAAACGTGTTGGCTTAAACTGGTTGATAGGTAATCAGTAAAGTACTCTGGGGTTCGGCAGAGTGTATATTTTGTTATTTTCCATTCATTGAAAAAATGTGGTATCCATGTACAGTGTCAGACTGTCCATAACATTATCTCGGGCAACAATGAAAAAGTGGCCCACAGTTCAAAATGACTATTCATTCCTTTTGTGACACTGTTTGAATAGTACCCAAGGGGGAGTTTTTTAAAAAAATAAAATGTAATGCAAATTGTGCATTTTAAAGAATATTTATTCAGCAACACTGGTCAAAACTACTAGCCGCATATTGAAGTAACTCATCAAACTGGTCCACATTGGCTAGCAAAGTGGCCCCCTTTCACCAAAAAACGGGTCCACACCAGCATTTTGTGTTTTTGGCTCGGCCATGTGCCTATTACACTGTACGCAAGTCCGAGCCTGTCCATGTACATCACTTACTACGCAATTTGGTAAAACAATGACTCCATGTACATTCCTTACTGCGCAATTTCACTTTGTCACATGCAGCATGCAAATGAAGGGTTTCCACGACCTGGAACATCTAGAACACTTTAATCTCTCGTTTCTGAAAATGATGGGAGCAATTATCACAGTGTCTGCAAAAAACTAAATTGCAACTTGCTTTCTAAAGTTAAGTAGATCGGATGCTTTGGCAAGCTCTGTCTTCAGTTGTAGGGGTTTCCGCTTGGAGAGTAGCTAAAAACTAAATTGCAACTTGCTTTCTAAAGTTAAGTAGATCAGATGCTTTGGCTAGCTCTGTCTTCAGTTGTAGGGGTTTCCGCTTGCAGAGTAGCTAAAACATACATGCAATTCTCGTACGAAAAATAATAATATGGGAACTTGAAACGCATTGAGTTAACATGATTAGATAATCTCCTTATCTTGGAATAACTGTGACTCAAATTTATGAGATGGTACAATCATTTAGCATTAAATTATATGGAAGGAAAATGTTCCTTTTGGTGTAATCTGATAATTTCAGAGGTTATGTGATCTGCTTTTGTCCTAATGGTCTGGAGCACCGTGTAGTTGTAGGGGATGTCGGAGTGTTCCCTTTTCGATGTATGTATAGAACTAATACATGTTCCAGTGTTTCCTGCTGCAAAGGATCACAGACTCCGTTTTTTTGATTTAGTGGGGCTTCGTTGGCAGTTCTTCCGATTTGCCTTTGTTACAAGTTTGCATAGCCTTCAAAAGACTCATAGCTATGTTTGCCGGCCCAGGTATATCCTAAGCCTGTTATCTTGAGCATTTAACATTGCTAATTATATTATCCAATTGCTGACTGTGCTGAATATTAGCGTGCAGACATCTTTATTGTTCTTGCTTTAATCCATACAATTGAGTCCAACTCTCCGAGGGTCAGAGTCCTCTCCAAGCAGAGAGTTTTTGGGCAGATCTATCTCCTCGGGTGGGGCCTCCCTCTGGAACAGCCTTACTGCCTCTCTCAAACTTGTGCAGAGCCACCTCCGGTACTGGAAGCAACTCAAGACCTTCCTTTTCGGTTCCGCTTTCTCACTTCCTCTCCCCTGCTGATGTGCCTGACTACTCCGCGCACTGGTAACCCTCTGGACTCGGGCCCAGGCTCCTGAATGTCCAGTTGCCGTTGCACTGCCTTCGGGCTCCCAGCACTTAAGGGTCTGTATTTGCAACCCTATAGCCCCTTCTCTCTGTATTTATGAGCCACCTGCTTGCTGCACTTGTGAGTTAAATGTACTTCCCCCTTCCCCTCCCACTGGCACTTCCCCCTTCTCTCTTCCCTGCACTTGCGCAATCTGAATGACACAAGGTCTAGTAAGATCGTTATTTTGTCCTCCCTTGTTTCCCTTCCCTTGTCTTGTCGCGCCTAGAAACACTTGTGTACAGGCATGTTATAAATGCCATATGAAGCCTAGCCGACAAGTGTTTTGACCAGGACGGTCTTTCTCAAGGCTCTAACGATAAAGATATGCTACAAAATTATATTTTGTCCAGTAATAGAGCATCACAAGTGGTCCCCAAGGTAGGAACAATCAATAATGTCAGGTAAGTATATACAATGAATGATTAAGTCCAATAATTTGACAAATCAGATAATAACGACAAATAGCAATGACAAAAAAAACTGAAAACATGTGAAGAAACATACCATGGCAACGACGTTACAGTAGTGGTGTTGAGAGATGTGATGGGGTAAAACAATATAATGTGTGGGTTAGCAAAGTGGGTCCATGTGGACTAAGTAGAAGACCATTTGTATTGTATTGTATTAAATGTATCTTACCTAAATTGGGAAGTTAAGCACATACATTCCGTCTCTTCTCTCCCAGATATGTAATCACGTTCAAAGACCAGTCCTGTCACTTCTGGACATATATTATGTGGACAATGTTACCGATTATTTGTTATTTAAACCAATTGTGAGTATAAGCCTGATTGTAAGACTCCCTAATAGAGGTGCACACATAGAGATTATATGAATGTACCAAAATATCTTGTTATTCTGTAAAAGTTTGTTATATTTTCTTAAGGTGCTTGATATGTTTGTAGATCGATTCATGCATCTATGTAATAAGCATGCATTAGGACTGGTCTAATAACAGTTATTAACGGAAGAGGGCAGGTGGCGGGCAATCCTCTCGTGGCTAACTGTTTAGTGCATCCCTAAGAAGTCATGGAGGGTTAACCCTTCTATGTCTACAGATGTTAAGTGTAGAGGTGCTATTCATCTCTGAACTACAGTGATATGATAATCTCTGCTGGAATGCATGCAAATCACCCCGTCTCCCTTACCTTAAATTATGTGCAGGGGACTGTGTTCGGCCGCGGCATTCCCGTGTTTCATGGGTCTGCGTACGCCATATTGCCCATTGTTTATATAGTAACCTGTGATGTCACATGCATGCGTGTGATGTCACTTTCCGTTATGTGTAAGATCACGTGCTGTAGTTTGATGCAGCAATGCTGCGGGCATTGTAATGTCAGTGGTGCGCATTTATATAGATGCTCTAATTTTTGTGTTGTTATGAGTAACTGGATACCAAGTGCTCTGCTAATGTGGTTAAGGGAGAATATACGCTTATGCTGCGTGAAAATGAGTACATTTGCCTGCATACAAGTCCAATCAGGATAAATATGGAGTTGTGAGAGACCTTTATGTAATAAAGCTTTTTTGTTGATGTTAAAAAAAATATATATATTAACATATTGTTTGTTTATACCTAAAGCCGAATTCGGATTATTCATCCTTAGTCTCCGGGGTGGCAAAAAATGTGCCATCAGCCGAATTCGATTTATTCTTGCTTAGTCCCCGGCGACGCAGGTATTGTTTAAACGGATATCCTGCAAAGGTGGTATTAAAAACCAAATTGCAAGCATACATGAATGTTGGTAGAATGTTTGCATAATACTACTCCTAAAGTAGATGATGTTTTTAACGTGTCAGAGTAAATATTGCAGCTAGAGAAAGTGGTCCTAACTATACCCATCTGGTGCAGGTAAGTACCGGCTATTAATAGTCTAAGGGTAGATATGTTTGGACTTGGGTCCTTCTGTTGTATCCATGTATGTTTAGTGGGACTGTCTAAGTGAATGCAGGGCCTCATAGAATGGTGAAGTGGGGATTCCTGGGGAGTGACGGTTGGGAATGGGAGTATGGCAGGGAACCAGGACAGATGCTTGTGACCTTCTCTCCTACCCTCTTATGATCTGCATCTATGCAACTAAGAATAATAAAGCATCTTTCTGTTGGTACTTACCTGGGTCAGCCTGGTTCCTGCGCCATGTCATCACTGGCCCAGATATAACATTTTGCCGACGAGAATGGGAAACATGTGCAGTTCTTAAATATGTGTAGAGTTCTTAAATTATGAAATGTTTATTCCTCAGGAAGCATAATCATTTAGATGTCCACAGAGTTTTGCAGTTAAGGTCACGCCATTTTGCAGGGATGTTTTAATGTGGTGAGAATTAAAAAAATAAATTTAAAAAAATGAGAATTAACGAAAAGTTATTCTTCAAGGAGTATAAATATGAAGTTGTGTTTTAAAATTGAGATGTCCACAGAGTACTGTATTAGAAATTATGCAATTATGCTGGGATAATTTAAATGTGGGGAGAGCCTCAATGATTTTATAGTGATTTTTACTTGCGCCCCCAGCATGGTGACTGATCACCACCATGGCTGGTGGTGCAACACATCCTAATGTAGAAAATGTAAACTTTCAAATGCACATTTGTATGTAGTGAGTATGTGTTGTGTGGACAGTGAGTTTGGAGTTGCGTTTGTGAGCACAATGTGTAGCAGTTGTGAGCGTAAATTACTTGTCGGTGTGCACATGAGGTAGCATGTTTGTGTAGCAGTTGTGTATGTGTGAGTGGTAGCGCGTTGTAGTGGAGTTTTACATGTGTTGGAGTTGCATGTATATTTTTTGGTGGGGTGGCTTCCACATGCCGGCCGGGTGTGTTTGCCTAAATATTGGAAAACCTTCGTAGTAACCTCATATTTTGTGGAGGTTGGACACTTGTAGTAGGAATGTTTCATTTGAGGTTAACCCTTTGAGTAGGGTAGTTGTGTAGACACCAGGGCATGTGGGCCCGTTTAGGGTAGTTGTGTAGACACCAGGGCATGGGGCCCGTTTTGTTGTTTGGAGGTCAGTTCAATGCAGTTGTGCATGGGAGTTTTGGGCAAGTGGCCCATATCATAGCTATGTGCGTTGTAGGTGACCGCACATGTTGGTGTCTTTTAGGAGTAGATAGACTCCTAGTAGTTGGTCTGTAGTGCCAGGTGGTGCATGATATGATATGATAGTTTATTTATATAGCGCCTATACACAATGTGTTTCAAAGCGCTTCAAGGGAGGGAACAAGGGAAAATACAACCATATTCTTACAGGCCATGAACAGTAAGGATGTGAAATTAACTATTGTTCTTGGCCTGACGACATTTCAGATAGTGCAAGAGCTAAGACATAGATAAGGAAGGGAGGAGAAGAGTGGGAAGGAAATGGAAACAGACAGGCGACTACCGTACTAGGCCTGACGACATTTCTGGTAGAGCCGGAGAAAAACAAAAGGTGAGGGGGGGGGGACAAAACAAGCGACTATCATACTAGGCCTGATGACATTTCAGATAGTGCTGGAGGGGTGGTGGGGAGGAAAAAAAACGTAATGGGAGGGTGGAGGAAACAGACGAGGTTGCTATCATATTAGGTCCAGGGACAATTCTGATAGAGTAAGTGCATAGAAGAAAGTAAGGGGAGGAGATAAGAAAAGGGAGAAGGGAAAGGAGGAGAGAACAGAGAGTAAGCAGCCAAAAAGAGTGGAGAAGCAAGAGTGGAGAGAGAATACAATTGCAGAAGTCCGTAGTAACACAATGTTGCAAGCCAGGATACAAGATGAAGATGGGAACAGCATGATTCATGGCCACCATGAGTACAAGATGCAAAGGAAGTCCAGCATGAAAGTTGAGAAAGAGTGACGCACCGTGAATGAATGAAGTCCATAAAAGTCAAATCCAGCATTGGCCACAAGACTGTGAAACAGTGAAACAGGTGAGATGTGCATCAAGCACTCCATTACTGGGCCAAAAAACGGCAAGACCAAGAAAAGGAACACCTAGAACAGGAGCCTGTGACCTGCAGCTCCCCAGATGTTTTAGACCGACTCCCATGAAACCTCGCCATGGACTACCGAGTAGGCCAGATAGTAGTTGTAGTCACAACAAAATCTGAAGAGGCAAAAGTTGCAAATCGCTGGTTTAGAAGATTATTCTTCAGGCCCCAAATATAGCAATGTGAAAGGACCCATAGATACGGGCATTAATTCCTCAAGCAAACCGTTGCTATCCACCCTGTCATTGTGGACAAATGAGTATGCAACAGTTGGGTTATTTGTGCCACAACATTAACCCCACAAGAATGGATTGTCATGGAGGAAAACCTGGGTGGTAAAAGCATCATCAAGAAATCTTGAATCCCAGAGGTTGACCAAGTGATCCACTTGCAGAGGGTGCGGAGCATGCATTGTCCTATAAGACGCAGCTCTTTTTATCTGGTCCCCTGCGAAAGCAGAGAATGACAATCCAGTCATTCCCCTGGTCTTGTTCAGAGTTTCAGCCAACAAAACAACCACCAAAACTGAAAGCCATTATCAAAAGGCAGGTCTTGCGCTTTCAATAGGGTTCACATCCTGCCTTGCAAAAGTAATAAATTAGCAAAAGGTTTCAGGGCAAGGGATTCTCATATCTGCAAGTCTTCAGTAGATGAGACTAGATTTTAATCAGTCTGATTATATGTACATATATTATAGTGGAGCAGCGGTGCACAATAGTTAAGGGGATTGCCTAGGTTCCATAGGAAAACCGAAAATGGCATTGTAATAACTTGATTTGGATGAAACTTTCCAAAACAAAAGTTCTAGACCGGGAACAAAACAAAAAAAAAAAAATTCTTTTTTTTCGTTTCGGCCCATTTCTTTTCCCACAGAGAAAAGGTCAGACTTCTGCATGCCAAAGCACAAAAGCCACACAAAAACTACTGGACGGAATTGGCCCAAATAAAAAACTTGTCCACGAAGCATTGACTTAATTTCCGGGTTATTCTGTCCAGTAGTTTAATATTTGATGGGGAAGGCGGTGCCCAGATAACCGGGTTTATGCGAAAACGAAAAAAGTGCAAACAAATGCTATTTGGAGGAGGGAAAAGGATGAAATGGGCCAAAGCTAGAGGCAGGGAATGGTAAAGAGGACATTATGTCAAATTGGGGAGTTGGGGTGGCCTCGGGACCGAGTCAGAGTGAGAAAATGTTCACAATTTTTGTGTTAATACCACAGGCATCCCTGCAAGGTAACCACGGCTAACTCGATCAAAAATGAAAGTGTGTCACATGACACAAAGACTGATAGGGGATTACCTGAGGGCTAGGAAGGGAAAAAAGCACCTGAGGGCAGAGTAGAAGTTGGAGGGGTGGGGGAGGAGACACCATGAAAAAAGGAGGGTGGCACTTGGTGGGTGCCTGCAAGGATGAGTTTTTGATTTTGGGTGTGTGGGCATACCGGGGATAACCACAGGTATGGGTAGTTCATTGCCGGTGCTATTATCGGGGATAACCGCGAGCATCGGAAAAGAATTGTACAGCAATAGCGGGAATGTCAGTGCCAACATATACAGTGGGCAGAGTGAAAGGCCATGGCTAGTGGGCCCCGAAAAAACTATAGTATAACAAAAAAATGTTGAAACTCAGTAAAAAAGAAGTCTGTGATAAGATGTAATGCAACAAAACCCCCGAAATTCAGCAATCGCATTTCTAGCAAGTCCACCATAACAATGAGCTCCCCACAGCCCCCGTTGCACAGCGTATGACCACAATGGTGACATCAAAAGTTACATTATACATGACATCACTGAGGAGATCTAGTGGCCCCAAAGTGGTCTAGTGGTTGTTCGCTGCACAACAGCAGGGTTCAAAACTGAGCAGAGCTATTTGGTGCCTGCTTCTAGCATAGTAGAGCCCGGTTAGCTTGAAACCAACAGCTACTTTTGGCTCCTAGAGTCTTCTAAACATGTAAATGTGACATTAACTTTTTAGTATTTGCGAATCTTTAGTACACATTTAAACAAAATGGTTCATACAAAATGTTAAAGGGAGCATCTCTGGTAAATCCTGGTTCCCCTGCGGTAGCTCCTGCCTACAGGGTAATGCCTGACATTCAGGGCTGGTTTTAGCTCCTGCTCATCGAATCTCAATTTCGAACCATGGGGTGTATAGTTAAGGTGGACTTTGACTTTTGTTGCATTAAATCTGATCACCTTAACCAACGTTTTTCTTTTCACCGATATATACTGGGACCATGCACTACAAGTAGTCACTTCTCCCCAAGGGGAGCCCTTTTCCATGAGGCCAGGGGCGTGAGGTCGCTACTAGATAGTCCAGCTCGGTGTGGTATTATGTAGGAGGAGCTCATGGGAGGGATACCCTCCCCAGCCCCCTAGGGAGAAGCACGACCATCTAGAATATAGCCTTTATGAAAACAGACCCCCCCCCCCCCACACACTCCTTCTGCTAACCTCTTTCTAGACAGTAGACCGGTTATAAAAGGAAGAATATATCATGGTCGTGGAAAGTACGGAGATGAAGAGCAACATCAGGAAGATGGGTTATCCGAGTACTGGCACAAGGTGTGACACAAGAACAATGAAGAGCAATACCAAGAAGGAACTAAAGCGGCATTGACTTCCGGAGGTGTGGTTCCACCTATACAATAAAAACCAAAAGGACTACCTAATAGGGAGACATAGCTAACCAGGACGAGAGACCGAGTAGTCCATTCCCGGAGTTGAGAGAACAATGGGACTCCTTTGCCAGTAACAGGAGGCTGGCAGGCGGTGACGTGAACTCAAGACGCAGCCTTCATACCGTCGGCCAAAGAGCCAGGCAGGAGATCTGCAAGGTGTAGGCACCGAGACACAGACACCCGCACAGCAAACTGAGTGGAAAGGGGACCTCAGGAAGAATCAACTGTGCATCCCGGAACAGGCAGGGTAACGGGAGAGGCATGGGACCGGTAGGGGCTGGAAAAACCCATGTACTGATATAACAAGCAGGACTATATCTGACTGCTTGAGATATGAGTTTGTACTTTCTGTATTCATGCGCACAGAAGTTCAGATTAACTAAAGGCGTTGCTCCAATTAATGGGTTACGTTTTTCTGATTGAAACCACGCACCACTGCCATCTTCATGGTCTCCAGGCACTCTGGCAGATCTGAAACAGAAGGGAGTTGGGAGGGGTTAGCTAGTGGGATTGAGGGTGAAAAGTGCAGGAGAGATTTAATGTGCCATTGGTAGCTTCAGTTCGGGAAAACCGGTCACTGTGTGCTGGTTTGATTTTAATTGGTGGTGCAAGGTTGTGCATGGGTGATATGTGCATTTCGTTTATTGTCCTGTTGGGTGTTGTGGAGCGTCAGTACAGTATAGTTTCCGTTTTTCGTTGCGGCGGTATGTGTCTGGGTTGTTCCATTTTGGAGGGTGGGCATGCAGAGTATTAAAAAGTTTTTAGTACCGTTCGTCGGTGGCCATCCGAGTGTTTCTGCAGGTTGGGTTGATGCGTCAGGTTATTATTCTATGGTGTTTTCAGCAGCCGTACATTACTTTATTTCTTTGGGTGGCCCCATCGGGTAGGGGGAGCTCATGTTTTCATTGAGCTGCATTGGCGTTTTTCCTTTGATGGCGTTTACTTTTACCTTAGCGAGTTAAAGAGTCTGGTTTTTAACAATTTTGTTAATTTTGGGTGATCTGTTCGTATTTCCTTTGGGAGCCTGTTCCAAAGTTTCACTCCCATGCAGGAGAATGCAGATTTCCCAAATGTATGCTGTGCATGTTTCGGTTCTAGGCGAATGTCATTGCTGGACCTTAATGTCAGTTTTGGTTTGTAGATTGAGATTTTTCCCTGTATGTATTCTGCTCCCTGGCCCTGGATTGCTCTGTGTTAGTGTTTTGAAGAATTTTTTTTTTTTGGACTGGAAGCCAATGTAGTGTTCTCAGTGCTGGTGCGAAGTGTTCTCTTGGTGAGTCTGAGGAGACTTGCTGATGCGTTCTGAATTCGTTATAGTTTTTTCATAAGATAGTCTGAGAAAGATGCTGTTGACGAGAGCGATGGAGAGTGTGCTATGTGGGAAGGTGAAGAGAAGTAGCCTCTTGATTGTGTGTAAGTGGAGAAGCATTTCTTAACTACTGCATTGACCTGCAGTTCAAGTGTTAGTTCATTGTAAAGGAAGCAGACAGCAGCATACTCCTAGCCAAGCGCAGAACCAACTGCATGCCATGCAAGGAGGCATTTGTAGGCGGAAAAGAATACCTCAAAAAGGTTGCATAGAGCCTGATAACAGGTGGCTTCCGAAGACTGCAGCTTATATTTAAATCTCAAAAACTCAAAATCAAGCATGAAATAGCCGGCATGTGATTGTCCCAACCTCCAAATGCCTGCATCCTGCCAGGAAACCTAGGAGAGAGTGGGGTTAACAATCTATCACCGAAAAGAGCCAGCACCAAGCAGATACTTCACATTACAAATATTTATACAGAATTGCTTATCAAATTAACAGAAAGTATATTTTAATTAGCAAACATACCCCGTGGTTCCCATTCCCAGGACCACTTGGTAAACAAAAGCATGTTTCATTAATAAGATAGAATAGGACAAAAATTGGTACTTGCCAAGTTTGTGATAATAGCCTCTTGGCGATTCAGAAATGGTGTGCATATGTAGAATGTGTAGAGTGACTTTATAGCTGCAACTGGGCATTTTAACCCGAAACAAATAATCCCATTTTTCAATTAAGAACACTTTTCTTGAAGGGTCTATAAAGGTTGTGTGCCAGAAGAACTTGGTTTTGGACATTTAAAATAAATAAATAAACAAATAAAAAAAATATGTACTGTATACATCTTCCATTATTCACAGCAAAAGTGCAGACCACAGAGGATGAACAATTTCAATAAGATTACTAAATGTCAGTCAATACATTGTTAGACCTGGAAAGACCTGTGTGGATAGAGATAGTAGGGTAGTGAGGGCAGACTCGTACTGTTCGCAAAAGAAACAGCAAGGCAAAGAGAAGGACCAAGAGTTACAAGTAAAGTAAGCTATGTTAGAAAATATTTCAGATAGCTCTAAAACAAGTATGGGATTATGACACAATCTTGGGTCGATGAGTAAATAAAAAGAAAGTTGAAACAAAGTTTATAAAGGAAACAAAAAGGAACAAACTAGATATATAGACAGAAGATTAGGGTATGCAGTGATTTTATCTAATAGAAAATAATTACAAGGAATACGAAAACTAATTTGGGATCAAATGGGGTTGGGAGTGGGAATAGTGTTTTTGGGGGGTATTCGCAAAAAAAACAGGGACTTTGGGGGACCCACACTAAAACAACGAAAAATGAAGAAATTTCATTCGTTTTTGGATTCAATTAACTCACATAACCAAGATTAGTTAAACAGGGTTATTCTTTAAATAGATTTCACTGGAAGATTAAGGACTTCATAAACCGTAGATTGAAGAGTCCTGAAATGTATGCACTATAGACCAGATGGCATTAATGCCCTTAGCAATTGACTTCTCCAACTGATGCATTAGGCAGATTTTTTCAAGTGGTTGGGGAGTTTCTTTTAAACAGTCAAAGAATCATCACAACCCATTTTGCCATATCCTTTCTCTAGCATGGATCCCCTCATTGAGGGATGTGGGGGGGCGGGAGAGAAATCAAGATTCCCCCTTAGGGAATTCAGAATAGGGTGGGGTTAACTGTAAGGGACGAGGGAGGTGCGTTTTGCGTGCCAATATTTCCCACCCCTCAAATACAGAAGGTGAGATTTGCTTTCAAGTTTCTCGCGTCCAGACATTTTGGTTCAGGGTGAAGAATATTGTTTGAACTAACCTGGATCCTCAAGTGGCTCTTTACCTAGCAGCGGAAGAGTCAAGTGGGAAACTAGAGTGATCCCGTTTTACCCCTACTTTGAAATGTTCTCATCCTAGACACCAATAGTTCATGCCAGACCAGTGCACTCCACGGTTGCCTGTTTTCAGTCAGTAAATGTGATTTCTTTTTTATTTTTTTTTTTAAAGTATTTTATTGGCATTTATATAAGTACATAACAACCATCAAACGGTAACATAACAAACGAACAACCAATTAACTTCCACAGTCTTCATAGCTCAACGTATTGTTCTTAGTTGTGGTGAGGGGGAGGGGGGTCGGTGTACCCAAGGTCACGGGGGTTGAGTTTCTGGGTTGTCCATTCTTGGGGGTAAACCCCAGGCAAGTCTCTGGTAGGGGTGAGAACTCGGGGGGGGGGGGGGGGGGGGTTTGTGATCCGAAGCATATTGGATGTCGCGCAACAGGGCCCTCCATGATTCTAGGGTGTCGTTGGAGTTATCATCGCTTGAGTTGATTCCATTTTACCAGGCTCTGGTCTCTGCCTCTGTCCATTTTTCCAGGTCCTTAAGCCAACGTCCATGCCTTGGGCCCCCTGGTGATTTCCATGCCATCGCTTTGGACCTTTTTGTGAGGATGCAGGCTAGGTCCATTAGTGTGACCAGGTGTTTGTATTTGCTCAGTCTGGGATGGGCTCCCAGTAAGCATTCCTTTGGGTTCCATTCATATCTTGTGAGTCCCGCTTTGGTGCAGGTGCTTTCTACCATGGACCAGAATTTCGCCGTTTTGGTGCAGGTCCAGAACATGTGGATCATGTCCGCATAATCATTTCCGCACCAGGGGCAGTTCGGAGATGCTTGATTGTTAAAGGTAGCAACTCTTAGTGGGGTCATGTATGTTCTGTATAGCACATTTAGTTGAACTTGTTTAAATCTAATGTTCCTCGACACCTCTTTGGGGTATAGTAATATTCGCTCCCATTCACTGTCAGATAGTGTGATCCCCAATTCGGTTTCCCATTTTTGTCTCAGGGTTGCGCTTTTTGGATTGGGTCTATCGTTCAGTTTGATGTATAAGCGGGAGACCGGCTTCCAACCATCTGCTAGGTCGTACATTTCCTGGAGGAGGGGGTCCTGTGGGGGTTCCTCTGGCCAGACAGGCCATTGTGCCCTAGCTATCCTCTTGAGGCGGTGGTACCACAGGAATTGGGTGTTCGAGATGCCTTCATTAGCTTGTAGCGATTCAAGTTCTCTGAACATGCCGTCTTCAAACAAGTCTCCCCATGTGTAGATTCCGGATCTCTCCCATTTCCTGGCTGTCGCTAGGTCTGCCTGAGTTTTGCATACATCCGCCAGTATGGGGATGTTGGAATTATAGGGACGTTTTATTTGTCGAAGGAAGCCAGTTCTGACCCATATCTGCCTGCCCAGGGTAACAATCATGGGAACTTCAGATGTTTGTTTCATCGGGTTCCAAAGCATTTCCTTGGGGAATAGCTTGGTGGTTGCATGTCGCAGAAGCCCCACTTCAGCTGACGGGTCATCGGAGAGCCATTTCGTCACGTGGCTGAGCTGTGCAGCTAGATGGTATCCTAGATAATGCCTTGCCATTGGCTCCAAGGATGGATCCTGCCCTACTATTATTCTGCAAGAAACTAAACACATGGCTCTTTACACAGGACACCAAGTTATACACTCCTCCCCTGTAAGTAATGTGACCTGTTTAATGCAACCACATTTTTAACGGGCATAACCTGGTACCAAAGTCCCCAGCTTGCATCACTTGTGATCTGCATAACCTGTAACCAATTTCCTAAGCTTGCAGAACCTGTAACCAATTTCTTAAGCTTGCAGAACCTGTAATCATATTCTTAAACTAGGCGTCGAGATGCCTGAGGGTTAGGTGTGCAATACAAATGTAATAATAAATAAAGAATGGGTGCAGGGTTCATCTTCTTATCCTAAAAGCCAGGTAAGAGCCAAAACTCCCAATAGCAGGACGAGCCCACATACAAACCCCAGCAGTGGTCCAATCAGGACCACTGGCGGGAACACTCATGCATACCACTCAGACACACTGAAACCATTTTGTGGATTGGAACCAGACAGTCCCAGCCCACATCCTGCCAGCAAACACACATAGCCTCCAGTAGCCCACCAAAAGCCTCTGCTTTCCCGGGCACTGGAAATCCATATAAGGATTTTCCTGGCCTTAAAGGCAAGGAAGAAGGCTAAAGATGGCCAAAGGACAAGCGAAAAACCATGGGGCACAGCCATGTTTGGACACTAGCCACAGTTAGTAGCCAAAACGCGGTAAACACAGTAAGGCTAAAACGAAAAGCACCAAAAATGGTTAGAAAAAGTAACTGTTTCCACCAGCATGCCCTTTTAGCACACCTAGAGTAACCAAAAATTAAGGGCTGCCTGATCATGCCATCCTAAAATGTCCACACCTTTTTTCGCTGCATACAAACTCACCACTGCCATTCTGCCCTTGTATTCAACTACTGCTTGGAACATCCCTATTATATTAATTTTCGAACCTTCAAACCCTCCTGGGTTCTTGATGTTTGATTTCTTGATCTCCCCCTCTCAAATCATCATCATCCCGTAGTTTGTTTCACCTTCTTTCTGGCAATTTGGAGTAGGGCCAACAACTATCCACTATCACTTTTACTTGGAGCCCATCCATTTTTATCTTTCAACTAGGGCACTTCATCTTGGAATAATCTTCTACAGCTCTCTGTACAACCACCGCACGGTCTTCCTCTTCAGATCTGTCCTCCTCCCCCTGCACATTGAACACTTTCTTCTTCCTGCAACATGTAGTTGTGAAATGCTCTTTCATTCCACAACTCAAGCATTTCTGGTGAATCGCGGGACATAACTTGACATTTGCAAACTGTCTTAGCTTGCCATACCTAGAACACCTGCCTTTTTCATATTCTGTCGTAGCTAATGCCTTTTTCCTCTCTCCCGTGGCTTCTCCCTCCTTTTTCACTGTACTCCATTCTTTACTCTTTACATTACTTGGCCCACTTCATCTACCCCCTCGCCCCCTGGACTTTCTTGTTCTCCTTGATAGTCTTGGAGCACAGTTGGGTGTGTTCCACTTTTTTAGTGATAGCTATTGCCTCCTCCAACGTAGGATTCCCACACATCCACAGCCATTCCTGTGCGACTGGGTTATTGGTGTGAATAATGATCTGATCCTTGATGAGGTCATCCGTGCCCATCATGGCTGTGAAATCACATGAGATGGCCAAGTTTCTCAACTCACTCACCTACTCTTTCACACTCTCATTACACTCCTGCTTGTGAGCATTGACGTTATAAGAATTAATCTCTATATTAGTGTTCGGAGCATAGTAATTATCCAACTGTTTGAGAGTTTTCTCATATCCCCATCACCTTGATCTTCAGAGATCGGCGGAATCTCCTTCTCTTGTGCCTCCAGACCAATCACATGCAACAACAATAGTCTCTTCTTCTCTGGGGTCATCCCATCATTCTCCACGATGCTCAAATAGTTGCACCAGTACTGCCTCAAATCATTCCAGTGGATCGCTGGTACCCCAGGGTTTGGCAAGATTGCCTCCAGAGGATGAACTGTGATAGGCATATTTTTCCCTTTCTCTTCACTGGGACACAAAAAATGCCACTCCTCATAATCCTAACGAGTCTCCAATATTCACGTTATACTCTTCAAGTACTGATGCACCCCATGCCTCCTGCTGTATGCGCACTGCCCAACCATCCTACAGCTTCTCACAGGTACGATTGCTGTAGCTTTTTATGAGCACTTCCTGTGTCCTCGTGGTCCGGGATAAAGTATTTTTTCGAGGCCTTTTTTTCTCTGTCTTGGGGAATTGCAAAGGGTTCATTGTTTCCTGTCGAAGACCATTGCAGGTTGCTTGATTATGGCTTTGTTTGATATTTCCAACTGGCCTTGATGGGATGTCATGTTGCTGGCTTCAATGTCTTCCAAGCATACTTTGAAGCAGCCTGTTTGCTTCTTATTTCCAAGTTCTGGAATGCAATCTCTGCTTTGTGATGAGTAGTCGGTGTACTTTGGGATATGCTGAGTGCTCTTTTCCAGGAGCACCTTTCCTGCATGTAAAGTTTTGATCTGAAGGTGTATGGAAATCATTTGGTTTGTTGGTATAGTGAATAGGAGTTCAGGGAGGGTGGCACCCCTCGATTCCATTCATCTGGCCTTGGTGCTTGTGCTTTTCTGTGTACATAACCTCTCTCAGCAGTGAGCTTCCAAAGAACACCAGGTTATCCTTAATCCCCTGCCCTTCCGCAAGGTCATAAATACCCCCCAATGTGTTCCAAAATAGCTGAACTGCCCTCTTGCCAAGTGACCTATAGCTGACCCTGGTTTCTTTTTGGTACATGTGTTCTATGCCATTGCATATTTCTTTGTGCATAATAACGTGTAGTACTAGTATTGTGTACAAAAATCGGCAAAAAACTACTGAACCTGTTTGGTCTCCAATAAGGGTGAACTAAGATGTTTTTGGGAGGGGTGCTAGAGAGCCCAGTTAAAATGGCTGCAGGTCTGTGAGCTCCCGGGCCGCCCAGACAATCCAGAAAGCATCCTGAAAAACCCTGGCTTGCCATTGTCACACTCTTTATTTCAGAAGCTGTATAGTGGTGTTGGGCATATTTTGTACGGGTTTGGTGGCCATGCGTGGGTTCCCGGCTGAGCTGGAGGCACCTGCAATGGTGGTGCAGTGAGTAGAGAGGCTGGGACGAGCTGCGCAGGGCCTGCACCTGGCGACGGATTGGGATTACGCCCCATGGTGACACAAGATAAGCGGCTGGGTGGAAGTAACAGAGGTGCTGGCGCTGGTGGGAAGGGGGCTACGCCCAGCAAATACACTACCTGAGGGTCCCCTGACATGTGACGTGGTGGGGCACCCTCAGATCATCTCTGGGGTCTTGGATGAGGAACACCTGCCACCATAGGAGCGGCAGGAGAAGAAATATTTTTTTGTCAAGGTGACCCTCGCCATTACTGTACATTCAGACACCCGAGGCGGGTCTTCGCAGTGGTGAGCCCCCGCGTTTCTCCAACTGTAAGAGTAGTCCTGATGTGGTGAGTAGAGCGGGCCGGGTGCGACACACTTCGGAGGTCCGTGTGAACGCGCCCCGTGGGAGTGGCTGCTTTCTACGGGAGAGACGGCGGTGAAGTGCAGAGCCATAACAGGACTAGCGGCCTGCTTGCGGAGGTCTGCATATATTGTCTGGATCGCTGCATTGCCTCAGACAGGGATCCCATGCTTGTGTGCAAATAAGATCTTTGGAGGCATGCTGTGCCACTGATGTACGTAGCCATGCAGCGATCTGTGTCTCCTGGATATTATGCCTTTATGTCCAACCTGTTAACAAGGTAGGTTGGCGGACCCAACATACTAAAAATGGACGAGGGGCATGTGTGAGAACTCATACCCCTTGATGGTGAGGAGTGATTTGCTGGATGCTCTATCCTGCTCAGAGACATAAAGATAGCAGATTGGAGACCTATACTCCTGGCCCATGGTTCTGTGGCTGGTGTGTCTGGCCCATGGTACTGACTAAGTAGCAAGACCCTCCCCACCCCTGCTGTGAATGGGTACAGCTATTCGATTGGATCTTGGGAAATCAGCAGAGGTTGGTGGTGATGGCCTGGACTCCCACCTCCTTATCAAAGGTTATATACCGACTGAGAGGGGGTTGTGATATGTCATAGAGGATGACTGGGTGATCCCAGCAACCTCCGAGAGTGCAGAAGTCCGGGGAGTTGCACACATTCCTCTGGTGGAGGTGCAGTGAGGGAGATCACAATCGGTGCTGCTCAGCTTTATACAGACTATCCTGCTTGTACGAGTCCAAGAAGCTGCGGAACAGGGTGGAATAAGCAGCAGACGGACGGCGCCATGCCTAATTCGCAGAAACCAAGCAGCAATTGAGGCTGCAGTTTGAGACTTCGACTTCGGCTAAACAACAAGCAATAGGGGAGGATCCTCGGGGGACACCTCTCAATCTTCCTCTTTGGACCCCAATGGAGAGCTCAGTGATATCAAAGTCATGCTTGGTCAACTGCAGGCAGGTATACAGTCACTGGATGGGAAAATGAACGGTCACTCTAACTTACAAGGTGGACCACATGCGGGTACGCTTAGATAAGCACAGTGCCCTATTCTGGTGTACATACCCAGCATGCATTCTTGTGGTGTCCATTTGTATCTAGTGATCCCTGGTTTCACAGGTACGTTTAATTCTAGACCAAAACTTTTGTACAGAGTCACATTCCCAGAACATGTGCATTGTATGTGCCTCATCCTGGCTGCATCTAGGACAGGTGGAGGCCACATCTTTATCAAATTTAGCAACTCTATCTGTAGTCAAATATGTGGGGTGAAGGCCATTGACTTTTAGGAGTCTGAACCTTGTATTGCGTGAGACATGTTTGCCATGACGGAGTGCCCACTGCCACTGTGTGTCTGTGACTTCTTCTTCCAGATCTGCCTCCCATCTCGCCCTGAGCTTTGCTTGGTCTGTGATTGTGCTCTCTACTGGGGCCTTGTATACCCGAGACACCGGTCTCCAGTCGTCTTCTAGTTTGTGCATTAGTGTGAGGAGCGTGTTTCGTTGTGGTTCTGTTGGCCAGTAGCGTTTGGCGAATTTAGTTATCTGTATGTACCTTAGAAACTGCCCTTTTGGGGAGGCACTCTTTTTGATTGAGGTCTGAGAAATCTCTATAAACGCCACTCTCATACATGTCTTCCCACGTTGCTATGCCCACGTCTTCCCAACACAGAGCTATCTTCGGCTCCTGAGGGTCCCACTGTGTGTTGACCAGTAAATATTTGTGTGGGTAATACGGTTGCGAGAGCTTCAGAATTTTCATGGTCTGTTGCCAGACTTGTCTGCCCATTGTCAGCAGTAGCGGATGGAGTGCCTGCTTTCTCAGGGGGTGCCAAAGGGCGCCTCGTAATCACACAGGTCGGATCAGGGCCTCTAGCAAAGTATGTTGTATGTTGGGTTCATCCGCTAACCATTTGGATGTGAAGCTAAGTTGTGTCGCCAGATAGTAGTATTCTAATTTCGGTAGTTGTACTCCACCTTGTTCAAAGGTGAGTGTCAGTATTATTGTAAACAGTCTGTGCCTCTTGGGGCCCCACAAGAAGGTTCTTAGTGTGGATTCCAATTCCTGAAAGAAAGGAATCGTTATCTAGTAGATAACTTTTGTGAATCCATAATCGGGGTAGTATGATCATCTTTGTGATGGCCACCCTGCCCATGAGCGAGAGAGGTAAACGGGAACCAAATATCATTCATTTCTTGACTCCTTCCACCGCTCTCAGTGTGTTTAGAGTGTGTTTGTGCCACGGTGTGTGTTACTTTTATGCCCAGGTACCTGACTGACTCATGTTTCCACTTCAATCCCCAATCCAATTTTTGGGTCAGTTCTGTGTCATTTAGTCTTGCTATGGGGAAGAGACATGATTTTTGTTTATTAATTGTGATCCAAGAGAACCTTGCAATGTTGTCTAGTATCTCAAGTACCAGGGGAAGTTTGTGATTTGGTTGACTTAATTAAAGTAGCACATCATCGGCGTACAATGAAAGTAGGTGTGGTATTTCCTATACATATTCCACCCTCAAGATATTCCTTCTTAAGGTATACAGTGATAGATTCCAGCTATAATATATAAAGCATTGATTGGAGAGAGAGGGCACTCTTGATGAGTCCCTCTCTGTATGTCCCATAGCTTAGATACACAACGCCCCGTTCTGACTCTGGCAACAGAAGAAGTGTAAAGTATCTTGACCCATCTTCTGAAATGGGCACCAAATCCAAAACCTTTTAAAGCAGCCTGAATCCATTCCCAATAAACAGAGTCAAAAGCTTTAACTGCATCCAGCGATGCTACTAGATAGTGTTCTGGGTGTCCATTTGTCTGTTCAATGACGTGTTGTAGTCTGCTCAAGTTCAGGGTAGTGTTACGGTCTGGGACATAACCAGTTTGGTCCAGATGTATTAGTGTCGCTATGCATTGCTAGAGTCGGGATGCCAGCATTGTTGTTGGCAGTTACGTCACAGTTGAGCACAGCCAATGCTCTGTATGAATCACACACATCTGCAGGCTTTCCGAGTTTAAGAATGGGAACTATCCATGTTTCTCTCACTGTTTCCGTAAGTTTCCCTGTCTCAAAGGTTTCCTCAAAGACCTTCAGGAGTGTTGGGGCCACTGTGCTTTGTTATGTTTTGTAAAACTCTGCACGTAGTCCATTGCTACCCGGCGTCTTCCCTGAGGCAGCTGCCAGCTTCTAATTCATGTAGGGTGAAGGGTTGGTCTAAGAGGTCGCGTTGACTGGAAGTGAGGGAGGGGAGCTTGATTTCTGTGAAGGCTTCCTCAATGTCGTTTGCAGGGGCATGTGTATTGTGACTGTATAACGTGGTGTAGTAAGTGCCAAATATGTCATTTATTGCTGATTGCTCTCTCCATGGTTGCCCACATTCATCTCTCAGTATGCTGATTGGTATTTTGGGATGTTCCCTGCGGCATAGCCAAGCAAGGAGCCTCCCTGATTTGTCTCCTTTAGTACCTGTGCGCGCTGTGCTGGCTGCATAATCAAACTTGGATAACCGCTCCCAAGTAGTTTGGCGATCTTGTCGAGCTTCCCAAAGGGTTCGCTCTCCCGTGGGTTGCATTGTTTCCAGCTCTCTTACTTTACTTTCTAGAGCCTCAAGCTCCACTCTCAGTTGTCTCTGCACGCCTACAGCCCCAGCAATTACTTCTCCTCTTAGTGACCACTTTCAGGGTTTCCCAGACTGCTCACCCATCTTTCTACGTTACCAATGTTTTCCTCTAGGAAAAGTGTCAGTGTTTCTCCCAGCTGCTCTCTGAAGGCCAGGCCTGACATTGCATCAGTGGGCATGTGCCATGTTGGAATCGGAGCCTGTGGTGCCTCAAAATTCCACATCACAATAAGGGGAGAGTGGTCTGATATTATGCGGGCCATGTATTCTGCGCTAGAAAAATTCTGTAGGTGTTCAACACTAACAAAGATGAAATCTAGCCTTGTGTGAAGGCCGTGCAGGGAGGAATAGAAGGAGTATTCTCTCTGGTCTGGGTGAATCTCTAGCCACACATCTGTTAGGGCTAGTTCCGTCAGTGCAGCATTGAGGGCCGGTGTCGCTGGGGAGGCTTGGACCTAAGCGGAAGGGACCTGCCTTGTGTTATTTCGTTCACACAATTAAAATCCCTGCGTCCCTGTGGGGAGTTATACGGGCTGTGGGTGTTTGTCTATATATGCTAGTATGGCATGGTTTGGGAAATAAGAATTTACTATAACTATCTGCACACTGCCTATATACCCCTTGAGGATGACGTATCTGCCCTCTATGTCTTCATCACAACTCAGAAGCTGAAATGGTAGTGAGCCATTGACCCATGTGAGGACACCCCTTGCATATTTTGAATATGGGGCCCCGTACACTGTGCCCCCAAATAGTTTGCTATGGCCTCTTGCCCCTTGCTTGTCAGGTGGGTCTCCTATAGGAGGGCTATCGAGATCTTCTTGCGTTAAAGATATGACTTGATCCTGTTTCTGCGTATGTATGTGCCAAGGCCGCTGACATTCCATGTAACAATTTTAATCTGCATCTGCTTTCTGTGTGTGTGTTACTGAGTGGGGGTGGGGGTTAGCGTTCTGTGTTCCAGGGCATACTAGGATGTGGGATTGCAAGTGGTGCGATACATAGTTCCCGCAGTAACCTTTTTTGCTCACACTCATTTCCATGCAGTATAGAGGACACACGTCGTCAAGTTTCTCCTTGGTTGGGTAAATCAAACTGAACTCCAATAACCAACCCCTGAACATGGGGTTCTAACTGTGCCCCACAGATACGCTTTGCTCGGGCCTGCCGATGCTAGCTATTCTGAGCAGGCACCGGTCAAGAGATTCATCAGGGATAACCTGCCAAATGTTCATATGGATCGAGGGGATTCCATCGGAACTCAGCGGGCCAGGTCTCCGGCTCTGGCGTGTTAGCTGCTATTGCAACGGCTTTGATCTCGTCTTGTCACAATTGGTGATGCAGTCCTAACAGTTGTCTTCAATGTGCGGATATTCAGAGCAGTCGGGTGCAGTGGTATTCGTCGACCATAGTGTTTTGATGGTTGTGGCCTTTGTCTTTTGTTGTGTGGGTTCTTCATACGTGTCCAGGTTGTTGTGTTCTAGCCACATCGTCACTGTCTCTGTGGGGTGTCGAAGAACCTTGCTCTGCCATCGTATATAACCTTGAGTCTTGCAGGGTACGTGAGCATGTATCTTATTCCCTTCTTGCGGAGCCTGGCTTTGACTGTAATCGGTTATGTTGTTGCTGCACTAGAGGGGTGTAATCTGGGTATATGGCCACTTTTGAGCCATCGCACACAATCTCCCCCCCCTCATCTCTGGAGAACTGCAGCAGTACTTCGCTGTCATGAAAGTCCTGTATTTTGGCTATGATCGGGCGAGGATGCGACCCAGGTGGGGGTTTCTTTTGAAGATATCTGTGTGCCTCCTCTACTGCAAATCCTTGTGACAGTTTGCTTGTGCCAACTTCTTGTAGGAACTTATTTTCAACATTTGTCGTAGGGTCTCTGCCCTCCGTGCCCTCTGAAATACCAAGAACTCTAACATTATTCTTGCGGGAGCGTCCATCCACGTCTTCAGCCCTCTGCTCAAGGAAGCAATTCTTAGTCTCTAAGGTTTTCAGCCTGGTGGTCAGGTCAGTAGGAGTGTCAGTGGTTTCTTTTAGTTGTTCTTCTGTGTTTGAGACTCGCTCTGCCAGAGTTCGCACATCGTGGCGTAGCAGTTGCACGTCTTTTTTAACATCGTCTATCTTATGTTCTAGCGAGGTTCTTATGGCTGCAATCGCCGCCAGCACCTTATCTTCTTGTTGGTCAGAGCGAGCTTCTGCTTCTGTTGTTCCTGGGTTGCTTTCTGTCGTGATTGGTGTCTGCGTCTTTCCAAGCTCAATGAAGGAGTCCATTATGTTGCCTTTGTTTGTTCTTTGTGGCAGGCATGTTGTCTGCCTATTTCGCTGATATTTTCCTGAACGTCGGCATGCCTCAGCGCACACTCAATAGTTTACCTCTTTTTGGCCACCTGTCTTTCTATGTAGGTCACTGATCTGCGCAAACGTGGCGTTGCTTAGTCGTCTGCAGCGGTATTTTCTCAGCGCGTTGGTGTCCCACACCTGTGCCCCTTCCCTGCGGCCCCGTGCGTGGTTTCCGTAGCCCTATGCATCCATAAGGGTTATATATCCCCAGGTTAGGGTGCACTTTAGGGTCTGAAGCTTTAAGAGTTCCGTCCGTACTTGGGTTTTTTAAGCAGGTGGTGCTTATTCCAGTTGAAGTGGAAGGCTATCCCTCCCCCCCCTTAAACTGAATGCAGTGGAGACAGACTCCGCTCCCCCTTAAATCGAGCATGGAAAACTTGGTGGGGTGATTAATGCCTTCAAATTTGCAGAAAACTAGAAGTATAATGCTTTGTAGCAAAAAGCGCTTTGAAAACCAAGCTATGGTTATAAGGTCAGAATGTTTTAAATAATGAAAGGCTTGTTAAGTAGTACATAATAAGTATATGTACAAAAAAAACTAGGCTTGAAAAGGATTAGGTGTCAAGATATGAGCAGAAATAGGGTAATCAACCATTTTGTGAGGTCAGACAGAGTCAGGGGTTTCCTAAAATGGTGGATTGCTGTGAGTCATGTTGACACCAGTGGAGAGTTATTTTTTTTTATAAGAGTTGAAGTAAAGGACAAAGGAGGGGTTGGGAGTGACTAGAACCAGTTTAGACTAGGCCCGAGTGCCAAATGAGTCAGTCGAGTGGCAGAATTGGTCAGCCAATCACAAGCAGAAATAGGAACAGCTCATGGATCAGGCCATATGAGTTAGCGAATCATAGATGGGAAGGGGTTGTCTGTATGACTAAACCATTAGCTCACCTCCCTAGAACTGTATATAAAGGGGACTGAAACTGTATATAAAGGGGACTGAATTCAGATGTATGAAGTGTACAAGCCTGCTGGAGAAATATAGCCTGATGTCTTCTTGAACCAAGCCTGAGTGAGTTTCCTATTTGTTCCAGTGTCTCTTCCTGACTTAGAAATGCCAAGGCCCAGCAGAGGGGGATCTTTGGGACCTCCAACACACAGTAATCCGCAATATGCTTCTATAGATCTACCAGGGAGGACTATTTGTTTGTGTAACAGGTTCCACCGAAGATCTTTAAATGTTAACAGGCTTATCGAGGGTAGCGCCCCACTCCCAATCCAATGTCTATTTAAAGGCTGTTATCATAATCACTCACCTCACTGTCCATATGGCGCGTAGCGCCTTTGTTTACAGAAATCCATGGGCAGCACACCTTCAGGGGTTCGCATCTGTGGGGGGATTCGGGGGCCTGTCTTGTGTATGGGTAGGAGGGGCCCGGGCCTCAGGTGGTTAGGAGAACAGGAGAGGGCCTGGTGCTGCTGGTGCAATCACTGGTGTGCCCTTTGTACTTGGGGTCCTCTGTGGGCTTGCTGTCTACTGTTCCGTTTTCTCGCTGCGGTTGCAAATTCTGTAGTGGCCACTCAGTCCTAGGCCTGCAGCGAGCAGGTGTATCACACTGTGTGGTCCGGTCCACCAGTGCGAATTCCTGACCGTTCAGCAGTTTCTTTTTCGTTGCAGGCATGTGCCTGCCAACCACAAGATGCAGGTCAGGGTGCCCCTGAGCGCTTCCTCGGCGCAACCCTCAAGCAGTTCACACACTTGTGAGGCCCCCGGGGCCTCCAGCTTCCCTCTGCATGAGAGGCGCGGTTATCCGTCTCCCTCCATAGTTTGCTTGTTCATAGGCTTGGTATGGGGGTTGGGTGTAGTTCTTCTCCCTCAGCCACTTGTACCTGTGTGTCCGTTGTTCTCCAGCCTATGACTCGGCGTGCTCACGCCGCTCCTCTGGGCAGCCGGGTCCTCCAGGCTCTACTCTGTCACCTCGGTCTTGGGAGTCTTTCAGGGGGAGTTGCTTGGCCGTGTGCCAAGATGCGCATCAGCAATGTTCTGGGCACCGCTTCATTAGCACCTGGGGCACCTCTGAGCGCCCGGGGGGATCCCGCTACCGCTCCGGCACTCTGTTTTATTAAATTACTGCAGGCGTCATTGTCTCACCATGCAGATCCTTTTCAGCTCCGCTCCTGCAGAGTTGTGCTTTGCTCGTATGCCGCCATCTTGCCTGCAGTGTCTGCGTGCTCGTATGGTTCCAAGTTGATTTTTCGGCATCTCTGTTGCCTCAAGTGCACCCAGATCTGCACAATCTGCTCATCGGAGATTAGTTTAAAGTTGTCCGGACAAGCTGTATACAGAATAACAGGCTGATGGATGCCATTTACAGGATGAACGTGGGATGATTAGGAAGGGGGAGCTGTCTCACATTGAGACCGGTGGGGACTGCTGGAAAAGGCCTTGTGTAGGCCTTCAGTGAGGGCCGGCTTCCCCTGCTGGTGCAGGGGGTTGGCTGCTTCAAATGGGGACACCAGCCAATCATGGTGCTGCAGCCTGGGAGGCTGGTGTGCACCGAGGCACGGTGGTGGGCATCTTTGATGTTGTTGCTGGGCCTCCGAATTCTGTGTTTCTTGCAGGGCTGTTGTGTCAGCCTCACATCACGCTACGCGATGCACAATAAAGCGCCCGCCCACCGGAAGCCGGCAGAGCAGAGCAGAGCAGAAAGCACACACAGCATGACGTGTTTCATTTCGCTCCTGGTCTGCGCCTGTATCAACTCCCGAGTGCAACCTGCAAGCATTCCATCCCCCGCCATCGCCACCAGAAAGGCGATGTTACACTGGCAAGGAGGAGTCAGTACGGCCCACGCACATCCGCTGTAACGCGGCAGATCAATTTCGCTAGAGAAAAAAAAGATTTGGAACTGCCGAGGAGGCAAGCACCTCGGTACACAACATACACAAGACCACGTGTTCAAGTACGACACATGCAACATTTTCATTCTCCTTTCCTTTGTCCTGCCATGGACAACACAGGAGCATGAGAGACCCCATCAGGCTAGGGTGGATCAACGCACAAACAAAACACCACAGGTGAGGAGTGTAAAGACTGGAGGGGGGGGTGTCTGTACTCCTGCTCTCTATATGGTAGAAGAGAGGCACAGAGGACCCAGGCCTTACCAAGTACTCTGTGGGTCAGTCCTTGGAGACACAGCAGCTTTCAGATTGATGAAGGAGAAGCAACAGCAATTCTTCTCTTCCAGCAGGGCTTCATGGTCAAGCTTCAGTTTCACTCCAGTTACTCTTCAGCTTCTGAACACGAATTCTAGCAGTGAGAGGCCCCCAGATATACTAGTTGGTCTCTCATCCATTCTGCTGGGTCACACTCAGGCAACCAATCGGTCAGAAGGGCATTCATGCAGGCAGGCAGCCAATCAGGTGCATAGTGCATTCAGGCTATTCACTTCTCTCCAGACACTCACAACAAGTTATGTGTATCGGGACAAGTACCCAGCCATTCAACACTCCACACTGCATTCATACCTGTTTCGGGCAGGGCTGTCTCAGTCACTGTGTCAAACACCAGATACACCCACAACACAGAATGCGTATTTGTCACACTCCATTCACCCAGGTCCCACCCACAGGCGTACCCACAACATACAGTCATTGGGAAGGCTCCAGCCAGTCTGGTCAGCACTTCACAACACCACCATAAATGGAACTTCCACCCAACAGCCGGTCAGGGGGAAGGGACAGAGTCGGGGCTTCCCAGGACTTTGGGAAAACAAGGTAACAGGCAATAGAAAGCAAGAGGCCACAGGGGCCACCTTGTTTCCTATCAGGAATCAACTGATTCCAATGGCAGGGCCTGGAAATCCCAAAATGGAGGATACTCAGAGCACCTGTCAAATTCAGCATGGAGCGGCCACCAGCCCATACCCTGCCACACACAGGTGCACAAAAACATGCACTAGGGGCACAGGGTTGTACCCCTACCCATGGGTGCCATAAGGGTGTGCCATGGGTCTGTTCACCAAACCAAAAGAGAGAGCTGCACCGCTAGGAGTTCCACATGAACTCCTGTGCGGAAAACACGCCAGAACACACGATAAAAGGCAGTAAAGGACAAGGATACGGAGGCCCTGTCCCTCCGATGCATTTCCAGCATCACAAGGAGGAAGGCAGCCCTGCCCCTCCCTCCCACCAACACGAAAGTGAACGCCCCAACGCGCATCAATATGGCCACAGGATTTTTCACCCCTAGGGCCAGCACGCCAGTAAGGATGGCAGCAACACTGTCACCCAAGCACCACCCCCATAACCATGTGGGGGGGTGTAACATCAGCACTTGAACCATTCAACCCCAACACTGACTCATCATCTGTGGGGCCTCGCTGGACAATCTGGATCCAGAAGTTTGAAATGGCCATTGACTGCAGGGACATCACCACACCATGGAAGATGAAATCACATCTGCTGCTGAACGTTGGTGATGATGTATTGCACATTTTCAGCTCGCTGGCTGTAGGCGACGGCGGAGATGCTTACCACTTAGCCAGAGATGCTCTAACTATACACTTCATGCCACAACTCAATCCAGACTTCGAGACCTTCCACTTCTGCACCACAGTGCAATCTGAGGAGGAGCTGCCCCTGGACGCATACCACACGCGGTTGAGGAGGTTAGCACTGTCCGGCGACGGGAAGGAGATAAGGCGGCAGATAATATATGATATGTTATCTGAGAAACTGCGCAGAGTGGTATTGAGTGAGAAAGGGATCACGTTGGCAAGAATACGTGAGTATGGACGCCAGAGGGAGCTGTCGCATGCAAGTGCAGCTCAAATAGGCACCACACTCAAAAAACTACAACAGCAACCATAGCACAGGTAACGAACTGGCCATCACAAATCAATGACAACAGCGAGACACACAACTCGCCACAATGGCAGCTGAGAATCCCCGGTCCAGTGTGGTTGGTGCGGAGGGGCACGCCATGGGAAAAGGAACTGCCCAGCACAAGGGACCACGTGCAGAGCCTGTGGCCGAAAAGACCATTACGCATGTGTCTGCAGAGCATCGGCAGGCCAGAACCAACACCCACTGCTGCCGCCCACGAAACGCTCTCCAAAGAAGAAGAAACGGGCAGAAACACGCTTGGTAGCAACTGAAAACAATTCGTCGACGGGCGAATAAGGGGATGAAGATGAGGAAGCGGCGACAACAATCGCAGCCGGAGGAGTGATGAAAAAAAGGAAAGGTCCACCTCATCTCGGCTCTGGATCAAAGCAACAACACCTGGAAGAAGAAAAGAAAAAGGCCAAAGTGCCTTGTGAACATACAGGCACAAGAGACGTTGATAGCCATCGACACAGGAGCATCAGTGAAAGTCATGCCTACAAGTATGTTGCAGAAACTGTGTCCGCAGCCCAAACTCAAGTGCACAGACACCCAACTATTCGCCTATGGCAGCAAGAAACCGCTCCCAGTGGTGGGATGATTCCGAACAACATTGAGTAGAGGTGACACAGCCATCAACTCCAAAATATATGTGGTCAATGCTGGCATATAGTATCTACTCAGTTGGTAGGCCGCAGAGAAGCTGGGACTCATCCAGTTCATCTGTGACGTAACCGACTCCACAGAGATCACCAGTCTACTAGCAAAACACCCAAGCATTCTACAGGGGATTGGATGACTCAAAGGGAAACTGACCAAGCACCACATTGATCAAACAGTGCAAACAAGGGCAGTCTGCCACAGAAGAACCCCCTTTGATATGAGGGACATTGTTGGGAAAGAACTGCATAAACTTGAAAAGGCAGGTATCATCAAGCAAGTACACGGCCCAACGATGTGGGTCTCCCTGATGATCTCCCCGATGGTTGTCACAAAAACCCCAAACAACCCGGGAAGGTATGGATATGCGTAGATATGTGCCTACCCAATGCGTCATAAAGAGGGAGACATCATTGGACGAGATCATCAAGGACCTAACGGGGGCGACGATTTTTTCTAAAATAGATCTCAACGCCGACTATCACTAGCTCAAATTACACCGGTACTCAAGGAACATTAACTTTCTTAATCACCTGGGACTGCAACATTGGAAGAGGCTAAGCTTCGGGATATCCTCTGTGGCGGAAGTCTTCCAGCAGGCCATCCAGGAAGTGATACAGGGCATTCCCGGCGTACTCTACGTCAGTGACGATATCCTCATCCAGGCAGAAAACAGGGAGGAATATCTACATCGTCTAGAGACAGTACTCAACAGGCTGGAGAAACCAGGACTCGCGATCCACAGTGATAAGTGCGAGTTTATGAAGGAGGAGATAATGTTCAACAAGGAAGCAGATCCCCAGAAGGTAGTGGATATAAAAGAAGCCTCCCCTCCAACCATACTTACGAAAGTGCGCAGCTTTCTGGGTATGGCCACCTACTGCGGCAGATTTATCCCCAACATGGCCACCATGTTGGAGCCGCTCCGTGAACTCACCAGGCAGAATATCAATTGGGAATGCGGCCAACAATGCATGGAGGCATTTGAGTTCATCAAGAAATAATTG
Organism: Ambystoma mexicanum; assembly: GCF_040938575.1. NCBI lineage: Eukaryota > Metazoa > Chordata > Amphibia > Caudata > Ambystomatidae > Ambystoma > Ambystoma mexicanum. Next base: position 1,176,174,382 of record NC_090932.1, on the reverse strand, counting down.
TCAGCCCACACTACGATGGCCTACTTTGACCCAGCTCTAGCCACATATGTGGACGCATGTGGACGCATGCCCAGTCAGACTCGGGCAATTCTGGTGCAGATGTCTGATACAGGGGAACCCCGACCGATTGCACACGCATGAAGAGCTCTAACACCGACTGAGCAGAGGTATTCCCACATTGAGAAAGAAGCCATAGCAGTCCTGTGTGGATGCCGACCTTTCCACATCTATCTGTACGGACAGAGGTTCAGAACATTCACTGACCACAAAACACTGCTCCCGATTTTCACAGGGTTATCATCACACCCTCCCGTCAGGGTAGGGGAAGTGGTCACTGCACCTGGAAGTACGATTTCTAGTTGGTGTACCAGGCGGGGGCGGACAACCCTGCAGACTTCCTAATGAGGCACCCACGCCCGTGACACGAGGAGAAGTTGACGAGGCAGAGTAGACAGTGGTGTTGATGACTTGACAGATGTGTTCCTCTAAGCCCAGAGCAGTCAGCATTGCAGACATTGTCGAGGCCACGCAAGATGACCCGTGCTGTGACATCATCAAGAAAAGGATCATAGCGGATGATTGCAATGTGTTTCTTCGAAATATTCACAACTGCACGCCTGCCGCCAGAGAATTCCTGACAGGGATGTTCCTAGTGCGCCAGGAGCTGTCCATCACCAGCAAGGGTCTTATCCTAAGAGGCGCCCGGATAGTGATTCCATGCAGTTTACAAGACAGGATTGTCTACCTTGCACACGAGGGACACCAAGGGATGGTCCGTACGAAGGCCAGGATAAGACACTGTGTGTGGTTTCCTCACCTGGACACAAAGGTAGAGGAGATCGTCTGGGCCTGCCTCCCATAATAATAAAAATAATAATAATAATAATAATAATTTGGCATTTATATAGCACTACGAACCCTCAGGTATCTGAGTGCTGCTTATTATTACCCACGGTGTGTGATGCTCATTTATCGACCTCGGAAGGATGAAAGGCTGAGTTTGGCCTTGCCGGGATTCGAACCTGCGTTAGCAAGCTCTGCACGGGTGTCAAAGCGAGCGCTCTACTCGCTGTGCCACTTGAGCGGCTATAATGCCAAATCATAGGTGCATCCCTGCACCCTGAACTGATCCAATCAGTGGAACAAGGATCCTCTAGGCAGGAAGCCATCAGTATTGACTTTTGTACTGTACAGGAGGGGATCTACCTCCTGGTAGCAATCGACGACCACTCACAGTACCCCGAAGTAGAGATCATCACATCAACCTCAGCTGACACGGTCATCCCCGCACTCGAGAAAATGTTTGCAACACGTGAGGCCTCATTACAAGGGTGGCGCTCCCGTAATGAAGGGTGCCGGTACGGGACCGGCGTGTCACATAAGGGGGTAGCCCCCTAACAAAGTTACACCATACTCTAACTTGTGTATGTGGTGGGTATTATAAAATAGGTGGTCTATGCAGAAGTTAACCTATGGTTCATCCTAGTGATGTAATCTGACATCCCCTGGGGGTTGAAAACAAGACAATATACTTTGTATTGTATAGGCAAATTCTATTACAAGCAACCAGTTTTATACGGTGCAGTTTATTTTAATGCACTCAATATTCTTTAACAAAACAACAAAAACGGAAATGCAGTGTTCTGATACAAAAGCAAAAGAATTTTTCAAGGCAATAGTAGAGCATCAGTCTCAAACCAAAAAGAAAAATTACTTATAGCATCATCATTTGCATGGTAAGGTTCTTTTACCAGCAACAACAGGGTAACACTTGTTTTAGTTACAAATAAGGTTTGACAGATTGTTTAACAAATTGTTTTCCCAATTGGGGAGCTCTGTAACACCAAGTAAAGCAGGACAGAGTGGTGAATGTTAGTAAAGTTGTGTACATTTACATATAGGAGGGCAACAGTTTGCCTCACAGTATTAATGGTGAAACCTATGTAGTTGTACACTAGTATACAGATCTATAAGTGACCAATCCTCATTACGGGAGCGCCGATTACGAGGTTCCCTTTGCGGGACCCGGACCATACGTCTGGTAAAACCAGACGTCTTTTTCCGGGTCCCGTGAGGGGAAGAGGGAGGTAATAACGGGACACTTGTAATGTGCCCATTGTTACCTCCCTCCCCATTCCCATTGAGCCCTATGGGGCTCAAATGGGAATGAAGAATGGTTCCTGCAAGGAGGAATTACTGGGTCCTCCTATGTCGGAATGACCTGGTAAGTCCCTATTGCAGGAACCCGGTAATGGAGCCCGGTCTGGAGGCAGCCATGTTGCTAATAGCACCATGGCCACCTCCAAACTCGTAACGAGGCCCATGGTATACCACGAGATGTCAAGAGCGACAATGGACCACATTCTCAGGAGACAGAAGTAAAGAAATACATGGAAGAGCTTCATATCCAATACCACCACATCACCTCCCGCTAGCCACAAGCTAATGGAGATGTGGGGAGATCTATGAGGACAATCAATAAGGTGCTATGCATCTCCAAAAGTCAAAACAGCCACTGGCGGGTGGACTTATACCTGTTCTTATAGAACTACTGAGTGACACCTCATAGCTCCACCAATGTACTCCCGGCAGACCTCATGTACGGAACAATGGTAAACTTGTCCATTCCCCATCACCCTAGCAAGAGTGTGGACGACATTGACGGAGGACGGACTCGCGAAAGGAGAGTTGCGGCCAATGAGTACATGAGTCGCAAGTGAAACGCCAGGGAAGCCAGACACAAGGTGGGCGACCCTGTGTTGGTGTTGAGAACCCCACGAAGTCTAAACTAGAGTTGAGGTATGACCACCAACAAAGAAAAGTAATAAAGACTGAAGTATCAATGGTGACAACAAGCAAAGCACAGCAAATCATCACGAGAACTGCATCCTGGTTCAAGAAGATGCCTGAGGAGATGTTGACGTATGGAAGTGAGCAACCACAAGGAGGAGAAGGCCCTGCACAGCACCATCAGCCGCCATTGGTCGAAGAGGGAGATACCGGAGATGGCTGCCCAGGTGAGATATCAGAAGAAGAGGCATCACACCAGAGCGATAAGGTGAGTAGGATGGGGGAGTTGAATCAGAGACAATGCCGTTCCTGTGGCTCCATAGATATAGTCTGAGGGCCGCCGCCAAACCCCCAGCAAGGATGCAAGACTATGAGTAGTAAAGACCACAAAGACTATTTGGGACGTTGTGTGTTCAAAGTAAACGGGGTGTGCCCCGCCTGCAGTGGACTTGAGTATGCAGGGGGAGCCCCCGTGGATGTTCACTGTTATTGTGAAAGTTTTGTTTGTTTAAAATAAAGGGGGAATGTTGTGTCCACCTCACGTCACCCTACGCGATGACTTGAGGCGCAATAAAAGCACCCGCCGGCAGAGCAGAGCAGAAAGCGCACACAGCATGACGTGTTTCATTTCGCTCCTGGTCGGTCTGTGCCCACGCCAACTCCCCAGCGTGGCCTTCAAGCATTCCATGCCCCGCCGGCGCTACCGATGCGGGGATGTAACAGTGGCCAAAGAAGCAAGGAGGAATTGTGGAGGAACGTGTTGTGGCCTAAAAGAGCACTCTTGGCCAATACGGGCTTAGCAGCTTTATTAACCTCTGTACAACTTGATGGTGCACAGTTGCATCACTGTGCATGGACTGCCACAAACTATATACAATACAGTTCAGTTGTCCAGGGCAACAGCTGTGCAGTCTATGTGGTCCTGGGGGTTGTCTTATGGGGTTCAGTAGGAGCGCCGTGGTCAGGATGTGCTCAGCAGTGCCCCACATTCAGAATGACCGCCTGTGCGGCATCACACGTGGAGCAAGCCGTCAAGTCTTTGAGCTTCGGGCATCCAACGTCTCGTGAGACTCGATCTCCACAGAACGTTTGAAAAAAATACTAGGGAATTCAACTAGTTTGCCTCATTTTGCTGTGCAAAGGGGCCAGGGGTCAAGTCCTAAGAATTTAAGTGGGGGGACTCATCAAATAATGCAATGGGGTGTGGCGCGGCCAGAAATTAGCATATCAAAGTGTCGATCTAGAAAAATAGGCACCCTTTGATCATAAGGCTATGTATTATGTTGGCCGAAGACCAACCGTTTTATGCATCTAGTATTAGAAATATATAGCCATAAGCTTGACTAAGGTGCAGCCATTTTGAAGCGACTGAAATCACCATTTTGTTTTTCTCTAACATTTGCTTTTTGCCTCATGTAAAACTGCTTTGCTGAAATGTTATTCTGCTTCACTGGTGCACAATGCAGGGCCGCGAGTGGCATGTTGAAACATAACGCAGTAACTCAGACAGAAATGTCCGGTCCCCTCCCTCGCATATCCTTGGAAAGTGAGCAGCAAGGCATTCTAATCAGTACAGCAGGTGCCAGCTAGTCTCGATAAGCACAGTAGAAACGCTAGAGCGAACATTAAATGACTTGAATTATGCTCTTCTTTGCAGCCCTTCCTTCCCTGAGCCCGGTACAGCCCTGGAGAGCAAGTTGACCCCCCGGCACACAAATAGAAACTAGGAGATAGCAAGGCCTGGAATGTGTCTCTCCCTACGCACAGCTTACTTGCAGAAAACAGAAGCATTGTGTTCTTTAAAACACAGACTTAACGTCTGTGGGCTTATAAAATTGCAAACTGTTACACAATGAATGTTTGAAGGTGTCAAACTCGTCACCATTGTCAATCGTGCGTAGTTCAAAGGAAATGCAATAGGGGCGGTATAAGTTGTGACACTACTGATTACTAGATGCTTGTTTTGTATATATGTAACTGTTGTATGAATTTCGCTCTCTTGCGTCCCCCGAGGTCTGATAGACACACGTCGCGGGGCGTGGGACCTGTTGGCCAACAGACTATTTGTTTTGCAATAAACCCTAGATTTTGGGAATACAACCTCGTGTCTGTCGTATCAGTTCGTGTGTGTTGATTGTGCCTTGTTTCCACAAACGAGGGTCCCTCAGGAGCCCCTTCAAAAGTGAAATATGCGCATGCCATTAAATGAGCTTTGCATAACCACCCAAATTGACCAGGAAGCATGGCATTTGCCTTTCATAAAATCAACACACACACAAAACCAAGACAGGATATTTTCTTCTAAAAGTGTTTTTGAAGACGTTGAAATTTGTCCATGTTTTAAACTCCAGAACCAATACAAATGTTTTCCCTGGGACTTGCAGTACCGAAATGCGATATTTCACTATTAGTTGTTTGTCATTTTCGATAAGGTTATATACTGCAGTGGTGAAGTGTCTGGCCTGCAAAGCTGAATGTGGTTTGATCCCCGAGGTCTGCATCAATTTGTAAATTCAAAGTAGACATTGAATGTTTCTCATTTTTGCTGGTGGGGACGGAGTCCACCCTCTGAATAAAGTGGGGGGGACTGCATCCCCCCGCGTGTACCCTCGACTTGAGCCGTGCAAAGAGCACACAGCTTGCTGACTCCCAGGCGGGGTGCCCCATAACCCCCACAACCAGTTATAGTTTGGATCATGTGGAACTTCAGAGACACAAGATATACAATCAATCAAACGGGATCTTTACCTTGATTTCTTGCATGATGCAGCAGAAGCACTGCTAATTTCTGGGAGTTAAGAAACTTTTCTCGATAGACATGTTCCATACTGTATGCTGTTTCCAGCAATATTTTCTTTCAATTTGTCAATAGAATGTATTTCTTTACAATAACAGAAGGAGCCACTATTTTTATTGAAGCGAATAATCCACTGCTCCCTCTGTTAGTACTGTGGGTATGGCCCCTTTGCTACAATTGCGCGGGTGTTCCGCAAATAACGTTTCCACTTTAACTAACATAAATTGGTCAGTGTCAAATGGGTGATTATGCCTTAGTGCGAGATAATGTCTATGCATATTAAATAATGCCGTTGTTTATTTGAAGCTATGGTGGGCGGTCTTCCAAGCAGACTGCCTCCATGCCTCATGTTTGAGAAGGGATATTTCACTGCATTTATATGGGGCGCAGTGATGGACGGGGCGACTTGATTTGGCCATTTCATTGAAAAAGCACCTTGTAGCCTATTTTATAAGTGTTGCTTGGCCTGTGAGGAGCTATATCCGGCACGGCGTGCCACCTGTTGTGAGAAATCTAAACATACAGTGCACTGCACTGTATGTACTGCACAGTGCACTAAACATGCAGTGTACTCTATAGGAAATAGCACAACGAGCTTTACATGCATCAGTTGGATTGTGAGAGGAGGGGGGTAACCCTGTGAAGAGGTTCAAGCTGACTAATTATTTAGAGACGCATGGTACCAAGTTTGATTTATTACAGAGGGATCCATTCGGAACCCGCGGGAGGAGCTAGATCCCAGGCATTGGGGCCTGCATACATACATACAGCGTACTCTACCAGTGCCAAAGGTGCGCTCACATCGATTCATCATACGCTGCAATGTCAGTGCCTATAACTACTATAGACCAACTGGGAAGATGTATACGGCCTCATTATGAGTTTGGCGGTAAGTTACTTTACCACTACGTCAAATTACAATTTTGGGCCTGGAGGATTTACCTCCAGGAAAATCCTGGAAGTAAATCCTCCAATTCATTACCGAAAAATCAGTGTAATTACTGCTGTGGAAAGTCTGCTGCAGTAATTCTGCCAAAAAAGCCCCATTAAGTCTAATGGACTCTATAAATAGGGAATTACACCGCCACCACCACTTGTAATCTGGTGGAAATTCCGCCAGACCAAGTGGCGATAACAGTAATTCATTTGGGCAGTATTCTGGCGGATTTACCACCCAACTCATAATGAGACCCTATATTTCATGGTAGGACTTATGATCAGGAAATACTGCTAATAAATACCCATGGACTGAATCTGAACGAATCAGACTTCTTTACGAACATGATCTGGCTGTGTGCATTCTACCCATGGGTGTTAATCACATGGAGGTCAGATGTCAATTCGATCATACCGGTAGTGTGCTCAGAGTATTGACTAGTGTGGTGCATACATTGCTAGATTGAATGAATGAGACTGATATTCGTATCTATGAGACGGTCTATATATACTATTTACACCTAGGAAAGGCAGATTGACCAATCACAATCTGCATTTCCCGTGTACAATTGGGCCTTCACCACCCGCGGTGTAAAAAAAAAAGCCAATATAAATGGCTACCGCCATGAAAATAGAAAAAGGACTGGGTCCCTTTTCGGATGACGGTGGCTATTTTGGAACCTGTGTTCCATGGCCCGCTGTCATCCGAAAAGGGACATGATCCCTTTTCTATTTTAATGGCGGCGCCCATTTCTTGAGAAGGGGTAGGAGCCGAATGTGACATGTGGCACATGCCACAGCGTGCCACAGCATGCCACCAATCTCTGGACTGGCTGATGGAAAATGTGCAGTTTTAAGGAGTTCAAACATATTGTACAAGTGAAAAATACCCTCTCAATCATTGTGGGATTGTTTTATATTGAAACACTTTCAGCAAATGCATAGTTTAAGTACTTATCATGCCACAGCATGTCACCAATCTCGGTACTAGCTGATGTCAAATTTGCTGTTTAAATGACTTTCAAGACATTAAACAAGTGAGTTAAAAGCCTCACAATCCTTTTGCGATGTTAATAAATCAAATAATTAAAAAAAATGTGGATTCTGACAGCTACTTAGAACTTTCAACCTCATGCACTGTAGTCTGCAGTTCTACAGTTGCACCAAAGCTTCACATAGGAAATGTCTGGTGCTAGTTCTTATGACCTATTCAAACAGCAGGGCCCAACAGTCCCTTTTCAGTGTCAATTCTAACGTGGCATGCCACCTAGATATGTCTTATATCTCCTTCAAATCACTGTTTTCATTGCTTCAAAATTACTTCAGGCATCTCACCTCTTAGTCGCTTGTCTTATGTTTCATACCTTTAAGCAATTGAATGTTTGGAAGCACTTGGAACTCCAGCATGCCACAGCATGTCACCCCTCTCGGGACTAGCTCATGTCAAATTTACTGTTTAAATGACTTTTAAGACATTAAACAAGTGAGTTAAAAGCCTCACAATGCTTTTGCGATGTTAATAAATCAAATAATAAAAAAAAATGTGGATGCTGACAGCTGCTTAGAACTCTCAACCTCATGCACTGTAGTCCACAGTACTACAGTTACACCAATGCTTTATGTTGTAAATGGCCGGTGCTAGTTCTTATGACCTATTCACACAGCAGGGCCCAACAGTCCCTTTTCAGTGTCAATTCTAACGTGGCATGCCACCTAGATATGTCTTATCTACTTCAAATCACTGTTTTCATTGCTTCAAAATTACTTCAGGCATCTCACCTCTTAGTCTCTTGTCTTATGTTTCATACCTTTCAGCAATTGAATGTTTGGAAGCACTTGGAACTCCAGCATGCCACAGCATGTCACCCCTCTCGGGACTAGCTCATGTCAAATTTACTGTTTAAATGACTTTTAAGACATTAAACAAGTGAGTTAAAAGCCTCACAATCCTTTTGCCATGTTAATAAATCAAATAAAAAATAAAAAAATCTGGATGCTGACAGCTGCCTAGAACTTTCAACCTCATGCACTGTATTCTGCAGTTCTACAGTTACACCAATGCCTTGTGTCAAAAATGTCTGGTGCTAGTTCTCATGACCTATTCAAACAGCAGGGCCCAACAGTCCCTTGTCAGTGTCAATTCTAACGTGGCATGCCACCTAGATATGTCTTATATCTCCTTCAAATCACTGTTTTCATTGCTTCAAAATTCCTTCAGGCATCTCACCTCTTAGTCTCTTGTCTTATGTTTCATACCTTTCAGCAATTGAATGTTTGGAAGCACTTGGAACTCCAGCATGCCACAGCATGTCACCCCTCTTGGGACTAGCTCATGTCAAATTTACTGTTTAAATGACTTTTAAGACATTAAACAAGTGAGTAAAAAGCCTCACAATCATTGGGAGATGTTATAAATGAAATTTAAAAATAAAATTGAATATTGAGAGCTTCCTACCTCGTGCACTGTAGTCTGAAGCTCAACCATTGCACCACTGCTTTAGATGGGAAATATCTGGTGCTAGTTCTTATGACCTATTTAAACACCAGGGCCTGAAAGTTCCTTTTAGTGTCAATTTTAGCGTGGCATGCCACCTAAATATTTCTTTATATCTGCTTCAAATCAGTTTTTTCATTGCTTCAAAATTACTTCAGGAATCTTACCTCTTAGCCTCTTGTGTTTTATTTCATAACTTTCAGCCACTTGGAACTCCAGCATGCCACAGCATGTCATCAATCTCTGGACTAGCTGATGTAAACTGTACTGTTTAAATGGCTTCAAAGACATTAAACAAGTGAAGAAATAGTCTCAAGACCATTGAGAGATGTTATAAATTAAATTTAATAATAAGAAGCCTGTACGTCACCTTGCGGCTGCTAGCTGTCTGTCTCCTGTGCATTACACAATATGGCCTGGGTATAAGTAGAATCCTCTGACAGCGAGTAAAGCAGAGAAGGGCCTTCAAACATTCTGCAGGACCCCTCTCTGGGACAGCTGATGGACAAAGCAGCATGGGCAGGCATAGTATCGCTATCCCATAAGCTGGACTGTCTCCTGGGCTGGTTCGCCTTCTCGCAAAGGCCGACAGCTGTGAGGCCCAAAGCCTGCAAGAGACAATGGCAGGAGGAACATAAGGCCAGTGGCGAACCACTGTCCGAATCACGCAAAGGACACACAAAAGAGAGGCATGCTAAGGGAAAGGCGTGATGGAAGGGACAAGGTGGAATACTCCTTAGCCCACAGGAAGACCAAGAGGGCACTGAATGGGATTCCAGCAGCACTGAGAGTTCTCACCTTTCTGTGAGCTTGGCCACTCCTCCGGAAGGAGAACCGTGCAAAAGGCACAATAAGAGCGTTTAGAAATGCAGAGATAGTTCCCTGGTCGACCCCTTTCATCCAGACCTGCTACTCCACCCGAGATCCTCGGAAGGGAGACTCTCACTTAAGGCCAAAAGGTACTTGAGCAAGTGACTGCGCACGCCTTTAAATAAGGAGGTGAGAGGCTAATTGAAGGCACAATATCCCAGACTTTCTCTGCCGGATAAAGTACCGGACACTCTGGAGGTGGACTCATTCATGGTGAAGCACACCAAGGACCTGAAAAGGGCATTGACCGCTCATGGATAGCGTGCCAAGAAACACTCCCCGATTCCATAGGTCCATTGGCCAAGATCATTAAAATGGCGGAAGAGACCAAAGAGGCCCTGCCAATGGATGTGCATATTCTGGCTAATTGGGCACAAAGAGCAGTTTGTTTAATAAGTAATACCAACTGTACAATAGCAGCGGAGAGCAGACGGTCGATTTGTAGTAAAGATCGACCTGAAACTCAGGGAGTTGGCATCCTCTGAGGCCACTGCAGCAGCTAAAGAGCTTTTGTTTAGAGAAGCATTTGTCAAAGACATGTCCAGATTTGTTAACACCTTTGCTGCTCTGGACAAAGGTCAGACATTGTTAAAAAAGAGTGTTTGTGCCCTGTGTATCTGCCAGGGTGGCAGAAGCAGAGGCGTCTCCGCTAGCCACTGAGGAGGCCATAGGCCCTATAGAGGAAACAACTAGTGACAGCAGGAAGACAGAAGGCTGAATCCTTCCTTCCCCTCCCGTGGAAGAGGCAGGGGTAGGGGTTGGCACTGCAGCAGCATGTGAGAGTACAGTCGTATGCACACAGTGCAGCAGCAAGCAATGATATGATGTGATATGGCATTTGTAACGCGCCTATACACAAGTGTTTCAAGGCGCAATTCCCGCGATAGTTGGTAGGCTAGCGATGCACCTAAGTGCTTGGGAGGAGCTTACCATGGACTCTTGGGTCGCAGAGACTGTGCAGGGGTGTTGTCTGTAATTTTTAAAGAGCACAAACTAAACCGCAGCACCCTTTCGCAATTTCAGAGTGTTAGGCAGAATCACATGCAGTACCCTTTGGGAACACTACATGCAATTAATACTACAAGTGTCAGTATCATTTCACCTTTGCTACAAGCCTGTACTACACAGTTATGTGGTAGCATTGGCTGAGCAGCCAGACTTATCTCAAGAGTTGAAGTGAGCAGTAGAACAAGTTACACAAAGGGACCAACAAATACAGTGGTTCAACTCAAGGTTTCTTGGTAAAAGCATACACATTTATTTACACAGTCAATTAGAAAACATTACACTAACAAAAGCAGCCTAATATCATACACTAATACACCACAATACACAACCAATAAGTTACTGAACAAGTTCAGCTCCCCTGAAGTGGGAGCAAAATGGCACTTTAAAAAAGGGGTAAATAGACAAGGTCATAAGAAATGCAGCCCAAATACATTCATAGGTAGGGCAAAGGGTTTCAGTTAACTACAACCAGCAATTAAATTCGATAGGCCTGGGTCAAAGTCAATGGTTCAGAGTCTTTGTATAGGATAGCACAGTTCTGGTAGATAACAGTTAAGTCTTTGCCACGGTTTTTAGAAGAATTCGGCCAGGTGAAAAGTTAGACAAATTTTTAGGGAAGGACCAGCCTTCAAAGACGGGAAAGTTTCACAAACTTTCTCTGTGGTCGAAAAGATTCCGGACCGGGTTTGCACAGTACCTTTAAAGTGAAGAAGAGCTGTAGCTGAGGCAGTTGTTCCTGGCAGTTTGAGCTGTTCCTGAGGTTTAGTCGTGGGGACAAGAAGGAGGACGTCGGGAGGTTCCTGCACTGCCCAGGGATGAGGCCACAAGCTTGGCTAAACGTCGGTTTAAGGTATGAGTGCCTTAAAGAACACAAACTGGTATCCTTCCCACTGGCTATCCGGTTTTCCACAGCACTCTGTAGAAAATGTGATCAGGAGGGGACGGTTTCCAGGCGGCTTGTGAGTTGGTTGGTTCCACCAAATTCGAGGGAAGAAGTTAACCTTGAAGGGCTTCTCTGTCGATGGAGTTTCAGGCAATTCAGACCTACAGCAGGGCTTCACCGGTCGTCCAGGAGTTGCAGCAGTCCTCTTCCTTCAGCTCGTCTTCGGTTCTTTCGTTCCAGTGGTCGACTCTGCTTTCCAAGTCCCAGGGACCTGCTTTTGAACAGTTTTCCCCCATTCATTCCAGCCTGGCTGTCACTCACACAGCAGGGTGGCTGTCTTTGCCGGACAGCCAGCCAGCCAATCACGCCAGAGTGCATCCAGGTCTCCTAGGAGACTAAGCACAGGGAGTTTCGGGCACCTCCCTCACATCCTGTCCACCCCAGAGGAGGGCTTCAGAACTGGAACTCGCCAAAGGACAATGAACAAAGGGACCAAACCTGGTTAAACACAAGAAGGACCTTTCCTAAAAGAAACGGCGAAAAAAATCGACCGGAGTCTGTTTTTACAGATACGTCTTGGGCGCCATCTTGAAAAACATGGCTGACCCGATTTTTTGCTACCATTGTTCGCAGTCTGGTAAAATCATGGTAGTTTGATCTAAACCACTGCCACCAGCCATGGTAGGAAAGGGTAACATTTCACTGTTACATGAGTGTTTTGACTCAGGGGATGCTGGGCAACCCCTCCAGTACTCTATAGGAAGATAGTGCATGCTGGGTCAGTAAATATAAAGAGACTAGTAAAGTCAATTTACCTTTACATGCTCTGGAGACAATAGTCAGTCCCAGAGAAAGTGTTTAAACCTTGGGGAGTCTGAAAGACACCCCTTTGCCACTACACTGAAGGTGTTGTGTGACACAAAGAAAAAGATGATGCCTATGGAGTTGTTTAAAAACCCCATAACCAAAGAACACAAAAGTAAAACACACATCAAAATACATGGAAGAGTGGGAAAAAAAGGCTCACACTCTTCCCAGGTAGAAATATCAAATCCTAGAAATCCAGCAAAGTTGCTGGGGGTCTCAAAAGGTAAGGGAAATTAGCACATTTTGAGAATCCTCCCTAAACACAGAGGAAGAACAAAGCCTCATGGACAAGGAAGTAGGAGAGTTTCTAAAGAAAATGGAGATAAGGCCAGCGCAGCAGGTGGCGCAACGCTTCCTAAGCAATGTCTTACTGGTGAAACAGAAGCAAAAGGTCAGGCCGGTGATAATCTCAGACAATTTAACGCCTTTCTCGTGTACCGACACTGCAAGATGGAGGAAATCCATCTCTTCAGGGACATTTTGCAGAAAGGGCACTGGCTAACCTGCATAGATTTGAGGGATGCCTATCTAGCAGTACCCATTCCTGAGATGCACCAGCAATTTTTAGAATTCCTCTGGTGATGGCAAAGGTGAGAGTTTATGTGTCTCCCTTTTCAGACTAACTTCAGCACATTGGTGCTTCACAAAGCTACTCAGGAGTCAGACTGATTTTATACATCGAGGATATTTGTCTCATGGCGCAGGATCCGATGCGGCTACCAGAGCAAATGGTCCCAATGACGAGTCTCCTAGAGAAACTCTCATCAATTGGGAGAAATCCGAGACCAGACCACAGCAGAGAATGGAGTTCCTGCGGTTTATCACAGACTCAAAGCTGGGGCACTATCTCTGCCTCTGTAGAAATTGAACGACCCTTTGAAACATCACAGTATTGACTTTCCATTAAAGACTAAACTTTACTTGACAGTCTTATGTTTGCTCAATCACCTCTTCTGTTTACAAGTTCTTTTAACTAACTGATCAATTTTCCATCAATCAAATGTCATAACAAGTTGCATGTGTCAGTAATTTTACAGTCACTTATCTAAGAAGGAATCTGCTGAACCTCCAAGGGAACCTGACAGCAGGTGCGGACACTAAACAGGCAGACAACACACGGCGGATCCCTGCTGGAGTTGGAGGCGGTTCATTACAGGTTTTGTTCTTCGCTATACCCTGTTCGAGATGGAGTCATTCATTAGGAAGCTACAGCGAGACAGTGAAAGAAAGAGGAATTGGGGATGAGGAATTGTGAGGCGATAGGACCATAACACTGTGATTCATGGACTAGGACAAGTGTTATGCCTGAGGGCAATAGAGTTTCAAACTGCAAAGACTACATTGACACAGAAAATGTTTTTTCTTTGATTTTTGTTTAATGTTTTTTTTCTTTTTAAGATTGCTGCTTGAGTTTTAATAAAGAAGAGTGTGCATAATACGAGCCTCTGTGTCTTTAATAGAATCATGACTTTCCTGAAAGAAAGTATTGACAATCTGGACTCTACCACAGTACCAACTGCCTCAATGGAGTTTACCATCAGACAGCATTTCTGGCTAGTCCCTTTTTTCTGGCAATGTATTCCATATCGTATCATGGAGTGCCCCCTACATTATCACAATTTTTTTTTTATTTGTATTGGATAATAAAATCATCCTTTCAAATTTTTACATCATCATAATTTCATTACTATACACATTTATGACATCATACAAGTCATAATTCATACTATTCAAAACATAATTCATACTATTCATAATTCATACACGGATAAGTCATAATTCATAATTCATGCAAGGAGAACACCAAATAAAATTTCAACAGCACAAAGCAATCACCCTCTAAAATCAAGGATTAATCAAAATGATATTATATCCGGAAAAATGGTCAATAAAAAATGAATGATTGCTATACGAACCGTTAGCTTTCCATTATTAAATAAAAGGTGCCTCACTGCCTCTGGTTCCATGTTACTACATGAACTTACAAATTATTTACTGAAGTGTCTACTCCTCAGCTCTAGGTTAGGGCACTTAGCTAAAACATGTTCTAAATTTTCCTTGCTGAATTTGTTACTACAGAAGTGACAATATTCCAAATCTCTGGAAATCATCCTTCTTCTCACCAGGATTTCACGTGTTGGCCACAGATTCAGCGTGAACCTTTGGTATAGGTTACGCATTTGAGGGCTAGGGAATTTGGAGAGATAGTCTGCCATACTTCAAAAATGCTTATGTACAAATGGATTGGACTTAAAGTCAATATATCGAAAACATAAATTCCGATTTACAAGCCAATCATTTTGATATATTTTGGCTTTTGCTCGATCAGGATTCTCAAGCAATAAATCCAATGTTATTGATGCATCGGCCAACGCGTGCAATACATATTCACACCATTCTTTGGTAAAAACCTGATCACGAGCAAGCAGATGTTTTGCCATTATTCCCAAAAGATTCGAGGTTTTTAGACCTAAAATGCTTTTTCTCAGTGTGGCAGCCATTTTCTACTTCACTTGTACTTCGAGGGATAATAAGCCCAATGCAGGCCTAATCAATGGCAGCGGGACGGATTTTGGTAACATCAGTAGCTCTTTCCAAAACAGGGATTCACATTTTTGCCAGCTTATGCTTGCCACAATTAGACACTCAGTTCCATATATCGTAGGGATGATCTTTTGTTGGTAAAAAGTCATTATATGACTTATAGTAAATTTCCCAAATTTCCCTTTTAACATTTTCGCTTGTTGTATTAGCGTCTCAAGTTTATTATATCTCTCAAGTTCATTAATTTTATTTGACACCGGGACTGCAAAAATTAGACCCAAGTATCGATACTGCTCTACCTTAGAAAGACTTCTGTTTTGTAGCTGCCACTTGTAATTTTTGACTTTAGTCTTAAAATGTGGACGACAAACCATAATCTGTGTTTTAGGCAAATTAATGATTAGATTGTTTTTCATCACAAAGTCATTCAACTTATCAAGCAACCACTGTAACCCTGCTGGAGTTTGGGATAAGAGAATGAGATCATCCGCATACAATATGGGCGAGTTTTTTTCTGTCCCTAATTTTGGTGGGTCACATTTCAGAGATCTCATCTCCATGCCTAATTCTAACCAGAAAAAGTTAAAGACTGATGAGGCCAATATACAACCTTGTTTTACCCCTCGGAATGTATTCAATTTGTCAGACAGTTTTCCATCTAAGGTTAATCTTACTTGTACTGTGGTGTTATTGTGAAAGCGCATAATCAGCTACAGTAAAGACTGAGAGCAATTGTTTTGTACTAGTTTTTGATACAAGATGTTCCTATCAATTGAATCAAAAGCAGATTGAAAGTCTATGTACGCTATATACAGCACTTGGTTCTTTTTAGCATATTTAGTGCCATAAGATTTGGGATAGTACCCAACCCAGCTACAAAGCCCGTTTGAAAGGGTCATGTAGCTCATTCTTCAATGTCCATTCTCTGAAGTCTCTCAACACCAATCTAGTAAAGATCTTGCCAGGCGCATCAAGTAACGCAATGGGTCTATAGCTAGACAGGCTCGAGCGGTCACCTTTTTTATATATAGGGACCAACAGAGAATGTGTCCAGGAGGCAGGCAGGGATTGATTCATATTAATTATCCTGAATATTTCAAAGAGTATCCCGGCCCATAGCTCAGGATGCTTTTTGAAGGTCCTATTTGATAACCCATCAGGTCCACAGGCACCTGAGTTACTGATTTTATTTATGAAGAATTTAATATCTTCCAGATCATACTTTTGGAAAAAGGGACCCAGATCCTGCGGAATAGTCACTATCGAGTTGGAAGGGGCTGCATAATACTCCAATATATGGGCACACCACACCTGGTCGGTAACATTATTTGCTTGCATAATGTTTTGTGAGTAATGCGTTGACTTACTCAATAAGGCACAGATTTGTGCTAGGTTTTTCGACTGTATTTTCGCCAGCATATTTTCACCATCCTGCTGCAGTCTAAGTCCTCTAGTAGCTCTGAGCCAATTTGTATATGTTGTTTTAATATGGGCCAACGCAAGTCCTCTTTCCTTCAAGGTCAAACAATTAACTGCCCTTATTTGACGCCGATACTCAGCCTTCCTTGCTCTGGTGGCAGCATCATACACATGTATCTGGGGACGATCTAGGTGATCTCTACACCCTCCTTTGCCTCTTCCGTCGGCTTGAAGGTATTGTAACATGTCAGCATAACACGGCTGCAAATGATTCCCCCCTGTACACCTTTGACTTTCAAGTTGATCTTTGAGCCATTTTAACAATCTCTCCGACCATCATAGCCTATTACCATTATTATTTACAACAAGATTTACTCTCATTAGATTTTTTTTGTCTGGTTGTTGGTTCGCCACTGACTGTCCATTGCATCACAAGTTGGTTGTGATCACTCTGTGTATTTTCCACAATGCAAAACTTATTGATCCCCTCAAACATATTCATATTCACATAAATAAAGTAAATTATGGAAACACTACCACCACAATGCCAAGTTGGATGAGGGGGAATATCGGAAGGAAAAGCACCATTCAACTGTATCAAATTATTTGATGAGACAATTCAGCCCATTTATTCAGTCTTGGATTATACTTTAAGGGCTGGTCATTGGTGCAATCCAAATTAAAATCTCCAGCAATTATAATTCGTGAAATTGATGAGTCCATTACAATAAGACTACATAGGTCTCCAAATGATTTGATAAAGGACCAGTCCGATATTCCCACTGGATTACAGTAGACATTTATCAGCCCATACGATTCATTGTTGACTTTTACTTTAACCAGTTGGAGAAATTCATTCGGCGTTTCCCATGCCTACGCGCAGATCCCCCCTTTAGATTTAATGGCTATGAGTAGGCCAGACATCGGTCTTCCGTGCAAAGCCTGTGATGCAGGATTTTAAAAAAGATCAAAGCCATCCCACACAGGTACCGACATTAGCCATGTTTCCTGTAACATAATTATGTCGAATTGCACTAGATCATTGTTGTCATTATTTAACAGATGGACAAAGCTCCTTGTATTCCAACTAATTAATGCCAGATTTATATTTGCGGCTGATCCTACTAGTTAGGCTCGATCTTTTCTTTGATTACAATTACAATTACACACTTCACCCTGTTTAGTATTTTTTTTTCCGTGAGGCAAAGGTTAGAACCATTGAGATTGTAATTCAGCAGTACCTCATTTTTGATTTCGACATTTGCAGTTGTTTCAGTGAATACTGTAAATCCTAACAATGTCAAATCAGTTTTAGCAAGCCAGATTGTATTTTGCACCAACCTCGAATTCATCCATATTCTTACACTTTGGCGATTCCCTTTGTCCGGGAATTCCTCAGCTCCAAGTCTGTGGAACAAATGTCCTCAAGACTTGGTATATCCGAGAATATGGCTAAAATAGCTCTTCTATTTAGTTCATATTGCACTGCCGGAGAGGCGTTACAAGACAGCCTCAATGAATAATTTGCCAGTGATTTTCTCTTAATGGTCGCGGGTTTAGTCGCCGACACAACTTTTGTAACTGCTGCCATTGAGGGCATGGAACTTCTTTGTCTGCCACCGGTACTCAAAGCATTTTGTATAATGTTTAAAAATTCTGGCGTAATCTGTGAGATCAAGGAATTCTGAGGTATTACAGGACTTATGTACTCTTTGGCCTTTTGGCAGATTTCTGGATTTACCATATGGTTCTCTCCCAGTCCCAAAGGCAAATTATTTAACTCTATTGTTGTAGGTATGTTTATGGGTGGGGCAAAATTTGTTTCCACCCTTTGTTCTTTAAAACTAACACTTTTAATCTTTTTACATAAGGGCATTGGCTCCGGCTTATCCATGTTAACCACCAAATTGCTACTCATGTAGGCATCTACTGCCTTTCTTATCTCCTGGCGATGGAAATCTCTTATATTGAGGCTCGGCACAGTGGTCCTCACTTCTCCAGAATTAGAGGCTTTCTCAACTGGAACTTTTTCCCTCTTGGACCCAGTCCGGAGATTCTGATCTGTTACCTCATCAACCAGAGCATCAAGGGGGGCATGTGCTAGTACTGGTTGCAATGAACCACTTCTCGTTCGATCATCCTTTGAGTAAGTACGCATGTGATATTTTTTTGCAATAGCTTGAGCAGTTGTGATTGTATTGTTAGTTGGAATGCTTAACTTTTTGATAAATGTTTGTATTTTAGCCCCCTTCTTATTTGTTGGCATTGGTTGATTTTTTGGTAGCTTTTTACTCACATGGTTACTCTGCTTTGTACCACTTTTTGCCTGTTTGGTGACGACTGTATAGGCAACTTTGTCTTCCTTCATCACAGTGTCACTAGCGAATCGCCTCCCTACAACTTCGTTCTCTGTACACTTACCCTCCTGCGTAGCTATTTTGTCAGGCGCATTACATTCCAACACCTCACCTATAATACAATCCATTTGTGGGATAAGTTTGTACCCCGCCCTAACACCCATGTTCCCTGCTATTGAACATGTAGTTAGATCAGGGCGCGTTATACTTGGATTATCACTTTTCAATTTCAATTTGTGCATAGCTTTCTTTGCCATAAAAGCAAATGCTCAATTTGAAGGGCTTGCTTACGGACCTGTTCAGCCAAGGTATCATATAATTTAAACAGCACAGCCAATGAAAATTGAGTAGCTTTTAGCGCAATTTCCATGAGTACAACACTATTTGGGACCTGGTTGCCTATTTCTATTTTCTGCAATGGTTCCACATCATTGGGTACTGTTGGTTCCTGCCCTACCTCCCCACAGCTTGGTGCCTCCTCATCTACACACACATATGGAGTAACACATTTCCTCGGAGTTGGAGCACAATATGACACATTTACACTCGAATAACCAGAACCAATAGTAGAAAACATATCAGGTGTTTTCGATAAATTATCTGTGAGCAATTGTGCAGAAAACCCAGAATTAAGAAAGTTCAAATCAATTATGGCATCATCTTTTTCACCACCATCCACTACGACTTTAGAAGCATTATCAAAGGCTGTACATTGCACCGTATTCAGCAAACTAGTGTCCGTTATTGAAATATTCAGATTTGCCATTATGGTCCTCGGGACTGTGCCCAACGTGATGTTTTTTTTTTACTTACATTTGTTTCCTGCTGTTGTGGTTTACCATGATTACCATTTCTCCTAGACAAGGCATCAATCACATTTACATTGGAGTCATTAATAGTAATTGGCTGAGTACCTACACCCGCCCCCCCGGCCAAGGGCGGTTGGATCCTTGGCGGTAATGGATCTTTGCAGAATTCTCTAATATCCGTCCCATGACTTAAGACGGTTTTCACCTTATTTGCCTTTCGCAAAACCTTTGGCGTGGATGTATTACTTAAATGACAGTTTATGACATTATTACTCGTCCGACTCGCCACACACGGTGCGCTAAGCGGACATATGCCCTTTGGCATGCCTGCCTTCAAAGACATGACCATGAAACCACATTCACCCTCACCCGCGCAAGCCAAGAAAAATTAAAGGATGGACGAAATACACCTCTCCCACCTCTCCGCTCCACTGTGCTCCGAGGCAAAGAGGGAACGATGGGCCTGACGGAATTTGCTCGGAGCGTTCCAATCTATTACAGAGATCCCAAATCAATAATCACATAGGCTTGGGGATAGGCACCTCGCAACGAGAACCGCAAACAGACAACAGTACTTAGCTTGTACTTTGCAGTGCGCGGCGTGGGTGCGCCAAGGTGCCGGTATTTATTGGAGTAGGCGGATCGTTGCACAAAACCAAGGGCGGGGCCAACCTCCCAAACAAACACCCTAGGAAATAAATAAATAAATAAATAAATAAGGGGTTTTAGATATATGACTTCAAAAAAATAAGAAAATTAATTCTCAGTTTTAACCCATCCCAAGGCTATACAGATTTCAATGGGCTCCAAGTATGGATATGATTGCGGGCACACAGTTTTCAAATGGGCTCCTACTATAAATGGCAATGCGGCCACACAGTTTTCAATGGACTCCACTATGAGCCCTACGTGCAAGTACAAAAGTCACCTCCTACTTCCTGAATGGAGGGTCAGGCACTTCGCGTGTCTCCAGCAAAGATGTCCTCCAGGGCTGAAATAAACAGCACGCCACGAGTGCCGATCCGGATTCAATACATCTGAAATGCGTAGGCAATCAGAAACGTTAGCCCGGGATAGTGTCGCGAACAGTCAACAGTACTTAGCTTGTACTTTGCGGTGCCTGTCAACAGAGCTGCCAAGTGTCCCTAAAATCGTGGAAGTCTCTAGCAAAAGGAGGCGGACACCTGCACTCTCGTATTTGAGCAGGATTTTCTTTCTACATCTGCAAAGAAATTCAGCTGTGCCTCAGACAGTCCCTTTGTTTGTGGCAACACTGGGTTGAAGTAAGTAACACACTGCTGAACACAGCACTCAACAGCACATGCTGGTCTGACTGGGGCTAAGCTGTGTCCTGTACACCTCTGCTGCTGAATTTCCAGCTGATCTCAGTGGCAACTTTGGATAAAGAGGGATAAATGGTATAGATAAGATGATCATGTGTGTAATTTCAGCACAGGTGGTGTGCGAGAGGCTACACAGCCCATGTGATGGTCTGACATGCATATTCTGGCACACAAACATGACTGTAGTGTCTGACAGGACATATTCTTACTTTGCTTCTAAATATTATTAGAAACCACATCCTGCAGTCTCATAAGAAGCACAGTTTAGAGTTTCTAAGCCAGTACTTTCGTTGTATAATGTTACATAAGAAAAGGAGAGGACCTTGCAATTCTCTTATTGATTTCATGTGCAAGTTCATCACTACCAGGTCGGTGCTGCGGGCCCCGGTCAATGTCAAGGGATAGGCTTCACGGAGGGACTACTTCACCTTAATGTCTACTTTCCTGAAGCCTCAGCCTGAGGAAAATCCAGACACTTCCCAACAGACTGGTCCCTCTGAATGTCGCTGTGGCTCATATGTCTCACACTCTACACGACCTCTATTGTTCTTCAAAATCATGCATGAAATAGACAACTGTCCTCAGGGCCACAGCTTTATGGAAGAAATGGCAGCAATTATATGGCTTTTCCCCTAGTCCATGTTGGCAAGAGAGTAACAATATTCTTATACTGCAGGCCCATGTGAAATATAGCTTTCTCTTAAATCTATGTATCGTATGTTTGTCCTTCTGTAGGCTGTTGATTTCTTGGAGTCATAGATGTGTGTGATGTGTTGCATTTTGATAAGTTGTTCACATAGCTCTCAACCATTTGGGTCGCGAAGGCGGGTGAAAACACCCGATTTTAGTTTTGGCGGGTGAGACGCCCATTGAAATGAATGGGCGTGCTGGAGGCTTGGCGGGTGAGTCAGCTGTTTACAAGGCGGGTGACACCCGCCAAAAGCGTGAGAGTTGAGAGCTATGTGTTCATTTTGTGAGGCCCATTGCTTCCAAGTCACATTTTACATGTTACTGTGTGGGATCTCAGCAGTGGGACAAAGAATAGAAGAAAAGCATGACAGGGTTTAGTTAAAAACAATATTTCCAGAGACACATGGCCTAGATGGAGCCTGGGGTCCCCTGGTATATTAAACAGGCCAGGCATTTCAGGAGCCACATAAGGAAAGAAGGAATGCCCTTTACCCTGGAATAGGGGGTGCAGAGAGTGCGGGCTCCCAAAGCATTGATACGAACAGAAATGCGACATTCACAAATAGAGTGTGAGGTGTTCTTTGGTCTGTTGTGGTGTCGTCATGTCCACCTTTACATTTTTCATCATCCTAACATGATCGTGATGGACCCAAAACCCCGACTGCCAATTTTCCAAGGGTCATTTCTTCGCACACCACTCCCATTAGAGCACTTGACTGCAACTGTCAGATTACATGGTAACTGTCCATTTCGATGCAGTGGCTGGCAACCCCATGGACTACCTGCTCGGTTATCCAGGTCTTCGGGCGTCGACATCGGAGGCAGTGGAAGTTGAGGCAAAAGCTCTGGTTAGCATGGTCAGATCGATGACTCCTCTAAAATATTTATCACTTTGATTGTCCTGCTGCTATTTAAATTCGTTTTCAGCTGTGTGCACATCGTGATTGTCCTGCTGCTGTTTAAATTCGCTTTTATCTGTGTGCACATTGTGATTGTCCTGCTGCTTTTTAAATTCGTTTTCAGCTGTATGCCCATCTTGATTGTCCTGCTCCTGTTTACATTTGTTTTTAGCTTTGTGCATAACCTGCTTTTCATGAGAATGTGTTAACAAGTCCACCCCTCTGTACTCTGTCTAGTCTGCCACCGGTTACCTCACCCTTCCTCAGTCCCATTGTCCCTCTGTGCTGTTATTCCCCTCAGCCATACACCCACTACGTCCCCTTCCTCTGCGTGTTCACTGTTCTTCTGTGCATATTACCTCCCCCAGCTCCCATTGTTTTTCTCCCATTCTTGTTCCCTGTCTCCCCCCCCCTCTACCTTCTGCTCTCGCTGTGCCTCTGTGGCCTCAGTCTGGTTAAGTGTACCTCACTCTCTGCAGTTTGCTACGGTGCTATCTATCTCTCCTATCTTCTCAAACTGCTTCTCTATCTCTTATCCTTCACCCCTTACTAAGTCTGTCAGGAAGAACCTCAAGAAGGACATACTGAGCTCTAACCCAGGCCTTCCAATTGCAAGCACCTACATCATTTCCTCTGCCGTCCTATGGACTCTCCATATGATTGCTCTTCTCTCTCCTTTCTCTTCTTTGCCCATCAATGGTGGCACCCGCTGCGAGGTCATTCTTGCCCTCTCCACCTCCAGGGTCATCATCAATGTCTACAGCAATGGTACCATCATGGTCCATGGTCCTCAAACCAACCTTCTACTCTTTCATAGGCTCCTCCCCCGCCTTATCAACCTCCCTCCGCCTTTTGCACCAGCTCCTTCAGCTGCCCTGGCTCCCATGCCAGCTGTGCCCACCTTGGCTCCCTTGCCACCTCCTAACCACCATTCTACCCTCGCCATGGCTTTCTTGCCACCACCCCACACATTGACAATCCCATGTGCCTTCTCCTCTTGGGTGAACCAGTCACCCACTAACAGAGAATCTGGGGCTCCCTTGCCCCCTGTGGTGCCTCCCGCACCGGCTCCCTCCTCACCCATTATGGTCCCGTCTCCCTTACCGGCCTTGGCTCCTCTGCCCCCTTCTACCTCTGTCCCTCAGGTACTATCGTTACTTAGGGGGGCCCACTGTCCCCTGCTCCCCCCATAAGTCTTTCACTGATTGCAAGCTGCTCCACATTGCCATGGTAAGCACTCGCTCAGCTGTCAAACACTCCTCTGACATCTGCAACCTCCTTGAACTCCTGGATTGTGATGTTCTTGATCACTGAAACCTGGTTCAAGGATTGCTCTGTCACAAGCTTTGACACACTTCTCCCAGAAGGCTACACAATACTCTCTCTTCCTAGACCAAACAGATCAGGTGGGGGAGTAGCATTGATCTTCCCTGAGTGTATCCCTGTGTCTGTCATTCCCACTCAGGCCTACTCATCCTTTGAGTGCCTGATCTGCAGGCTGTCCCTCTCTCCAAGCTCTTCACTACTGCTGTCCACCTTCTATCAGCCACCTGGTCAGCCCTCCCTCTTCCTTTCGTAATGAGCTGACCTGGCCTCCTCTCTCCTTTCCTCCTCTTCTCATCTCCTACTGGGTGATCCCAACATCCATCTCGACTCACCTGATTCCTTAAGACCTTTATGCAACCTTTGCGACTCTCCCTTTCTTTCCATCTTACCGTCTGGCCCAACGCACAGCGCTGGCCACACCCTGGATGCTCTCTTCTCAACTGACATTCCGCTATCTATCCCTCTCACTACTTCTCTCTCCTGGACTGATCATTTTCTCCTCTCTTCTCACTTGAAGCTCTCTTCTCCCGTTGCATAGGTAAGCCCGGCACTGCCTCCCGTCTACAAGGTCATCTGACCCATGAAAAGAGTCTCAGTAGCTGCCTTTGCTTCCACCTATTATACTCCTTCCACTCCTGCGACTGACTCCCACCCTGCCACAGCCCTCTCAAACTTTAACCTCTCTGTTTCCAATACTCTTTATATTCTTGCCTCTGTCATGAGGGTACGATTGAAGCCTACCAAAAAGTGCAACTCTTTGTATGACTCCAAATCAGCTTCTGTTAAACACAAGTGCAGGGCAGCCAAATAGAAATGGGATTCCTCTGGCGCACCCTCTGACAAACTGACCTGCTGCCTCCTCCAAAGGCAGTATAGACTCTGCATCTGCTCCCAGAAAAGAGTCTTTATACAAGCCTGCATCTCTGCGGTATCCAATAACACGGACACAGTTTTCAAAGTCTGCAAGGAATTAGCCAACCCTACCGCAGCCTCTTCCACCACCTCGCACCACCAGCTCGCACCATCCACCACACATGACACAAAGTCAGGCACGCACGCAGTGTCAATGAAAGGGAAGGGGCGCCTGAAAGCAGACCCATGTCTGTGTCAAAGGGTAAAATAACACATATACTGCATAGCACCTGCATCACACACAAGCATGTGACTGGCATAGTCCTTCCACAAACATGACTGATGCCAATACACAGATGGCACGTAGTATATCCATGCCAGAATTGTCAACTAGCCTCAGATGGAAGTTGAATACTCCTGACCATGAGCCATGTACAATGCATGTCAGATGACATTTCATGGAATTCACTATTAGAAAACACACATGTGTCACAGGGTGCAACAGCGCTAGGGTGTTGTAATACAGTGAGGGCAGGCATACGGATTCAATAATGCTAGGTCACATTGACATCACGCAAGTGAATAGGCATATTGAAGGGGATAACAGGGTTTAGAAGTGTGTGGGTGCAGTGCAGTACATGGGTACAGCCTCAACTATGAATAAAAACACAGATCCAGTAATGCAATGTCGTGGCCTGATGGCAGTGTAAGGGTAAGTGCCGTCATCATGTGTAAAGTGTTGGTAGTGGGTTGTAGGGATACAGTAATCCCCACCCCCAAGGGCGGGGGTGGCTGGGAGGCAGTGCGTGGGTTAAAATGGTTGCTCAGAGTACCGTGTCGTAGCAGACAGTGTGGGCAGGTGGCAAGTGCCTTTTCTCAGTCATCTGGGACTACAACAGGGGAGAGGAGGACAGAAAGCACAATACATGAGGAAGCATCAGAAGTGCTAGCATGCCTTGAAGAAGCTACACCTCCAGTTACATAGAGGCAGGGAGGCTGTACCAGAGGGAGGCCCCAGCTCAACACAGATGTGAACCACAAAGTAATTTCCATGAGGAGCAACTGACCCTGAGGGAGTAAGAAAGGGATGATCAAAGACCATGAGAATGAAGTAAATACTGGAGGTGGAGTTGAAGGAATTGCTGGCCCAGGACCCATAGGGACTTGCTAAGAATCCACAGGGTTCAGGAATGAACACTCATAGCCACTGTGAGCCTGTGCCATCATCACAGTCCTAGGAAGATACCTTGCACCAAGCCTAAAGGACTTTTCACACAGTCCAGGACTGGCAGAGTTGCAGAGGGAAGAGTGTAGAATCATAGAAATCATGGTGAAGCCTGTTGCAGTAGTCCATCAAAGGAATTACCAGTCCTCTGGAGACAGTGAGCTGCTGGGGGATGGAGAGGAAAGGAAGAATTCCTCTGAGGATGAGCAACTTGCAGGGTGACCTCACAGAGACGTCAGTCATGTGATGATAGAAGGCGACTGTTGAGTGGAAGATCATCAGAGGCTATCCGCGACCACAGGTTGGAGCAAGAATAGGGCCAAGAGAGGCTGGACAGAGAGTGTCATGGAAGGAGGGAGCAGGTGTGGTGATGAGGATTGCCTCTGTGTGCAGCATATGGTTTGTATGCAGTCTGCATGATAACAAGCACGTATCAGTCCAACATCACACGGGTCACACATGGCAGTCATTACAATGTAGCTTGAACTGGCAGGCAATCATAACACATCACCCAAGCAACATACACATGGCCTGTACACACACGCATCACCACTCACCGGACATTCCCTCATACATTGGCAGGTCTCCCACGCCTTGGATCTGCTCCACTGCAATGAAATCACTAGTGATCTCCTCATGTCCAGTGAGTTCATCGTCCTCTGGTGGTGACCCACTGTCAGTCACCATGTAGAGGCAAACTTTGAAGACAGCTTGTCTTTTGCTCGGTGTTGGAAGTCATTCCAGCGCTTCACAACATCACCAGCTGTGCGCCTCTCATAGCCCAAGACGCTAATACGGTCAGCGAGGCACTGCCAGGGGGGTCATACGCTGAGCAAGTGTATGTGTACTCCCTGCCTGCACCAGCATGTCACAGCCATGTTCCAACATGTAGTCCAAGAGTATCTTCAGTTCCTCATCACAGAAACTCCTCATTCTCGATGTGTTGGACTCCTGTGTCGTGTCTGGGGTCTTAGCCTGTACTGCTGGAGCATGCTTCTGCTTCCTGTGAGGTGGTGCAGACCCTGAGTGGCGTGTACTGCTCTGGTCAGTAGGGGCTGGAGTACAGGTGGACTGGCCTATGGAATCAGCCACCAATGTAACTACAGAAGGTCAGCTTGCAGGTATCATTAGCTGGGTGCTTTTGCCAGGACTATGCGCCACACGTGCTTGGCCTTAGTGACAAGGGACTTGGCCCCTGAGTCACACTGGGCCGGGACCAATCCATTCCTGGCTGGGTGACCCTGAGACAGGGTGCCGGTTGCTACAGCTGCCCTTGCAGCTTCCAGACACTGGCCGGTGTGAACAGCAGATGACACCGCTGCTCCAGATCCCCGTGTGCCGGTGCCTGGAACTTGCACCGCACGTGTCTTGGCCTTCGGGACATGGAAATCGGCCATTGAGTCACCCTGTCCCTGTGCCGGGACCACTACCGTCCGGGCTGGCTGACCCTGAGCCTGGGTAGTGATAGCCGCAGCTGCCCCTGCAGCTTCCACAATCTGGACAGCAGATGGCACTGCTTGTCCCGGCCCACGGGTGCTGGGTTTGTCAGCAGCTGCTGCATCTCCCTGGCCCGGTTGGGTGTGGGGCATACTTCTCCATGCATGGTCCTGCACACCTTGCCCATGTGGACCACCTTGGCCACCCTGGCTACGTCGCCCACCTTGGCCAGCTTGGCCACCCTGGCCACCTCTGGCAAGTCGCCCACCTTTGCCTCCCTTCCCACTTGTTGCCCTCCCAGTCATGGCACTGATGGACTAGCGCAATGGGAGGCGCAGCCAACAAATGTCCTAGGAAATTGGAGTGAGGGGCCAGGGTACGTGATGGAAAATGTACCACTGTGCTCCAGAAAAGCTCTATGTGACCCCTGGTGAAAAAATAACAGGTCGCGCAAAGCTCAGGCACCCAAAAAACAAAAATCAACATGTATGGGACCCCTCGGTAGCCCACCTTGAGTAAAAAACAGCCTGCAGTACGCTGTGTCACCCAGCAACACAAATAATGTGTACGCGAGGAATACATAGGCTACTATGACCTCGAAAATGGTGTACGCGTCACACAGGGGCAACCACAGTGGGAAAAATGTGTGCACGACTCACTGTCTGTCTCGTAGAATGAAAAAAAATCACACGTGTGTCTGCGCGTAGGCAACTCCTGCGCCAAAACAAGAAGTATGCACTGCCACAGTAGTGAACTATTTGCGTGTGAACCCACAAAAATATGAAGTTCACGCATCCGTCCCCACGAAAAGCATGTACAGTGCACTGTTGTCCTACCCAGACCTTTAACCCGATACTGAATGACAACGCTCAATGTCCAGCGCATGTCACGTAACTTACGCGCTTAGGGCCTTTCCTCTGATTACACACTAACGTGCTGTTTACGCATGTGCGGAGTCACTCTGTTTCCAGCTGGCCGCGCAAAAGAATATGGAAAACCCACGCTCATGATGCCCTCTTCCACAGCCCATCGCAAGTTGGCAATGAAGGACGGAAGAAGATCTAGGGGGACATAGTGGGTGCCATCAATGTAGAGGGGCTGGCACCCCGCGACTACCATCATGTCCACAAGTGCTGGGAAGACTTCATGTCCAGGACCCACAACAAGGCCCGGTGCCTCATTAAGGCTGGTGATGATCGAGTGAGGTGCCGGGGCCGGTTGACCACCAACGAGATGTGGGTCCTGGAGCCTACCCAGTGCTGTACCCCCAGGTCTTGGAGTTGGTGCTCCTTCTGGAGTCGAATGGTTCATGTGTTCTTGTCCACCATTGAGCATGTGCATGTTGACATGTGGCTGGAGTGTGCACCTTGGCCTTATGTCTCGCATGCCTCCTGTACAGATGTCTGTGT
Organism: Ambystoma mexicanum; assembly: GCF_040938575.1. Taxonomy (NCBI): domain Eukaryota; kingdom Metazoa; phylum Chordata; class Amphibia; order Caudata; family Ambystomatidae; genus Ambystoma; species Ambystoma mexicanum. Next base: position 1,176,145,427 of record NC_090932.1, on the reverse strand, counting down.
GCATGTCCCTGACAGTGCTGCATGAGAGTCCATTCAAGCGTGTCCCACATCAATGGTGTCTGTGTTGCGCACCGGCATGTAACGATGCGCACATGTTTGCATACCTGTGTCTGATCTGGGGCATATGAGAGGTGTGACGCATAGGTGCTTATGTCATCATCATGGACATGCATGGTGTACATGTGCGTGTGTCTGAGTAGTGAGTGTGTAACTGCCCAACACTCTGCACGTATGTTACTTGAGTTCTTAATTTGTGATTGCCTCACGCTGCCAATTTGCCCTTGAGTGCACTGTGACGTGATAGCTCCATGGCCTGCCTCATGACTGTCAGGTGATGTGTGTGAATGAGATGTGTATGTCCCATGATGTGTGTGAGCTGAATACAGAATTATGATCTTGTGTCAGTGCCTTGTCCATGGATGTGAATGTCTGTTGTGAATGATAGACATGTTTGTGAATGTGTGTGAATGGCACTTCCCTGTGTGTAGTGGAGGGTGATGATGGTTGTGACCTTTGACAGTACCACTGATGTACATTTGCATTGTGACAAACACACATACACACATATGTTCAGTAGCCTGATGTTTGTGTTCTATGTTTCCCTATCCACAGTGACGATGGAAGAAGAGGGCGGAGAAGGCGCTTTGGAGCACCGCAGCAGGGATGCCTCCACCAGGCACAGACGCAGGGCACAGTCCTCCTCCCGGGTACTGTCATCTTCCAGGAGCGAGGAGACTGGTGCCGCGTCCATGACAATGGCCACAGCTGCTGAGGGGAGGCCCAAGAGTGTGAAGTTGGTCGTGGGCACCTCAGCAGTGGGAGGGACAGATGAGCCCACACAGGGGCAATCCTATGCAGAAGACAGTGGGGAGTCATCCAGGTTGGTGGTGGTGGAGGAGGAGGAGGAGGCCATATCAGCCCAGCACATGGGGCCCAGCAGGGGTGATGAGGTAGGTGTGAGTGGTGCAGTCCAGGATCAGGGGCCAGAGGCAGTGCAGGTCACCGTGGAGGGGCATGTGACTGATCTTGTCCCTGGAACTGCGACTGCCCCAGTATGCACCTGCGGGCATGCCTCAGGCCGGACCCCTCCGCAGGTGGCGGATGTATCCACGCAAACAGATCCTCCACTACCTGTGGATGAATCAATTTGTCACAGGGTGGAACTGTTGCTAGCCGTTGCTAGCCGGTATTGCGAGGCATACAGGCACCATTAGTGATGATGTGCAGGCTTCCAATCTGGGGCTTGCACATCATCACGATGAGGTCTATCGCCTCATTAACTGGCTAGCTCAGTTCCTGGTCACAAATCTGGTACATGTGCTGGCCACTGCTGCAAACCCCTCTTCCTTTTCCTCCTCTGTGCGCCAGTCCTCCTCCCTGCCATCTTCCGGCCCAGATACCACCCAGGCCCCCTATGTACCTGTCCCAACCCCGGCGGCCAGTCTGGTGGAGATCACATCCCTGCCACAGTCGGGAGTCGAAGGAGGATCAGCAGAGGTTGTCACTACAGCGACAGGAGCTATGGCAAGGGAGGAAGTGCAGGCACCAAGAAGGAGGGCACGTGCATGACAGCCCCGGGTTGTATCATCATCCCGCAGGCTGTCCTTGTGGCGCAGGCACCAGGCATTTTGGCAGCAGCAGGCTCAGGAAAGGAGGCAACAGGACTCGGGCGTTCATCATCAGAGGGGCAGGTATCGGCCATCGGGCAGGAGACAAACGTGGACCTTACGACAAGGATGTCTTCCGTGTCTTCCGTGTTGGAGCGTTTGGACCGCCAAAACGGGTAAGAGCGGCAGCGGGCACAGGAGAAGCAACTCACCATGGCCAGGGCGGAGAATTCACTGCGTCGGGCAGAGAGGCGGGTGGTCCTCGAGGAGACTCGCAGGGAGTTTGAGAGGAGCATGAAGGAGTCCCTGCAATCCCTCGAGGGCGAAGCCGAGGCCCGCCTACTGGAAGTGGACGCAGTGTTCGATGACGCCCTGGCGGAGACTATGAAAGAGCATGGTGAGGAGATGGACTAGCCTGCTGCCTTTGTATATAGTTCTTTAGGAGTAGGTTTCATTTGTTTTTTTCTTTTTATTTGGAGTTCCTGGACTTTGCTCCGCATCTTGTATATAGTTATTTTTGTATTGTATTTTTAGGATTTTTCTACATGTTTTGGGACCATGGACCCTGGATCTTTGTAAATATTTGGATTTTAATTTGGAATGGTTTTCACATGATATGTGATTTCATTTGCACATACATTAATGGACAAGGACCACATTCTTGACTCTTTCATTTTTTACATCACATTGATTTTGGTTTTCACTTTATTTTGATTTTTCATTTGGTTCATGCATGTTTAATTTGTTGTTTTTACTGTGGGTGACTTAGATACATGTTTTTTAATATAATTTTTTGACATTGAAATCGAAGTGGTATCTGGTCTCAACGGTTTAGTGCATGTTTCACTTCTCCTTGACGCATTTGCGTGTCCCTGCTGTTCACCAATGTTGTTCATGTGTATGCACATGCATGCATGTGTGATGTTAGGATTCACATAACATAGGGAGCATGACTAATGGATGGGTGTTGAGGTGCACCAGGGGGATGCAGCGTGTGGTGGCATTTTAGTTGGCATGTGCTGCGTGGTTGTATGTTGGTCCAATGTGTTTTGGGGTGGGGGGCGGGGACATGTGGCAGGGCCTGCCTGCAGGTTGCGGTCACTGGTGGGGTTGGGGACATGAGGCGGGGCCTGCCTGCAGGTTGCCATCACTGGTGGGGGGTGGGGACATGAGGCGGGGCCTGCCTGCAGGTTGCTGTCACTGGTGGGGACATGTGGAGGGGCCTGCCTGCAGGTTGCCGTCTCTGTTGGGGGGTGGGGACATGAGGCGGGGCCTGCCTGCAGGTTGCCGTCACTGGTGGGGGGGGTGGGGACATGAGGCGGGGCCTGCCTGCAGGTTGCCATCACAGGTGGGGGGGTGGGGACATGAGGCGGGGCCTGCCTGCAGGTTGCCATCACAGGTGGGGGCATAAGGCGGGGCCTGCCTGCAGGGTATGGTCACGGGTGAAGGGGTGCCTGTGTGGTGTGGGCTGCCTGCGGGGTATGTTCATGGGTGATGGTGCTGTCCCATGTGGTGTGGGCGACCTGCGGAGTATGTTCACTAGTGATGGTGTGGGTCCCATGTAGTGTGGACTGCCTGCTGGGTGTGGTCATGGGTGATGGTGGGGGTCCCATGTGGTGTGGGCTGTCTGCAGGGTGTGGTGATGGGGGAGCCATGTGGTGTGGGCTGCCTGTGGGGTATGTTCACGGGTGATGGTGGGGGTCCCATGTGGTGTGGGCTGCCTGCGGGGTATGTTCACAGGTGATGGTGGGGGTCCCATGTGGTGTGGGCTGCCTGCGGAGTATGGTCATGGGTGATGGTGGGGGTTCCATGTGGTGTGGGCTGCCTGCAGGGTGTGGTCACAGGTGATGGGTTGGCCATGCAGGGTATGTTCACGGGTGATGGTGGAGATCCCATTTGGTGTAGGCTGCCTGCGGGGTGTGGTCACGGGTGATGGGGGGCCATGTGGTATGGGCTGCCTGCGGGGTATGGTCCACTGCTGGGGTCTGGCTGTCCCGTGAGGAGGCATCTGCCTCCAGGGGAGTTGTGCATGTTTCACAGGGTACACGCAGGCCTTTCCACGTGATTTGGCTGGTGCGAGCGGGGTACGTAATTTCGCTGGGGCGCGGACGGGGTACACGCGGGCCTTCCCACGTGATTTAGCGAGTGGGGTACATGATTTTGCTGGGGTGTGGATGGGGTATGTGCGGGCCTTCCCACGCGATTTGGCTGGTGCGAGCGGGGTGCGCGATTTTGCTGGGGTGCGGACGGGGTACGCATGGGCCTTTTCACGCGATTTGGCTGGTGCGAGCGGGTTACGCTCTGATTTTTCATGCAATTACAATGGGGTGGATGTGTTCTGGGTCACGGATGGTGTGGGGCGTTGCGCCGTATTGGGCATTTCACTGTCTTTTGCCTGCGCATGGGGGTGTGTTGGGGCGTTGCTGGCGCTACTTGATGTTCATTGCGCCACGGTTACTGATGCCTCAGAAAATCCATGAATACGCGTGCCGTGCAATTGCTGGTTTGTGCCACAGCTGGTGCACGCATGGCATATGCTCCTTCTCGGCGTGCAGCACTTGTGCTGCTTCTGCGCTGGATTCTGTGAATTGGGCCCTAAATCTGAAGATTTAGCAACATTTGTAAATTATGTTTTCATGATCGTGTATATACTCTGATATATAATTTATACATATTATCAGTAGGATATGGTTGTACTGTATTTATCACAGTTTGTACAGTCAAGTGTGAAACGCATGAATTAATGTACAAACACACACTTTAATATTGTGACCATACTGTTTTGGAAAACATGTACACAATACATGATTGACATTTAAAGCATTACACAGTAACAGGTTTTGGATTGAACTGTTTTTTACATTTTGTATTATGCAAGAAAAGCACAAGATGCAAAAACTTTCAGTAAATTGTTTCTATGCTACAAACTTTCATAATTGTACAAGAAAAGGAGCAGTTTTGAACCATGTAGGAGTTCACATTAGAGGTAGAATTTGATTGAACTTTTAATATCGTGAGACATAATGGTGCAGTGGTTAATGGAGCTGTGCCCCTAACAGGAGGTTATGAGTTCGAATCTTTCGTAGAGCATTATAATTTTATTTTTAAAAAAAGGGAATAAAATTGACATTTCGTATTTTTATTTTTTAAAAGGAGGATTATAATTTGAAAACCGAAGAGACACCGTGACACCTGAAACCTTTTTTTTGGGGCATGGCATGTGACAGCTGCTAGTGGCACGTGTCACTTGTAGTGGTGACATGCAGTGGCACGTGTCACTGGCATATGACACATGCCATATTCGGCTCCAACCCCTACTGCATTTCTTTGACACATTTTTTCATTCCAACGGGAGATGTGCTCGTGCTGTCTCCTATCAGAAGGAAAACAAATTAAAACTATTCGCGCCTGGAAATCTCAGGGTGCGAATAGCTGTCATGCCCCAGCAGCGGGACAAACGTGGGATTTAACGCCCCGCAGACCGAGCTGATGGGCTGTTAAATCCCATGTCTGCCCGCCGCTGGGGCGTGAAAGCTAGATTCCACGGTACGTGATATGTTAGCTCTCAACCATTTGTCTTGCAAAGGCGGGTGAAATCACCCGATTTTGTTTCTGGCGGGTGAGACGCCCATTGGAATGAATGGGCGTTCAGGAGGCTTGGCGGGTGAGTCAGCCCTTTGCAAGGCGGGTGACACCCGCCAAAAGCGGGTGAGTTGAGAGCTATATGTTGCCTAGAATTGATATGTTGTCTAGAATTGATATGTGGCTAGTTTCTCATTATTAAAAGTGATTTCGTTGTAGATCATTTTACCAAAAACATACTCTGATCTTTCTCCCATCATAATGAAGATTTGAATTGGAGTTGATGGATCGAGTAGGCACTGCTGGAGATGAAAACCTGCTGCCTTACTGCAGCTTGTGTTCGCTACTAATATCTGAGAAAATGTTGGACTTTATGACAACTGATGGGTCAGTACTGTCTGTAGCCACTTCGTTGCAGGCATTTAAAGTATATATTAGAGGGATTACCATGCAAACTGAATTTGGTGTATTAAAGTTAATAAGCAGAGATATTGGTGTTTGGATACTGAATTACATAGGTTAAAACACCATTACGCAGCTGATCCCTCAACCTCTCTTATGGTATGGTATGGTATTGTTTATTTATATAGCACCTACACACAGGCAAGTGTTTTAAAGCGCCCAAGGAGGGTGGGAACAAGGGGAAAAACAAACAGTCTCTCAGAGCCCTGGAAATTCTGAGATGATAATAGTCTGCACAGGCAGAGTAAGTGTGTAGAAAAATACATTTAACAGTTTGGGTGACAACAAATAGGCCTGATGGCGTTTCTGCAGTTTTAACAGTGCAATTTAGGGGTGAAGACAAGGGAGAACAGACAGACAATCTTCAGGTGCGGTGCGTACGGATCGTGCAGGTGGACAGAGGGTCGCAGGATCATGCGTTCCCGATCACTTAAAACGGTTATGTTGGAAAGGTCTAAAAAGTAACCTAATATTGTTTGACACAAGAAGAAACATTACCAGCAATGTTAATGTGCCTTTCCTATATTCTCCTCCTCCTGGACACATTGGAACACAATTTCCTATAGACTGCTGAGAATATAAGATCCACCAAATGAGAAGTTCTATCAGGCGAGGATAATATGGGGATTTTAATACATATGGGTGACCAACTTGGAGGTTTCAGTAGTGTATTGGTTCCAGAATGGTTTAGAATAAGTCTGAAAGTTAGGGATTGATATCCAGGTAATTGGGATTAACATGGTGCACTGCTGCCATGTAGAGGGCAGCTGTGGACGGTACCTGCCCAACTCGTAGGAGGCCAACTGGTTGCAGCTGTTTTTACCTCATTTTGCGCTGTATTATTTGGGTGAAGTGCAGGGTCAGGGTACTTTCTTTTAGATTTGAGAGTTGGTTAGAGGGGCATAGAGGGGCAGTTTGGAGGGGCTAGCCACCCGTAGAAATGCTGCAAAAACTGCAGGGAAACGGCTCTGACGAGATGGTCTCCTGCGAGTTGGCCCAGATCTGCTGTGAACAGTGCAGTTAATACATAGCAGCATTTCAGAAGTGACACTCAACCACATGAAAATGGTACACAGTTCTGTGGAGCCGCTGACATGGAGCAACTGACCTGGAGCTCTGGCAGGTGTCTAGCACGTCTGGTTAGATAGGAAACATGTGACAGACATATTCTGTTGATATGGAATGATAGAGGGATTCCTGGCCAGCACAGGGTGTATATTAATTCAACTGTTTTAGGTCTTCAGACCTAATTCCGATATCCGTACTATCATGAGATGCTAAACATTAGCTTGACCGTCAAGTTACTATAGATGAAATACAAAAATGCTAGAAATTAGGTGCTGAATGGCAAGGCACTGGGTTCTGATTGGTTCGTGTTAGAGTTCTATAGGACATACAATGATATTTTGGCACCCGTTTGCTGAAAGTATAGGAAGAGGCACAGGCAAGTTTGATATTGCCTGCATACTTGATAGAAGAGGTACGACGTCCTTTCATCGCCTGCATTTTCATCCCCTGGCATTTTAAGGTGCATATTACAACGAATATGCTCATCGAATTTTTTAGAGGGTGTGGGAAAGGTCAGATAAGGGTTTGGGCGGGTAGGCAGTAGCCATAACTAAGTGTGGGAGTGGCGCTTGTGGCGGGGGGCCCAAAAAATGAGCATTTTCATTGGAATGTACACGTTAAAATGACAGGGGATGAAATGGCAGGCGATGAAATGACATGGAACCATAGAAGACATCATCATTATGGTTCTTAAACCTGGTAAACCTGCTGAGGAACATGGGTCATACCACTTGCTCTTCCTTATCAATGTTAATGCAAAGATTTTTGCCGAAGTGCTAGCTGCTGTTCTTCTGCCTAAAATTCTGCTCATTAGTCACCCAATCAATCGCGTTTCATACCTGGTCAGTCCATATCGATGAATCTATGTAGGATGTTTAGTATTGTATCCCACATTTCTCCTGAAGATGCATTTGCAGTAAAGGCAGACACCCAAAAGGCATTTGACTCTGTCATGGAGCTTTGTGTGTGAAATAATGAGAAAATGTGAATTTGGACCCTCGTTTTGCAGATATATGAAATTATTCTATATGCAGCCTAGCATGTGGCCAGAAAATGTAGAAACCGTACTCTTTTCTTTATTTATTTCACTTCCTGTGAGCTTGGAAGTGACCCTGTCACTACTCTTCTTTGCATTGGTCATTGAGCCCGTTTCATAATTTATTAGAGATAGGCATGCACATGGGGGTATCAGACAGAAGGAAACAGAGATTATTGGCTGGCAACAGTAGTGCTATTTGTGGATTTCTTGAGTGCGTTACACGCTACAGAGGAATGGAATGGGTGATAGAAAAGACATTGTGTTGCTATTAGACAGCAGCTGGAGAAATGCAGAGTGGGTGGGATGGGAATTGAGTTGGCATGGATCCCCAGTCATTGTGGGATTTTGGGAATTTGGGAAATTATTTGGTGGACAGAGCTGCATCTGAGGCCACGGGAGGTAGTGGATTTAGAGATTCCCTTAAGTGTCTCTGAGGTCCAGGTAGTGGTGAAAGGACGAGCTAAGGGATAATGGCAATGCAGGTGCGGGAGGCTCTTGTACGCGGTACAAAGCAAGTTTCAGTGTAAAAGATGTGGGGGGAATGCAGAGATGGCACGCATAGAGGAAACTATTCTGAATCAGCTAAGAGTGGGACATGCAGGTTTGAAAGGATGCACGTTTTTAAGATGGGTAGCGTCACTTCTGCGAATTGTGAGGCATGTGGAAGCCCAGAAACAGTGGACCACTGTATGATAGGATGCGAAAAAATTCAAATTGCATAGGCAATTGCTAATAGCCAGGATGAGTAGCATGGGGGGGGGGCAGTGAAGAGTATAGCTGACTTGCTTCACCTCAAAAAGGGGGCCTGAGCATAAGCAGTGCAGGTTCCTGCTTCAATAAATTAGGGACACTGGGAAGTGGGAGGAGCTTTAGCAGAGTTGTGTGACTGACAAGGGTGACTAACGGCGAACACCATCTCTTCAGTTGGAAATCGCCGGCTCCCACCCTCGAGGAGCCATCCCAACAAGAAGAAGGGATCGTAGGTTGGCTTACCAAAGCCCTCCAGAAAGTTCCTTGGCTGCGGCGTTGCAGCCCAGTAGTGCCTGTTACTTGAATGTGGCGGCTCAGCAAGGCCCAGAGACTCTGTTTGAGGATCTGGGTGGGTGAGGCAACGGGCCGTGCCGGCACGACAGGAGGAGCTTGTTGCCAGTTGTGTATAATGGCACTGCCACTCAATGCTGGAAGGTATGTTGGTTTGTTTAGCTGCTAGGATCAGCCCTCATGCCATACTTCTCCGGAATGACTGGAAAAACTAACCGACACTCCTGAAACATTATTAAAGTAATTGGTTGCAACAGTGCATTTTCGAGCACACATTTTGGGAAATGCGGGTTATAAGCAATACAATGTAAAATTGGTCCCGTGGTGGAACACATTACATACTCAAATGGATGGCAGGTCTCTAACAGTACACAGCAGCACTTTGCTAGCACACCCATCTTTCATGCTGTTTGTGTAAAAAAAAAATTAAGAATCATGAAACGTGTGTCAACAAAATATGCCAGCATTTACATTTTTAAAAACTTGCTAATGGTTGCAGAAAGAGGGAGCGAAGTCCTGCCTCTGATGGGCTTGTAGAAGATTGCGTGAGCGCTTGAATCGGACACTATTTTACTCGTGTTGGGTCTCCCTGTCCAACACCCTCATTGTCTTCTATGGCCAGGGTTCAATTTTGCCCCTTGTTCTTCCAGGGGAAGTGGCCCCTGCAGATCCAAGTGAGATGGCACCCCGTCTCACATGGGGCATGCAGGCGCCTCTGACCATCCAGGAAAAAAGTTGTCAGGAACAGGACAGCACCCCCCTCTCGGGTTTACTGATTTGCAAAACTTGTGTGACACAGTGGCAGCCTCTGCGAATTGGATAGGGTGCGCCCAAACGCCTATTATGCACGACCCTCCACTGTGACTGACCTCTTAGATTGAGGACTTTCATGGTTTTCTAATGCCAGGCCTTTAGCACCTTTTTGATAGTTTTGAGATTCTTCATTTAATGTTCACTCTCCTTGATATTTCAGCTAACTGCCACAGTATGATGGAACGGCAACAGGAAAATGGCACAACTGCGCTTGAGGTTTCGGAGGACGACTTTCAGTCAAGTAAGCTTATTCAAATGGTAGTTTTGTATCTCATTTGTGTTTCATGCTCTGTAATGAAGACTACTAAGGAGTGTGAGTATCAATCATTGGGGATTATAATGAAATTACTTATTTAAAAAAAAACGCGGATTAATTTAACACGCTTAATACAGGAAACCAGTCTCTAAGGGAGGCACCGGGAGCTCCGCGTTGTCTTGATTCCAAGACAAACGCGTTGCTTCTGAGCTATCCTCCCGGCCCATTCTCCATTCTGACCAGCAAAATGCTGTCAAGGAGTAATAAACTGACAGAAACCTGCATGGAGCACAAATCGGTGAAATCTTCCTGGAGCTTACTGCCGATTTATCTTTGCATTTCAGTCTATAGTGTAACATGAATGACAATGTTGTCTAAATTTCACCCTCAGAGGGTACAAAAACATGTACGCAGTTCCTAAAATACATGTCTCCTGCTGGAAGAATAGTACATTTGTCTGTCCAAGTAGTTCACTTCAATATGGATGATGGCATTTTATATGGTTTAATTGGGAGAACAAACTGCTTCCTTGGAAGGGTACACCCAGTCCTACAGATTAGCTGCATAAAGGCACTTTCGGTGCCCCAAAATGGGCAAATACGCCCCCGGCCCCCTGAGAAAAACAAAAGAAAGAAAATACATAGTAAAAATACCCACAACGAAAAATCTGACACATAGGAGCATGCCCTGCTTCTATCTGCACAGCTCCACAGATATATTTGGAATAGTGGTATCAACAAGAGTCTCCATTATTATTTCTGTCTGAGTGAGGAACTTTAAGGTAAAAATGCATTGTTTATAATTTACATGAGTTTATAGGTGTGCAGAAGTATGGCCTCCAAAAAGATAGCGTAAAATAGATTTGTACCCACCATAACATAGGTCCTTTTGAAATGGTTATTACTTTTTTTACTCATTAAAAATATGAATTTACTCCAACCTTCAAAAAATAGATATCATACTCCCACTTCAAAATCTTATCTGGAACCCCGAATAGACCTAACCTGTGTAATTATTACTCATAAGTCAACAATGAAAAATGGCGCCTCACGTCTGTAGCCATGCGGGCTGCCAGCAGTGTTAAACACTGCTATCTTGTTTGATCTCCACGGCCAGACCAGCAGGATTTCCGCCTGTGCTCTCTTCCCTGATCTGGCTCTATCGATTAAAGTGTTCTTGAATATGATGATCTGATTATGATGTTCTTCTCTACTTTCAATTCACGTTGCTCCTTTATCATTCTCTGATGCTGTTTTAATATTTGTTAAATAGTGTAGTTTAGAATTTGAAATGCTTCCCCTAAATCCCTCATATCACAGAGGATTATTTTGTGATACTGTAACGGTTTGAGAGGCCACCCTCAACAGAGGGAGTTCCTTCCCTCCGCAAGCTAAGTGTCACACAATAAATGGTTAATGTCAGTTCTTTTATTCAGCCCTATTTCAAAAGGCCTGATATAAAAAGTTTGGATTTCAACCCCCCTCCACTTAAAGGCCCGTGTTGGGGAAACTGCACCCATAGGATTACTGAATTAAATTATATTCTATAGTTTTCAGCGCACACTAGGACTGAGCTTTGTTAATTTCGAATTTTAACAAAAATCCCCCTGTGGTGTTCTCCCAAGGGGAATTAATTTAAATTAATAATTTTAGTTAAATGGGCTAAGTACTGCTTTGCACCCCTTCTCCCCCCACCACCCACTATAGTGGGAAATTATTTAAGGCCAGCAGATTCCCCACCTCTTGGTTACAAAGGGCTCAAGGGTACTTACATTGAAAACCTCTAGTTAAAGTTCAGGAAAGCCAGCTGAATTTCAGGACCCACTGGAAAGATAGTGCATGGGTCTGGTCACTCCACTCTCAAGGATGGCCCCCAGCTCTCGTCGTAGGACCCAGTCAGTGTGTAGGCCTTCCGAGCAATAGACAGCTCCACACAGAGGCAATCTCTGCAAAATCTCCTTTTGGTGTTGTTGTGGCTGTCGGAGGGTACGTTTTAGCAGCTCCTTTCACAATGATAATTTTAGGAGCTCTGCCTTTTTCTCATAGTGCATTAACTGTATATACCAGTGATGACACCATCAGGTTTATAATCTTGAAGAGTTCTCGCACTCAGGATTGGACAGTTACCCTTCGCTCTCCTCCCAAATCCAGCCCCACTCTAAGGATTGGTTTAAGAGTCTGGAACAGAGCCGCAGCAACTTCCCCTTGAAATTCCCTTTTGTTTTCATGTCAATTTTTGGGCAAAACTTAGTTTTGTAGCAGAACTTCATAATTTTAGTAGTAACTGACATAATATACATATATTTTGCTCGAGCTTCTAATGAGGAATTTAATAAAATGAGAGCCATTTCCGCATCATGTTGCATGGCCGGGTGGCAATTTCCTGCAGTTTAAACAAAAAGGATAAAAATAATGAACATGCAGTTTACTCCCCTCATTCCTACTTTTACTCTCCACCAGTTCGCCAATTCTTAAATTCGGGACATTTTCAGATCAGCCAGAAACACATTTTAGATGACCAATACATTTCCCTAAATCGAAGGTGGATAATTCGTTTTTTCAACAATCGGCTGGAAATTATCTAAAAAATGACACATAAATCAATGCAGTACGACTTGTGTTTGCTGGGAAAAAGGGCTAAGTTATAATAGTTCTTTAAAATTAATAGTACATCTTTGTTAGGCAAATAGGAGCGCTGCTTCCTTCAAGCCATTTGTTTCTCTCAGCCAGCCTGTGACCATAGTTTTTATTAGTCTTTTTGTTGTTTGACGTTGGTTGTTTGAAGTTGGTGGCTGCAGATTGTAAATGGGGGGGATGCATTTGCTACACAGAGATCTCCCACTGCAGATAATGAGCTAAGCCGGCGCTGTGATGTCACTAGTCCCTGTGCCATATGGCATACTGTCCTCTTATCTGAAGAGGAACAGCATTTTGATCTGAAAGGCTTCTATTTCTTGTATTTCTTTCAAAGTTCGTTTCCCTTGATGGTAGCCCCTCCCCACATTCCGGTCACACACCGGCTAATGCCATTTGTCCTGCACAGAGCCAAGCCTTCAAAGACGAGCCACATTTGATTGTAGTTGTAAACAATTGGGATGCACAAACCAGGCTTTGGGTGTGGGAGTCCTTTGTGAAGTTTGCCCAAAGACCCCCCCATTTGTCCTTGGCTGAAAGGAACTTACATATTGCATGAGGGGCGTGGCCAGCTGCCATGTAGAGTAGACATGTCTAAAATGAGCTCCTGCAGATCCATCCAAAATTAGCCTTCAAAGTTGCAGAGTTGCCTTGAAAACGGACGACTGAGCGCATAACTACATTGGTACATGGAGTGGATAACTGATTGAGCACAGGAGATTCCTGGCAGTGAGAGAAGTCGTGTGGAAAGTGCTGCTCGTCGGGCCAGACTGGAGAAAATGGCGGCAGCCAGAGAGATCCACAGCCGAGCCCGCTGTGCCTTCCGAGCAGCGCGGTAGCTGGTTGGGATAAGACTGTGCGTGTCCCATAGTGGCAATTGGCTCCAAGAGCGTGAAGCGGAATAAGCAATAGTGTGATGTGGAGAGCCCTCCTGGAATACGCATGGGACACGTTAAGTTACGCCGTAGCAGGCGAAGATTTACAACCTTGGAAGGAGTACAGCCCGAGAACAAGTGCAACACTACAGAGAGGCGAGGTTGATGGTACGCTGACACGCGGGCCCCCGGAGCAGGGAGAGCAGCCCGAGACACAAAGAAACCATGGTCGGATGTGAGCTTCCCCCAGCTGCTGGAGGAAGCTCAGGAAAAGCAGACATGTGGGGCCCTGCAGAACTGAGTGTGTCCCGGGACCTTGAGTGACAGAACAGGGTGACTGAACCGAGCAGAGTAAATGCAGTGCCTCAGCTGAACAGTATCAGAGCTGGCAAGAAGGAGGGCCGCCCCGATAACACCAGGGAAGTGCCAGAGGTGTAGACAACGGGCCACTGCTCATCTGATCCGCAACGTGGCTGGTGATGCCAAAAGCTGCGGCAGGAGCTAACAGCACGGTAAGAGGCTGCGGAGAGGGAGAGCTGCAGTAATTCTGGAGCGGGCCGTACTTTCGATATAAGCAGTGCCCTGAGCCACGCAATACTAAAGCAGCCGGCAGACACACAGCGTCCCCCGGTCCTCAATAGACTTCATAAGGACCACACTGGCAACTCGGAGGGACCCCAGAATGAAACAGTAAGCAGTTGGGGGGGGCTGCCTGGAGTCTGCAGGGCACGCAACAAAGTAGCCAACCACTGTGCACAATACCTGGTGTGGGGTGAAATAAGGGGCACAGCATACCCCTGTACTTATTCAGTGAAGCAAGCCAGAGAAAGTACCATATACAAACAGTGCAGTGCTCTCACTAAATGGAAAGCTGGTAGCAGGAGAGCAGGTAAATGCCAAACAACATACCAAACTGCTAAAGATATTGTCCAATAGCCATAACACCAACTGGCGAAACACCAGGTGAAGGTCAACCGGAGAACCAGACAGTTTTGCTAGCATTAGTGGGCCCCAATTGCCCCCCCCCGTGCGCGTCCCACTTGCTCCAAGCCACACTGAATACTAAGCAAGGGGAGAGTTGGGCATAATTCACAATCGCAGTGGCTACTGACTCTGGATCAGTGTGCGGGAGTGCAGAAGAAGCCATAACTCTGGGAGGAATACTACAGAGCGCATAATATTGAGCTGAGGGGGTCATTGGAAAGAGCGGAGTGGATGACAAATCCAAAGGGAAGCAGACCACCATGGAGGCCTTTGCAAAAGGGCAGGAAAGCCCCGCTAGGGACAAAGCCAGAGATTGGGCGGCGATTCAAATGAAGGGGCCCGACGCAGCCGTTGACTATGGGAACTAGCAGATACGACAGGCCATTGCCGCATTGCAAGCCACCCTGCAATGCAAAATAGATGAGGTCAGGATTGATGTCGGACTATTGAGACAAGATGTGCGGGGCCTGGCGGAGCGCACTAGTAAATTAGAACAGGTTCAGGAAAAATACCACGGAAAAGATACAAACTTCTAAGGATGTGCACATACCACAACACCAGGTTAAACTACTGGAAGAAAGAGCGGAAGATGCTGAAGGGAGAGTACAGTGTAACAGCATAAGGATAGTGGGCCTACCGGAGGGGATGGGAGGGGTCGGCCCCCACCAACTACATAGAGCACCTACCGTTACAGGAAGTGGGCCCGGGAACCTAACTCAAGGGTTCACCATTGAGAGGGCTCACCGTGCCTTGATAAAGAGACCTCCGCCGGGTGCCCCACCTAGGCCCATTATCGCCAAGGTCCTCAATTATACGGACCGGGAGAAGATCCTGGCTTTCTCCAGAAATGGGGGCAACATACAGAGAGCCTCGGCTAAGCTGGCGAAAATTCTCTGACTACACCTTCCAGGTACAGAAAAGACGGGCACAATTTATCTCAACGAAAGTAAGACTCAAAAAAGCTGGCCTAAAATACATGTCTCCACAACGGGAAGGCTTTGTTCTTCGACACGCTAGCAGACGCTCAGGATTGGATGGACAGTGCGCAGTTCCCCACATCCGAAGACCACTAACAACGAGATACGAGCTGAGGCCGGAAGGACCCCCTACATTTCATCGATAACCCATTGTGCGAGGACTGGTATTAACTGGAGGGCAAGCGAGGAAGAGTTGATGGGGAACATAGCATGACTTAGTGGGCAGCTTGACTCTGCGACCAAAGAAGTCTCGTAACGCAGGAGTCTCATGGACCGGACACAAAGCCTAGTGGAGTGGACTCAACAGGAAGGTCCCTCCACTACCTCATACCCTTTTTTTCTTGGGGTGCTGTATCGCACCCACCCGTTGGGCACCAGGAGCCTGGGTCGTAGACTGGGCGTTCAAGGATCGGAAAAAGGGGAAGTCTAAGCATGCATCGCAATGCTGGACACTTGCAGTTCAAGGGAGTTTGGTTATATTGTTAGGGTTGGGGAGCAAGGGGGAGGGTTTGTTTCAGGTTGTAG
The DNA here is from genome assembly GCF_040938575.1 of Ambystoma mexicanum. Lineage (NCBI taxonomy): Eukaryota > Metazoa > Chordata > Amphibia > Caudata > Ambystomatidae > Ambystoma > Ambystoma mexicanum. The sequence goes on along the minus strand of NC_090932.1, from coordinate 1,176,129,565 downwards.
GGGGAGGGGTCTGGTAAAGGGAGGGGGGAATGGAAAAGGGAAGCCTGGTATAGTGAAAAATGTGTTCCACACAAGACTGGGCAATGTGCAAGGTAGTTCAAGGACCCCACCAGAACACAGGATACAGAAGCACGATGCTGAAAGAGTAAGAATTATAAACCTGGAATATCTGTGGTTTAAATAACTATGTTAAACGCCACAGGGTGTCCATGTATTTAAGGAGACATAAGGTTGGGATTGCGCTATTACAGGAAACTCATTTGAATGCACAAAAACAGGAGAAGCTTGCAAGTGCGTGTGGGGGGGGTGATGGTGGGCTCCACATACTCAACATACGCACGGGGAGTCTTTATCTTGGTAAACCCGGTTACCTCACTTCAAGTTTTGAACACTAGGACTGACAATGAAGGTAGAATGGCTATCCTGCACGGCATGTTAGGGAACGGGGAAGTATACATAGTGAACACCTATGCCCCCAATCATGATGCCACTGTCTTTTTTTTTAAGTCATTGTATGCAAGGCTGGGCCCCTACAGAACAGGAGTCATGATACGGGGGGGGAGACTTTAATTGCACTCTAAATCCCACAATAGATAGGTCTGACGCAAAGCACAAACGACCAGCCCCACCATCTAATGTCCTAAACACACTCTTGAATAATTTTCAGTTGAAAGACATATGGAGAACACTACACAGGGACAGAAGAGAATACTCCCATAATTCAGCCCCACATAAAGTCTACACAAGATTAGATTATTTGTTCACAGTAAAGGAAAATGTGATGGAATTTGTGGAGGCAGAATACAAGGCTAGTGTCCTCTCCGACCACACCCCTCGTTTACCAAAATGGAGGATGTATGCCCCTAGATCGCATATACCTGCCTGGAAACTCAGAAGTGAAGCACTACTAGACCACGCGTTTAATGAGCATATCAGGAAATGTACGGTGGAGTTACTGGAAGTAAACAAGGGGCGTGTTACCCATGTAAGCACGATCTGAGAAACCTATAAAGTGGTAATTAGAGGGGAGATGAAACTGCAAAGAAGACAATGACTTGCACGGACACTTGCAACGAGCAGGGGGAGTTCAGAAAACCATCACTAAGGACCTTGAAGATAAAGAAAGCTAATTATTGGGAATCTAATGACGGGGATGTAGGGAGGAGAACACTTGAAGGAGGAAATCGGATTGAGGCAGGCGTGTATGATACATTGGGACAGACTAGGTAAATTTAGTTATGCAAAATATCTGGAGAGAAGTCGCGCCCAAGAAAATAAAGCAGGGCGCATGCTCGCCTGGCTGTATAAAAACAGGAACTGTAGTTCTCCAATATACTCCATAATGGATGCGGAACAGGAAGAGATAAATACGCAAGCAGGTATTGATAAGGCTTTTTCAGAATATTATTAGAGCTTGTAAGCAGACTCAGACAGAAAGAGAAGAGGAGCTGCAAGATGCCTTAGATCTCATTGCCCTGCCGAGATTAGGTGAACAAGAAATTAATTTACTAGAAGAGACCATTACCCCAGAGGAAGTGATGGCCACCATCAGAACGTTGCCCAATGAAAAGACCCCAGGCACAGAGGGGCTGCCGGAAGAGTTTTATAAGGCTTACGCAGACACTTTGGCACTGCTCCTAGCCAGGGTATATAACGAAGCATACGAATTAGGAATGATATGATATATGATATGATAGTTTACTTATATATAGCACCTACAC